>NC_057941.1:18126488-18483988 GCF_018555375.3 Anguilla rostrata | reverse complement strand
TTTCAATACCTATGCCCTCCACACTAAAAGGAATAAACAATTACATTGTGAATGGGAATAAGCAGTGAGTAGAGCTAATAAGAATTTCAGATAGGGATTTTACAAGAGACCGTGTGAAAGTTTGAAAGTTTGGATAGTCCCTCGCTTCACATTGGAGTTATATAGACCTGGCTCCGTAATCATCTTCCTCCTTCCTCCATACCACCACGGATGACTTTGTTACCAATGGGTGAGCAGGCAAAAGCCCACCAGAGGGCTGCAAAGAGAAGAGAGCTCAGAGATGTGGGCATTTTTTATCAGCATTTAAAAGGATTGAAATAAGTCCACTTATCTGGTGGAAACCAGACAACTCGCCCAGACCACACTTCAGTGGAGGAAAAAACATCACTAATGTAACATTCTGCACATCGAAGCAAATATTCCATGCAGTTATCAGAGGAGCAAAACATATCAGAGTTAAGCCTGTGACTTTGTGGACACCTCTTTGTTACCAGCTAGCCCCACACGATGAAGAAGTATTTTAGCTTTGACATCACGTGACCTTTTTTTGGACTAATTCAGCAACTGCACCGTATAGGAGCTGGATGGAATCCTTGTTGTAGTACACCCTCTGGGATGACAGACAATGATTGTAGAATAGCAATTCTGAGTAGGGTGAAGACACTTCATATTAAGCTTAACAGGTACTGCCAACTTGCAGGCATCCAATCGAATGTCAAAGTTTGCTGGAATGTGACGCACTTCTTATCCTGGCTGATTGAAACCCTCCCATCCCTGGGCAGAAAATTTTGCTTCACCTTTCAGTGCTGCTGCATGTTATAGATTCCATGGCAGATCCTGGGGCCCATCCATGCACCACAGGGCCTTAAGAAGATGAGCTTTAGTCGACAAGTTCAGAAAGCGCCAACCACTCATTAATCCCACCCCCTCACCAAAATCATTATAGATGTGGTTGAAACCATGTTAGGGACTTAGGGTCATCTCAACCTTGTGAAGGTTGACTGACATGGCTGAGTTTGAAGACTTAGGTGTCACCTTACATTTGAGTATTGGAAACAGGTCTTAGAGTCTATTTGCTCTCACCTTATTGAAACTAAAGCCTCAGCATTGTTTTGCTGCACTAGGCAACAGTGTTCTGCTATCACTCAAGTCTAACATTAGCATTCTCCCTTAATTATTTCCTGTGAAACAATGCATGCAGGTACACATAAATGCATTATTTATGAAGCAAGATAAAAAAAAAGGAATTATGTGGTGTGCTCCATAATTGTAATTTTCTCATAGCAACCATTCAACTCGGTGAGTTCTTTTACAATGCAACCCACACTCCTGGTAATTTACCACAGAATTTACATTGTACATCAGAGAAGGCCAGTTAAGAAGAGAAACAATGAAAACACCTGCCATTAATTTGATGAAAATAACTACATTCAGATTGGGAATATCTGTCAATCACAGCTGGTGAACCGGGCTTGTTTGCAAATAGTGGGGTTTTTACATTTGTAAATAATATTCCAAGACAATTTTTATTCCAGACAGCATTTCCATAGTTAGAAGCTCCACTAATGAAAATATGCAGTTATTATAAATCTTATGATTATGAAGAAAAAGTAACCAAACAAATAACCTTGTACCTCTCAGCCAAAGACTGTTTGTTTTTTACACAATGATTGGTGTCTTCTGTGAGAAAATGTCATTACACTGCAGGGAAAAGCTGGACATTGTTTATAACATGAAACTTGTTTAGAATGAACTTGAATCTAAGAAGTTGTCAGTTGTTCCTACTGTGTGTTGCTACCTTGCCCAGGATTAACCAGTTTTGCCATTGTTAGTTCTAGTCCAGATTGCCATTGTTGTATGTGTTATACCTTAACAATTGATTTGTACGAACAGGTGCAGAACAAAATTTACAAAAAAACTGTCTACTGACTCTGTTAGAATGTTGGAATCATTGGGTTCGGGATGGGGTGGGGTGGTATCTGTTTTACCACACCATAGAAACAAGAGTCTCTTTATAATTAATTATATGATGTGACTTTACAGTTATTTAGAGCTGTTTAAAAAAAAAAGCAGCCATGAAACATCACATGAGTCTCCTAGCACAAGATGTCCAAACTGTGTGAGTTGTCAGGCTACAGATTTCTATGATGCACACTTGAGGCCAGGTTAAAAGTGGCAGCGGGGCGCAGGGCTAGTGGCAACATAAAAAAGTATTCAGGAAGTCTCCCTTGGCTGGGCTGTGCTCTCTCACCCACTCACCCAAAAGTACTAAGGTCAAACACTAATTGGCATCCTTTTCATAAGTTCAATTATTTGCTTTTTACATTCAACGTGCATGCTCACAATTATTTAATTTGACATTCGAAGTGCTCGTGACTGAGTCAAAAAATTGATGAATTTTTAACATTCCAAATGGAGACTGGGAAAAACCCTAACATCTGCTAACATGAGCACTGCTAACATCAAAGCTCATTTTACAGCACCTGGATGACCCCCTGGCATTTTTAGATAATGTTCTATGGAGAGATAAGTCGAAGGTTTTTGAACGACACAGGTCCCATTATGTCTGCTTAAAGCGAATAAATTCTTGTCTGGTCATCTGTCCGCGAGTTGAAGCTGAAGCATAATTGGGTTATGCAGCAAGACAGTGATCCAAAACACAAAAGAAGTTTTGGAGTGGCCTATAGTTAAAGTCCTGACTTGAACCCAATAGAGATGCTGTGGCAACACCTGAAACAAGCAGTTCATGCTAGAAAACCTACCAATTTGTCTGAGTTAAAGCAGTTCTGCAAAGACGAGTGGACTAAAATCCCTCCAAATCAATCGTTGTTACACTCAATAGAGGTGGTATGTATTGTAATAAGTAATAACACACTGCAAAGAAATATGGAAATGCAAAAAGGAATATGTCCATTTTATTGTGGATTGCAGTTGCCTGTAGTCTGGCAATTAAGGTAATGGAGGTAAGCTGCATGTACCTGACCTGTAGGCACCAGAACGGCCATCATTGTTCATCCAATGTGTTCTATAACATGAATAGAACTACGGTCATAGACTCCATAAATGATTACTGTACATTTGTATATATGAGCAAAATATGCCTTTATGAGTTTTATGAGATGTATGTTACAACCTCAAGTAGTCTTGGTTTAACACAAATAAATAAATAAATAAATAAATAAATAAATAAATAAATAAATAAATAAATAAATTTACTTTAAAACATTTAAAGAATGTTATGAGAAAAGGTGCCGCCAATTCAATTCAGTTGTGGGCTTTTTTTAGGGACTGAGCCTAAAACCTGAAACTGTTTTTTTTTTCTGCCAAGATGTCAGTGACGAGCCACTGCGAATAACCTCTTTCTCTTTCTTAGTCAGCTTTTTTGAATTGATACACTTCGCTCTGGAGGAAACTACAGACGGTCTTTCAAATGTTTTCTCTTTGTCATATGGGGATCATGTTTCAAGGCTGCTGAAATAAGAAATCACAGGAGCTGCCATTACCTTTAAAGCCGAGGAGATATTGCAACCCGAGGAAAATGTTTCCAGCTGATATAACGGAGATGAGTAAATCAGACAATTCGTTTTGGCAATGTAGTTACATTCAAGCATTGAGCAATACATGAGTATATCGACAGCTCTGTTCATAAATTATATTATTAAAAGCTCTGCTATACCTAACAGGTGACTTAAACTCTTTGTGTTACCTGAAGATATTATCTATTTACATTTTGATTTATCGATTACTAACATCAAAACAAACAACACAGAGCAGAAAAAAACATAAAATTATTATCTCACCTTCTTGGAGAAAACGCGATAAAAAAAGTAACACGGCCTGTTTTGTGTTAAAACTTTACGGTATAGAAGATAAACATGCAAACACATAGAACAAACACAAACATGCAAGTGCTCCGTCTCCATACCAAGACAAGTGAACATTATTGTCCTTACCCGCGTTTCTTAGTTTCCGATTTCTAAATACGGCAATAATCACCAGCAGATTCCCCAATACATCTACAACGGTCGTGAAGATCAGCACGCTGGCCAGCACCGCAACAGCCCAGGCGGGACGCGTGCCCGCGCCCAATGGTGGACCAAGTTCCGTGCGGTTACTGAGGAAAGAAATGTTCTCTGGCATGCCGAAATACGCTTCTAGCTTCAACCTTTCCAATCATTCAAACAAACTCTAGTAAAAAAAAAAAAAAAGACTGTTGAAATTATAAAGCGGCAAAGAAATGTACCAAATACAGGAGCAAGATACCACCACTGGCATTTCCCAACAGTTCTTAACAAAACGTTCAGGGCTTCATTGGTGGAAGTGTCATTGAACTTGTGGCTTCCGATCGTGCTTGCGTGAGTTTATTTTGCAGGTTTTGCAGGTAACAGCCGGGCGGTGACGGTGTGGGTGCCCCTGCGTCCGAAATCATTTAAACCCGAATGCATTGACAGCGCGGGGTGACTCATTGTAGCAGTGTTACTCACTGGTGATGCTTAAACTCTCAGCAACGGCTATTCAAATTTGCAAATCGTGCAAGGAGCTGGTGGCCAGGGGGCTTGGCTCTCAATTCAGAGAAAGTACTGGTAGGGATGCGCATTAATTGCTGTTTGGAAAGCCGATTAATGTGCTCCATTGACGTCTTGTAAAATATTTCAGAAGTATTTATCAGATATCAAGGGAAACTTGCATTGACCAGACCTGCGTATTTACTCAAATACGTGACTTACAGTGGATGAGGATGAAAGTAATTAAAACAAGGTCACTTACAGCTACATATATGCTACAGCAAAACATTTATCTTGACAGAGCGTCGGTGGACTGACACGCTGTGATTGAAAAACGCAATGAAATTTATACTTATATATATTTTCCTTTCGTTTTAATTTTCAAGTTATTCTTTTTTTTTTTTACGCTGAACACACTAATTCTAGACTTCTCCATTCGTGTATGAGTACTAAAAAATCGACCCCCATCCTCTTGATATAAAATGAATTATAAACTAAAATATTTTCATTCTAGTGAGGCACCAAATTATTCCTACAAGTGACAGCACAGCTATTAAGCATAGCTTTTCAATGATAGCGTAAACATACCTGCGGCAAAATAGTCTCAAATAGCGTACAAGGGTCCCCATCACCTGATAGGGCATTCCATATTCTTGATAATATGCCATTATGAAAGCCAAAATAATGTAAATAATTTGAGCATTAGTGACTGTTTATGAGGATGGGCATACTAAATAGTCATAGAAAACGTTTAATTTCCCTCTGTATAACTGTAAATTTGTCACTGTATGACATTTCACAGTTTGATGTTGAAAGATCAAAATGGAAAAAATCCAGTCAATATCAGCAAGTGAAATTTAGTTAAGGTTTCTGTACAAATAAGATAAATGAGGGCTCTGATTGGCAGTTTGAAAACTGCCCTATCAGAATATAAATACACAGCTCATCAGCTCAAATGGGTTTGCAAGTTTCTTCTATTTTTCATGCCTGAACCTGTCATTGCAGAGCAGGGAGGACAGTGGTGCCTGTGCATTCAACCAACTGGTGTCTGTGCATTCAACCAACAGCAGATTAATCTCTACTGTCTTGAAAATTTGTTTAATCAGATGAATACGAGTGGAGAAAGGCCACAGTCATCACAGACAACAGAAACAAGTGAAGAATTCAAGTGATTTTCCATTTCACTACTCTGGTTATTTGGTAAAAAGCTGGTTGTCTGAGAAAATTTCAGACTCAATAACAGGTTCATAATTGTATTAATCTGTTATACCACAAAACTTTACATCAATCAGCTTGTGCTAGGAAATATATTAACCGCAGTGCCAACAAGGAAGAATAGGCCAATGGCAGACTGGAATACAGTGAAGAATATATATGATTAACAGACAGGAACTAGAATTGTAGTATCTATTGATAAATAACCAATGAAATTGTAATTGCTTTGTCATCCAGCTACAGGTATACAAATAATATTATATATGTTGAATGCCCTTTGTTTTTATGAAATGTGCAGAGCCACTGACTTTGTAAAGGAGCTGTCTGATTTTTCCTGAGCAAGGCTTTTCTGATCCAGTCATTTAATCTGTGCTAAGATTTGGTTACTGTCTCCAAGGAGAATTATATTCATCGTCTTGACATGCCCTCAATCCTAAGGAGAATTGTCTCACAGTGTTACAAAGCATTTCAACAGTTTTGCATCAACTACCTGTACAAGACTGAATTGAGCCTTGATGGCTCGATATGCAAAGCTTGCACAATAGGCTGTCCAGGGAATAAAGTTATTTTTTTATAAATGTCTTTCACAGCTATCCCTAAGTGAATTTGAAACTTACTTGGTAGCAATAATTTAAGTATCTACATATATTTAGTTTTGGCATTAAAATCATTGTAATCACTCCTGCAATATAAACATACATAACCACCAATTTCTATGCACTCATCAGACTGTAGTAACAGAAAAGAATGCTATTTTCAATCGTATGCATATGTCCATGTTCTTATACTTCCACCAAATACAGTTAAAAAAAAAAAAAAATCATAAATAAGTACTAGACAGCACTATCTTCATGTTACTGTTTCACCATGAAGTGGGACTCTTTGTATGTCATCAAACCAGATTAGATTGTTTAAGTAAAGTGTGGTTAGTGCATATACTTTTCAATTTGGTGTTTATTCTGCAATACTGCTCAGTATACATTTTAAAATGCATAGTGCTAGTTCAACTAGTCTACGTATTGTTACGGCTGGCTCGACTGGCCGCAACAAACAAAGTTCGGATGGATCAAAAACAAGACAGAAACTGATCTAAAAACAAACCCAGACATTTATTAATCTAAATTACAAACAAAAACCTACAAAGTTCACAAAACCAAAGCTCTCCCCACAAATCACAAGACCCAAAAGAAAATCTTCCCTGCCTCATACTACTGGGCTTATATTGGGCCACAGGCAGGTGGAAGCAATCAGGGAATTAAGTAATTAAGCAACTACCTCCACCTGCACTACCCAGGCAAGCAGAGGCAGGGGACGTAACAGTATGCATAAATGGGTTTTCTTCAAATTAATTAATCATTACTGATTAATATATTACTGCTCATCCATGTATCTTTCCATTAATTCTATATCAATTATTTATGTTTTTGCATTTATTGTATGGCAGAGTAACTGTGTATTGTACATGAACTCAGTGATGAATGTGTGTTAAGTATCATTTTACTTTTTTTTTTACTTTTCTTAGTTATCATACTGCAAGGTATATTTTTACAATTGATATTAATGAGGAAATATGCACATCATTTGAGGACTGGAAATTATAAATGAGGAGGTGCCTTCAGTTAAATGGTAGTGTGAGTTAAATGTCTCTCAAACATGCGCATACACAGACACACACACACATGCATACACACGCACGTGCGCGCGCACACACACACACACACACACACACAAACAAACAGTAAATATACCCACAGACTATAGACTTTAGTTTAGCTGACTGAATGATGACTCATCAATACGACAAATCTCACTGATGTATACAGTACATCTGCTTTGCTCTGGAATTCATTTTTCTGTTTTCTGGAGTTTTGCAATTTTTTTTTCAACATTTGCTTTTTTACACATATGCTTTTTACAAATGAGCACTATTGACAAAAGATTGTGAAAACCTACAAAACTACAAAACTCTGCACAAAAACGCAAAAAGCAGAATCCTCTAATATGCACAAACTCCAGCCTAAGAGCCATTACATGAATATTGCATGAAAACTAAATAATCACCAGTAGTTTATTCAGTATTCAAAGTAAAATGATATTTAATACTGAAGAAATTATATAGTTGAAAATAGTTGAACAGGAGTGTTTGTCTAGTTTATCTTATGGTTTTTAATGTTTTTAATGTTGTGACTGAATGCTTTCAATTCATCTGTGTTGAAATGTTATACCTTACCTTGTGTAAAGCAAGGTTGTACATTATGGGTTAAAAAAGAGAAGAGCCACTACACACAAAAAAAAAGAAAAAAGAAAAAGAAAAATAATGCTAAATTAGAAATCAAAGTTTAAAATTCTCTGAATTTTGAGTCCACATTTGTTTTAACCTTTAGTGGAGGTTCCCTTTAAGTACATCAATACATTTAAATTATGTAGGAAAATGACCTGTGTGCTAGTACATATAGATATTGCTCAGATTTGTCTCTTTAAGGTCTTTCTGGTTCATTAGATTTCAATTTGAAATTCCCTTGCACAGACTTTCGATTATATTCAAGCATGATCCAAACTAAACCCGAGTGAAAGATTTCAGTCATTAGGTGAGCCATGGTGCAGTTTAAATAGGCTCATTTACAGTCTGTTGTAGAAGATGGACAGTGACTCAGCTGTTCTGACAGTAGTGAGGATTTCATTACACCACTGAGGGGCCAGAACAACAAATATGCAAGTTCATGCTTCATCTGTTCTACTGAAGGCAAGATGAAGACAAAATATAGTTAATTACGGTTTCACATAATTTATTTCTTCTAATTTTTTTTACACCATTCACAATCTATAAATGAAATTCAACTTAGAAACAACAGTAAATGTCGACACAAATTCTTCTTTTGGACAACCTACTAATGTAATGTAAATTTAGAAAAATGTTAACAGTATAACAATCGTAAATCTGCCTTACTGGGAACATTAGGAATACATTAAAAAATAGTTTAAACAAATGGCACATAACATTTTTTTCCTACTTAGCTAACCATCATTAGGAGCAATATTACAGTTTTACAGAGATTCCAGTTAACTGACATTAGTGACTGTTTAGGAGGGATGCTACAATTTTTTGGAATGCACTTGGCATTACACATCGCCCACAGTAACCCTGAGGGCTTTACCGTTATCAGGATTAGGAACAATGGAGTACTTTTAATGTTCAACAAGAAAGCAACAAAAGAGCTGACATGACACAATTCCCTAAATTTTAGAAAACAATGCACACACAATTACCCGCCAAAAGTTGAAAAACTCACATCATACATACCTTTGTGATGACAGCACCCAATAGTATCACCAAGACCATGGCCAAACACAATTCCCTGAAAGGAAACTGTGACCTTGGACTGAGACCATGGCTGAATTAAATACTGCATGAATGTGTAACATTACACCAATATACACAAATCTGTATGCTTCTGGTTGAGGAAAACACAGTTTATAAAATGTGGGTTCATCAAATCACTGTTATTGAATGGAATCAAAAATACCACATATAAGAGATGCAGTATCACTAGTGAGCAACAGAGAACACAAATATTCCTATGTGTGCCAGGGAAATTGAATAATCTCTCTAGGTTTGCTGCCAAGGTGTAGTGTGAATTCTAGCAGAAACAACACATTGCTTAACCCCTACCTTTACATTTTTATCACAAGACAAGTACAATGTTTCCTATGCAGCGGACCTTCAATAGTTCAGTGGACAGATGGAACAAAGCTGTTACGGCCATATGCTTCTTTTCACATTTATAACCTTCAGCATATTAAATGTTTTGTGATGTTCAGTGCTGAAGTAAATCCTTGACGTACTGGACAATTATCAGCCAGGGGCTCAGGCTGTGAGCAGCTATTCAACACAACGCTGGTTTTCTTCTGCAATGAGTGTGCCCATGCAGTATATCACATGTAATACATGAGAAGGGTCAAACCTGTGTCCGTCGATGACCGTTTCCAAATTCCTGAGGTGACTCCACCAAAAATTCATCCACGCTCTCGTAGTCGCTGCCATCCGAGACCGAGAGTGGGGAAGAATAAGAGATGCTAGACAGATGAGGGGTCGGCAACTCGCTGCCCGCCAAGCTTCCAGTCTCTGGTTCCTGGTGCGGTCTGAAGGTGCCGAACCCCCCTCGCCAAATGCCCAGGCTGGCCTCCCTCCCGCAGAGAGGGCCTGGATGAACGTGCGTGCGGATGCGGTGGCCTTTCAGGGGGCTCTCTGCAAAGACGGGACGAGCTGCCGGAGGGGTGTCATAGTGACCCTCGGGGAGGGGCATGGGGGGCTGGCGGCGTCCCTCTTCAGTGTCGTGCCCCCCAAAGCAATCAGCTCCATCCAGGCCACGGGCGCTGCCCCGAGACTCAAGTCTGGGTGCGTCATCAATTTCCAGGAGGCGAGAACCAGATATCCAGTCAGGCGTGCCCCAGTAGGCTACATAGGGCAGGGGTGGAGGAAAGAGAGGAGGATTATCTTAGATTTTGGTTAGCTTCTGTTCCCCTTAAAATCAACAAACTTCATCCATTATCTATACCCACGTATCCTGAGCAGGGTGCTGAAGCTATCTGAGTGTGCACTGGGCAAGAGGCAGGAATACACTCTGGACAGGCCACCCATCTATCACAGGGCACACGCACCATTCACTCACACACTCATACCTATGGGCAATTTAGAGTCTCAAATTAGCCTACCTGCATGTCTTTGGACTGTGGGGGGAATACCCAGAGGAAACCCACACGGACACGGCGAGAACATGCAAACTCCACACAGAAAGGCTCCAAGCCGAGATTAGAATCATCAAACTGATTAATTGATTTCACATACTGATCCCTAATTTAGCTACCTTTCACTCACAGAAACACACACACCGATGCATAATTCCAGGAGCTATGGCTGATACTGATCTGTAGCAGAAGCTTTTGGAGATCATGCAACAGTCACACATCTGTGTATCCCTTTGAGAGCAACATGTTAAAGATGTTCACACACCTCCGAAGGAAGTAAGCGCAAGCAACACATGCAGAAGGTGTAAGATGAGGGTGCAATTTATGAGAGAACACTCACAGTTCACAAAATAATCTTTGACAATTTCAAAGCAAATTTGGTTCCCATGATCCAGTGGGTAATCCTCTGGAATAAAAAAAGATAATATATAGAGACCAAGTTAAAGTTCAAACAAGAAGAACCCAAAAAGCAAGACATAAAACAGTTGTAAACAAACACAATTATTAACTCATATTGCACTCTATTAAAACAAATTAGGCTAAAAAGCCAGGCAATCAGAATCACAATGACAGACAGACAGACAAAAAATGCAGGGTTTTGGACACACAACCCCAGACCCTTAGAAAATCTGCCAACTTACGGTTTGCTTAAGTGAATTAAATAGGACCATGCCGATCCGATAAAGAAATACCTATAACAAAACTAAAGCACAATGGAATTCCTTGGTCCTTCAAGTTATTGACAAAAACAGCTGTCCTTTTGACTGATAAGCCTTTTTTCATTTAACGGTGCCAGCCAGCGACAGATGGGCTCTCCCCTCTAGGCCAGGTTCTGTTCCATGTTTCTTCCTATTACCAGACAGGGAGTATTTACTTGCCACTGTAACCCTAGGCATGCTCTTGGGAGGCTGCTTTGTCACAATGCCATTTGTAAAAAAAGTAATATACAAATAAAACTGAACTGAAATAAAATTAGTAAGCGGCCATATTAAGTGACAGGTGCCAGTTTGAGCTGTTGTCTTTGACAGCTGTTGTTCATGTAAACCGATATCTTCTTTCCTCCACAAGACACTTGTTTTATAGATTTTTGCCTCCAAGCACTGATTCAAGATCATTACCCTCCTCTTACACAAACAGGTTGGAGTGACCATAATGCAATGATTATCGTGTAGGATAACCCTGGATATGTTATTGTGTAGAACTGGATCTACAACTTCACTCTCATCAGCCTGACAACACTGTTCACACAAAACATACAGCAGGTGTTGGGCCTTTTTGTGAGTTTAATACACCACTAGCACAATCCGAAGAGAGAGGAACATATATGGCAGTAGGGTCGATGGGGAGTAGATGAATCACAGTTCAAGAAATTTCTGCTGAAAGTTTCTAATTAATTGGATGTAGTGGGAAAAGTGTGGTTTATTGTTTAAATGAGTGTGTGTGTGTGTGTGTGTGTGTGCGTCTGTGTGTGTGTACATGCTCAAAACTTGAAATGGTCAATAATCAAAAAGTTAAATCTTAAGCAAGGTTTTAAACCTGAAAACACTTTCTGGTAAGATTTTGCTCCTGGATATGCAGTGTTGTGCCTGTGGGCACTTAATCTCTGGTGCACCTCTGTTCCCTTACATCTTTTTGAAAAATTCAATCAGAATTGCCCCAGAAGGCCAGCATGTCTCTGGTTCAATAGGGGGCTTTATTAATTGCATCTCAGTCCTGAATAACCTGAGCAAGAAAACCCATTCATTAAACAGGTGAGCTAAAATTCTGGCACTTGAATCTGAAAACATGAACATGAGAATTGAATATATGAAACCAACATGACTCAAATCCAGGGGCTAAATAAATATATTTAACACAAAAGGAAGGCCACTGCTTTACTCGAAATCAAACATTCAAGACAATCATCTGGAACCTGACGTATACATTAATAATGATGATGAGAGAATTGGCAACAACCATATGCTGCCTAATTTTGTTGGATTAAGTCAATACAGATATAATTTTTTTTAACAGAAAATAGCATTCATATCTTGATTAGGAAATAATAATCATGCACATATAAAACCTGAAACTAACCAAAAGATGCAAGTACCTTTGTTTTCAGTGGTTTTGGCTGCACTGTTGTCCTGATGAACGACAGTCACAATTGAGGCTTGTGGGAGGAAGAGTGGAGAAAAAGACAGATGGAAAGTGGATGGATGCGTGCATTAGCATTAGCATTGCTGTTAGGTCTAACACTCAGTTCTTGTCCATGTCAGTCACAAATTTCTGAGACAGGCATCAATCACTTCACTTGCATCACAGATGCAATTAAATTAAAACTTTTACTTACAGCAAATAAACTAGCACAAAGAAGCTGAATTATATTAGCAATCATGGGAATTTGCCTTTTTATATGATTTAATTTTACACTTAAAATTGCAGATCACTTGTCAATATAATTTGTCAGGGGCTTGTCAATATAATTTGATCTATGATATTATTTAAGTTAAAATGTATGTTTTCCACTGGCCCAGACAGTTTTTTTTTTAATCTACGTATTTAGGGCTGTTTCTGATGTCCTGCCAGTGTTATGATGGCGTGTACAGGGTAAAGCAAGGAAATACACACAAGGAAAAAGGAAATCCAGTGCAGCTAGTAGAGTGATGCTATGCCTCCAGTATGTATGATTAAAAATTTCATTTAATATTATTTTCCATTGGCATAATTTCGTATGGTGCCCGCATTGAGACTACTGCGCTCGATAAAAGTACCGGCACGGCATAAAAACACAATTAGAATTGTGAATAAATGCTATACCATTAATCTGATCATATAGACAGCCACTGAAAACAGAACATCGGTGGAAAAGATGCTTTGGAGTCACTTAAGTGTATTTTATTGAAAACCCCTAAATGCCCCTATACCAGCAATGGTAAAGTGGGCAGGTCATCAGAACACTGAAACTGAAATACAGTAATATCAATAAACCCCAGCAAGTGAACTGTCCCTTTTACATTTCTTTTTTTTTCCATTTGTGATTGAATAACTGATATTATATTTCATGAGTAACACGCAGTACAAAAAGACAGTCCAGACACAAAATAACCCCCTGCCAGCTGCCAGGGACCAATTCAGCACAAGTCAGCAGGTGAGAACAAAACACAGAAAAATGGACACTCAAACTTAAACCTGAATGAATCCTTTCTTGTGTACACTGATTCAGCAACTCACATTTACTGCAAAAAACGGTTATTTGGACAGGTCGTAATCAGGCTGCCAGACCCCACTATCTCCTGAATCTGTGTGATGCAGGATTTTTACTCACACAATCTGTGTTTTTCTGTGGTGGCGGGTATGGGTGGGGGGGGGTGCTCAATAATATCTGTTGGAGGATTTTGTACTGTGAAAATTAAAAACGCAAATTTCTACTGCAATTTCCTGCTGAAGGTCTTGTCCTTCAGCTCTACCTCAGAAAGCATAGGTGCAGACACAAGCATTCCGAATGGAGGGAGACGGAGCAGAACCATCGTTGAGTGGCATGTGGATCAGTAGCATAAATCATTAACAGTAAAACTACAGCACTATAGAAGGATGGTGAAAAAGGTGCGACACCTCCAGACAGTTGTAAAACACTCTAGTTTGGTAATCCTTTGCTTTGCTAAACTGTCAATCTGCCAATTACACAAAATGGAATTACAAATACAAAATTAAACTATTATCTTCAAGGTCCTTACGAAAACAATCAACACTTAACTGTTATCTAAACTACCCTTGAGATAATCTGCTTAGAAAAAATATAAATATATTGTGTTGTTAGTTGATAAATTACCATAGAGAATAGTACATTTAATATTGATGGGCTTAAACTACAATGAGAAAATAATAATTTAGGTACTCAATAACACGCTGCGAGCTATTATAGGGACTTGTTATTCAAAGTGGTGTGAAAATGGGAATAATTAAGAATGTGAAGGATTTTCCTGTAGAGCTTTTTTCAATTGAAAAAGGCATCACAATGAGGCTGCCTGAGCACTAGAAAAAAAATGTATGAACGGGCAATTCACTGTACGATTAAATGCAGTTGGGCAGGCAATCTTTGCACATAGCGTATAGCCCAATTTGCCAGTTACTATCTATGACGTACTGTAATTCTATAGCATTAGATAAATTTTAGGCATGGTACTATTGGATTAGGTATGCCTTACCATCGTCACAGGAGTCAGAGAAGACAGAGCTGAGAGACTGAACCTCAGAGTTACTGCCCGAGAAACTGGTGACCTCTTCGACCATGTCTGCCACTTTAACTGCAAGAAAGGAGGGAGGTCCGGGATCAAGCATCTAATCCTGGGAGTGAGTGTGTTAGAACATAGAACGGAAACCAGAACACGCAGTTAAACTGCATATAGAGCTAGAATTAATTCTGAATTCTATGGTGTGAGGCCTCTCTATTGCATGTGTACGTGTTCTTTGTGGTCAATATGCCATCCCATCATGCTCTTCTCTCTCTGAAAAGGTGGATGCCAAGCAGAAAGGACAAAATTCTAAATTTACATTCTGGTGTGGGGAAGAACACCAGTACTGGAGCCATCTCACAGCACTACAATCTTTCCTCCTATCTGTGTATTTGCATGCTTATTGAATTTTTCATGTGTTGGGAGATTGTTTATATTGGCCTACTTTCTGTGCCACACTGCAAAGCTGCAGATACCATTTGCTTTGTTGTGGCAATCTGATATTATGAAGAAATAATTTGTATTGTGGATGAAGATCTACAATCATATCTGGAAGAATACAGGGAGGCACAATATGTGCATTTAGAACATGAAGAAGCAATGGAAATACTCATTTCAGTTAAATGACACACATTTTAAAATAAAAGTTCAACCACATGGCATCCTGCCGAATGCCACTGCTACTCGGACTGGTCTTCAACCTTCCAAAGTTCTCGAGTGTCACTCCCCTGCTGTGGTCACTCCAATGGCTACCAGCTGACTGTAGCCTACACTGCAGCCAACAGGACAACCGTCTTCTAACTACAGGACATAATTCAACTTCACACGCCACTGCGACCACTCCGCTCTGCTGCAGATTACTGACACAGAGTAAGCAAGAGACTACGGGGATCAGGCCACAATCTGAATGGCCACCACCACTACCCTTCAACCACCTAAGAAAAGTTGGCAACCCTGCAGTCACAGGAACTGAACAGTAAGCATTTGGCTACTCTGAATATTGAGATGCTCCTGTGCTGACAAGCTGCGTGCATATGTTTGTGTCTATACTTAAACACCTTAGGACAACACTTGCCAAGATCAACATTGAGCCATTGTTGACATCCTTAAAACTACATTTTCACATTCCATGCAGTCAACTATTCATGCCAGCCATGTTGTAACCTTTCAGCAACACTGAATCAGTTATAGAGCTACAGGCCTTCCTGTGCAAAGTGAATAGTGATTTAGTGACCCTCCTCATCCCTCCCTGTACTTCACTCCCCCCCAGGCCCCAAACCTCCAGCCGCCTTACGTGTGGAGCTGCAGACAGAGTGACAGGGGGAGTGCTGGGGCAGGTTGGGGGCCACGCTGCAGACAGCCACTCCCCGCCGGGTGGCGAGACGGCGTGGAGACTCGGAGCGGAGCAGGCGAAGGGCCGACGCCTCCGCGCTGGACAGGCCCGGTCCGTCAACCAGGCCGCCTGCTTCCGCACGCGGGCCGCTGTGGATGCGGGGGAGGGTGTAGGCCGTGGGGTGCACGAGGACCTGCGGTGGGCCCACGCCGTCTGGGTACACACCGCGGGGAGCGACCCTGACGGGCGGGAAGGAGGAGCCCCGGTTGACGCGCCGCGGCAGGTCGCCGTGCGCGTGACGCCGGTGCAAGACCTTCCCGTGGAAGCCGAGGAAGAGCACCAGGAGGACGAGGACGACAAAGACCAGCACGCCGATGCCGACCAGCTCCACCGGGCCCACGTAGGAGAGGGCCTCGGCCTGCATGCCGGGCACCGTGGGGGCGGGCGCCGTGGGGCCGGGCCGGCCGCAGAACGGTCCCTCGTACCCCTCCGCGCAGTCGCAGTAGAACGCCCCGACCGTGTTCACGCACGTCCCGCCGTTGTCGCACTCCTCCCGCTCGCACTCGTTCACATCCTCCTCGCACCTGCAAAAGATGGCGGAGCACTGAGAGCCTGTTCTATCTGCTCTCCCTCCCCACGCTCCACTGCCTGAGCTGACGGGCTCCTTTGAAGCAAAAGCATACGTCTGCTCCCTCACACTGATGTGTGATGATGAAAATGCTTCCCAGGGGTAATCATACCCTTCCCTGTAATTTAAACAGGGCACCATCTAAGCATCTGACTGCTCAGAAACGCTTATGTTCCTTTTCTTTCAACTGCTAGTTTTTTTTTTGCTGTGAGAAAATTTAGATTTGGAGAGTCATCCCAGGTGAATACGTCAATTTTCACTAAGAGAAGGTTTGCTTCAAAGTCACAGGTGTTGCACCAGGATGACGTAAATTCAGGGATCATGACTGAATTTAAATATTTTTTGTGATAAACTGCAATGCAAGTTGAAATGAAAAACTTATTTATGCAGCTGAAAAAAGGCAATGGGCAGGAGTATGCCATTGTTGAAAATGGCTTGTAATCAAGAGGTTACAGGTTCAAATCCCTGTGGAGCACAACTAGACCCTTAAACTGAATTGCTTCGGTAAATACTAACCAATATAAACATATTATAAACAAAAAAGTGTGCCCATGATGTCTTTAAAAACAAATAAATCATGTAAAACTGCTTTCTCTAAAATCATGGAGTTATTTTCACTTATTGGACCAAAGCTCACATTACCACCAAAACCAGATGGCTTAGTCATAGTAATTAACACACACCTCTAAAATAAATGTACACTGATGCTAACCAAGTCGACCGTTCACTCAAATATGTACTCTGCATTAGCTCATTGCTGCCACCTGCTGAATAACTGAGACCAGTACTTATTTTTCTAGGAGATTCTTATGCATACACTAAATTATGCACATAAATGACTATTAAGAGGACAGAGGTCATATAATCTTCATTGTGCATTTTAAAACACCATGTAATTACCTAGACTTTATCAAATTTTCCAGATTTAGTAGGTAATACGGTAATAACGGTTATTGACTGAGGCATGGACAAATTCATATTGGTTTAGATGAATTAGACACTCACATGAGGCCAGTAAATCCCCTCTGGCAGTCACACAGGAAGCTGCTCTCAATGGACCGGCAGGCTCCATTTTGACAGGGATTGGGGATACAGATGGAAATCTGTGTCTCGCATCGCTCCCCGGCAAACTCTGAGGTGCAGCTGCATTCATAACCTGATCCAGAGAAAACAGCTTCAGTTGTCAATGGGTTGGGTTTACACCTAAGCATAACCACATCAGGAGACTCACTTGTACAAGATCCTGAGTGGAACAAATTAATCACCTAGCATTGAAATGTTAGCATGTTATTGTCACCGTACATTTTCCAAAGCTTTTGTCATGTATTTATAATTGTTCAATAAAACCAACTGTGCTACAAACAGCATTTCACCTGAAAACACCCTTTCTCTGTCACCCATACTCAAACACCATCTCTGAACCTACATTCTGATAATATTCTGAATTTTTATTGTCACCTGTTGGAGTTTAACAGCTGGCCGACTGACAGTGCCAACGAACACACTAAGACAAGCTTGAAAAATACAGCACAGCTAACGCAGGCAGTGATGCCAGTAAACAACAACAAAAAAACAGCAGTAGTGGAAAACAAAGGTAGTGGTAATGGGAGTTGCATGCTGTTCATATGCCCACTGCTAATTACTTTCTTCAGACAAGACTGTTGGTGCAATGGCATTTACAGTCTCATCTCTTCCAGCACCCAGCACAAACACATCTAATTGCAGCAGGCATACTCTTGGCGTACTCCTGTAATACAGACCAGTGACAGTCTTTGGGTGGGCAGAGAACTTGGGAGAAGAAATGTAGAGGTCATTTAAATGACCATTAGAGGGTCGTTTCTCTGAAGCAGTTTAAATTTTGTGAGCTCAGTTAGAACTGGGAGGCTGAGTAGCGCAGTCTGTAAGTAACTGGTGCATACTGGTTGTACTGTGATTCCATGTCTATCTGAAACTCTCTCTGCTTCCCCCAGTTTTAAGAAGGTAAAGACAGTACATACCATCTGCAATCATACAAATTAACAGAAAAACTATCCTTGCCAGTTGGCAATTGACTCATTTTCTCAGTTGAGTGTTTTGTGGTATTGCTCTTTATGTAACACAAGGATTTGTATACATCCACTAATTAATTTACCACGTAGGTTTTTGTATTGTTTATTTCCACATTCAGAGCGTACAGACAGAGTATAAATATCTTCTAACCTCCACAGACCGTGTGAATTCCAGCTTCACTCATCAGTGTAACATTGGCCTTTGTCATGCGACCTTTATTTAACTAAAGGGGGATTACCTGCCAATCCTTATTAAGGTCATTTAGTGCACTTTCTAATCATGCAAAAGAAATGAGACTGAACACAGTACCAGTCAGCAACAGAATGAGCAATGCAGCAAAAATCCACAGACTCACCACCAGATGACAGGCTGGTGCAGCTTCCGCCGTTCAGGCAGGGCCTTCCCTGACAGGCGTCCGGATACAGCACGCAGCCCAGCTTCAGTTCAGTCAGACCCATGACCTCTGCGTAGCCGCTACGCTTGTTCTGCAGGGGCAGCTCCACGCCGTTCAGGACCACCGAGCTCAGGCACCCTCGGAACCCACCCCGAGCACGCGGCCCCCTGCTCTGCGCGCTGCTCCGTGGGTCGAGGTCAGGAGGCACCACCCTCGCCCCCAGGAAGAAGGAGCCGTCGCCGCCCAGGGGCCAGGGGCGAACGGACGCGCGGCGCCACTGGCGCTCCACGAAGCTGTCGTCCAGCGACAGGACCGTGAGGTTCGGCATCAGCTCCAGGGACACGGCGTGCCAGGCTCCATCGTTGATCGGCCTCCTGGAGATACCCAGGCTGTTGTCGCAGTCGAGCTGTAACTGCAGCTTTCCCTCCTCGATCTGCCCAGTAGGGGAACAGGTAGAGGGTCAGAACTGAGAGGAGAATGCTAAATTTCCATGCTCGTGGGCAAGTTCAGTGAGGTTTATTTGAGTTACACATCATTAGACAGAAGGCAAATATCCAAGTCAAATATTGTATATTGTAGTGAGTTGTGTGTGTGTGTGTGTGTGTGTGTGTAGAGCTCACCTTTAGTACAGAACAGGGCTCAGAGCGTTTGTACACGATGACCCCTTGGCGGTGCAGTGTCCTGATTCTCATTTCCAGTTTCATCTGGCTACTTTTACTACCGTCTTGTACTCGGTATTTAATGTAGCTGTTTCCAGTGAAAGTGAGGGGGGTTTTACCTAAGGACAGACAGACAGACATATGACTAATCATGACTACTTTAGTTTAATATTAATATGTCCCTAACATTTTGGTTCCCTGCAATGGGGGGGGGGGGGGGGTATGTATAAAAAAAGTGCTGCCATTTATACGTAGTGAAACCAAAATGAATTAAAATAACCTTCAATAAAAGAGAATGCACACTAACCATATGTGAATTGTTTAATTACAAATCTGTAATTGTTGAGTACAGAGCCAAATCAAGAAGAAACATGTCTTTGTCCCAAAAGTTATGGGAAAAAATCAAACCATCATCTCCATGAGCTCAAAATTGTAAATCCATTACGAAATTTAACTTGCATGCTGCTCTGTAAACAAAACTAAAAAAAGCAGCAGGTTTTTCTTTTTTCCTTTCCTTCTCCTGAACTCACACCCCATCCAACATTATTGCTTCCATATACAAAGTTCTGACTGACCATTTCCACCCTCCCAGGATGGTGAGGAAAAACCTGAGCCCCTGCAATACTCATAAGCAGAATCGGACAGATATGTGGCTGTCATTAATCATTTTCTCCCAACTTTACAAGCTGAATGATAAGTTTTCTACATTTTCAAAAGCATAAATGGAAACAATATGTTACACATTCATATCTTAAAGACCATATTGCCATACAATAATATTAAAGTATTGACATATTTTACTGTAAATTGCACTTGCCTGCACACTGGCTCAGGTTGCCTGGAAAACACTGGCAGGTATAGGACTCTGGAGCGCCCCCTGTGGCTGCACACTGCATGTCCTCTGGGCAGGACTGACTCTCACACAGCTCTGAGGAAGGTGTGCAGTTACCACCTGTGGGAGGTTGGTGAAAGGTTTTGATGTAGTCTCAGTTTAAACTGGATTTGTAGCAAAATTCTAATGAACAGGTATCACCCCACCAATATTGCATGCATATGTATTAGTAGAGCACAATCACCAGATAGCCTGGATAATTCCTTGTTTCCAGATGAAGGGTTTTAAGGATCACTGTATCTCAGCCAAAGACATGTGATTTACACAATTACATTTAAGTGTTTGATTGCAGGAAGCACCACAATGCAGATTCTTGCTGTTGCTTGCAACCCATCGCCATAGTTGTTGTGGCCATAAATCACTGATTATGCCACTTCTCTCTTAAACTTACAGATTAGAGTATTTGCTGAAACTAATGAATTAGGCAATCTTCTGACACTCACTGATCAGAGAGTTTGCTGTTCTATTGGTGAAACTCACCAATACAGGCCTCAGGAAGGGCACAGTGTTCAGTCCTGCTGAACCGTGGGGAGACAAGGCTGAACCTTGCAGCGCTGTATGTCACAAACGCATCGGGCACCAGATCGAGGACCTGCTCACAAGGCTTCCCTCGGCATTCTGGGCCGGTGCAGCTTCCGTCCAGGATGTCGGAGATCGGCAGCACGCGCTCTAGCCGTCCCCGCGAGGCAGCGAGCATCCGTGCCAGCTGCAGAGCCCCATAAAAGCCACCGTCCGGAGCCTCGGCCGCCAGGAGCAGGTCCAGGTGGGACCTCCCAGGCACGGGCTGGAGGCCCAGCAGGTGCACCGTGTCTCGGCCCTGGGCGTCTGGCGCACCGACCACTTCGCGCAATGCGCTCACGAGCTCCTGCAGCGTCCGACCCACAAAGTCCTCGGGGGACACATTCCCAAAGCGCACGGTGACGCTGTCCCGGAGCATCTCGGCGGTCGCCCGCTCCACGACCACAGTCACGTCCACTGCCACGGAGACGCGGCCGTCGTTGACGCTGGCATTCAGCAAATACCGGCCAGGGCCCAGGCCCCCCATCGCTATGATCCTCCCGTCGTACGTGTTGATTTTAAAGGGGCTGCTCTGCTGGGGCCTGAAGCTGAAGGACAGCACATCCTTCTCGTTCCAGGCGGTGGCGTGGATCTTCCCGACGACGCCCCCGGGGAACTCGTCCGCTGCAGTGATGATCCGGATCTCCAGGGGCAAGGCCACAGGCCTGCCGAGGCTCTCTCCGGTTACACGGACAAAGACGTAAGCAGTGGACGACAGGCGGTGCTTCCCTGAGTCCTGGACCTTTGGGAACAGAGTAGAACCGGCAGAAAATCCACGGGGCTAAGACAAAGAAAGCTATTTTTCCGTTCCCACGCACATAGTCTAAATTCCTAGTGTGATTACAAGTCTTTCAATTTATACAGCTGCTTCAGATTAATTGTCTGTCAAATTATTTTGTACAAGCATAAAATTGACAATAGACCAAGCCTTGAAATGTGCATGGAATGACTATGATAAATAACAAGGATAACAATACAGATAATAAATTCTAAAAATGTATCCATACAGTTTGAAGAAAACACACAAGTACAATACACCTTACACGTGAATAGAAATAAATTCTCTCTATTGTACATGCTTACGTTTCATTTCTCATTTAAAACTAAATCAATGGTCCTCAAGCCTGGAGCCATAAGGGGGCTGGTTTTATGTTTTCACTTTAAAGAACAATAAACTCAACCCAACAGACCTGGAGAGGTGAGATAACAGTGTGATCAACTGCTTTAATTGAGCATTTAAGTGCTGAATAACAACAAAATCCTTAGTACCCTGTATCTTTCCAACACCAGCATTGGGGGCAACTTCTTAGTACAGTTGACTTTCTATCATTCGGCATAAATACATTCAATATCTAGCAACAAATAGTACCTCACCTGCACCTCAACAGCATATTCCCTCATTCCATCCAGCCCAAGGATGTGATTGGACCTAAGCGTCCAAGCCTCATCCAAGACAAAGGCATTTCCTGCATTGCCAGTGATGATGCGTAATTCGAAAGGGGGGCCATTGCGGGGTGAGTCTGGGTCTGTGACGGACAGCTGCACAATGCTGGTGCCAACAGGACTGCCCCCCTAATATGAAAAAATAGTAACTTGAAGACGTACAACTTTCCAGGCACTTAACAAAACAGAAAGTATGTCAGATGAAAATAAAGCTAATAGAAAAAATAATCTTACTAAACAAGCAATTAATCTATTACCTTCACAAAATGTAGTGCTACACTGGAACACTGGAACAGTTTGGATACATGACAAATGTTCAAAAGCAAGTTCCACAATGCACAATATATTATGAAAGCAGCCACAGAATATTTTAAAACTGACAAACTGGGATCCTTAATTAAGAATTCAATATGAACACTGAGAACCCAGACAAATATTTCAACTTCAAGACCTGTATTTTAGAAGCTTGTGATTGTCCATCAGTGCTAAATTTATACCTGAATGGCAATGGTGTAATTGAACTGGGAGAAGACAGGCGGGTTGTCGTTCACATCTGACACATCAATGTTGACTGTTACCGCCGATGACATGGGGGGGGATCCGCTGTCTTGTGCTTTCACCACCAGGTAGTAGCTGGATATCTGTACAGAGATCAGCACAAAGGAGACATAATCCAGTGAGGAGCGAATCAGGAGGACTTCATAAATGCACAGACACACATTTATTTATTTATTTATTTACCCATAACTTGTATGTGACTAATAAGCATCCATTTATTTTCCTGCTTGTACAAATACAATTTCAAGTAATACAATATTAATTCATTCTGTTAGTCTGCAGTGTAACAGGTGAATACTTTTGCACTTGTTATCTGAAATATATGTTTTTTATACTGTATGCATTTGATTCTCCACCCAAGTTCACTTTTCTTCCTTTTACTCTCACCATATCAACCTCTTTTTTTAAATAAAATGTCCCAGTTGTTGCCTGATATGTCTGATCCTTCTCCCTCGGTGAATGATATGGAAGAGCAGGAGAAGTTTCTGGTCAGTACTGTGCTGGCTCCTACCATTTCTCTGTCCAGGTTTTTGTTGACTCTGATCACCCCAGAGGCTGGATTGATCAAGAACTGATATCCACGGTCCCCTCTGACAATCGAGTACACAATCTGTCCATTTAATTGGCTGTCCAGGTCTTTTGCCAATACCTTTCAACAAAAAGGAGAATATACATGACACAGTAAAGGAAAAGAAGGAAACCCTCAATGGTGAATCGTCTAGGAGTACAAGCGGTGATCTCTCCAACAGGTATCAGAAAATCCACTTGAAGGACAACCCCTGCATTGCCCTCGGAACCTGGACTTCTATCAGCACTGTAGCATAGTAATCTTGTTACCCTCACATGTGAAAGTAATAAAGTACCTGAACGACAGACTGCCCTATCGTGGCATCCTCACTGACTGCGACGTTGTAGACATCCTGCTTGAATGTGGGCACGTTGTCATTCACGTCTGTCAATTCAATGGTTAACATGGTGACTGCTCCCAGAGGAGGAGTGCCCCCATCCCAGGCCTCCACAGTCAGGAAGTAGCCTTTACGCACCTCAAAGTCCAGATCCTTGGACACAAAGATGGTGCCTAGATAAAGGATATCAACGAAAAGAAGTGAAGTTAGATCTTCGGTGGTATTACTGAAAAACAAGATATCATACATTTACATAATGGAACGAAAATAAGCGGACAATTTAAACACTGTCCCCACTTCACAGAGTAACAGCACATGATGCACACATATCAACCTCATGCCTTATGTTCCTGCCCTACTCCTCTCCATTACCTGTCATAACATCGATCTTAAAATGCCCAAACTCATTGCCAGAACGGATGCTGTAGTAGATGTCAGCATTCACACCAATGTCCTCGCTAGTGGCACGCACACGGAGCACCTCTGTTCCCACGGCAGCATCCTCAGGTACGCTGGCAGTGTACTCCCTTTTCTGAAAAACTGGAGGGTTGTCATTGACATCCAGCACAGTGATGGCCAGTTCGACCGAGGAGGACAGAGCCATGCCCACCCCCTGGTCAGAGGCCCGGGCCTTGATGATATAGGATGACCGGAGCTCTCGGTCTAGGGGCCTCTCAAGAACTACAATCCCCAGGGTCTTGTCGATAGAAAATGTCCCACCAGCAGAATCCATCAGGAAGTAGGAAATCTTACGGTTTACACCTGGAGACAGAATATAATACAAAACCTCTGGTAATTTTGAACATTTAACAATGGAGGAAGTCAACTGCCATGTTTTTGTTTAAGATCATTCCAAAATAGCATCTTGCGTGATAAAAGTCCACTGACTCGATCATGACAGTTGTGGATGTCAATGTGATACATTTTACATTTCTCCGTTTCCAACATCGATCATTCTATAGACACTGCAGCCCTTGAGGACAAGGTTGCAGGTACCCTACAATTAAAACATCATCACCAATATTTAATTTAAGTTGTTTGGGCTGGGAAGAGCAACTGAGCTAGCATACACCAGTGAGGCAGAGGACAGAAGCTGACTCACCTTCATCTGGGTCATAGGCCTGCAGACGGGTCAGCAGAGCTTTTGGGGCTGCGTCTTCGTAGATGCTGGCTGTGTACCGGGAAGCAGAGAAGGCCGGCGGGTTGTCATTTACATCCAGGAGGGTCATGGAGATCTCTGCACGGCAGAACTGCCCCCCTCCATCTGTTGCCTGGGCAATCAGTTTATACCTAGGGGTCCTCTCCCGATCGAGGGCTGAAGCTACCTTCACTTCCCCTAGATGAGGGTAAAGAGCCAGAGATCCAAGCTATGTTTACTTGTGTGTCACTGTAGTGGCCACGAGAGGAAACAACATTAATACAGAACTAACTCACTCACTCACTCACTCACTCACTCACTCACTCACTCACTCACTCACTCACTCACTCACTCACTCACTCACTCACTCACTCACTCACTCACTCACTCACTCACAGTGAGCTCCATAATGTTTGGGACAAGGACATCTTTTCTCTTCTTCTTGATTTGGCTCTATACTCCATAATTTTACATTTGTAATCAAACAGTTTACAGTTTAATGAGGCTGAAGTGCAGATTTTCAGCTTTTATTACAGGGTATTGAAACACTCTGGTTTCACCTTGTATAAATGACAGAACTTTTATGCATAGACTCCCATTTCAGGGCACCATGCTCAGTATACAAGGGTCATGGTAGTTTCTGAGTAGTCAGGTGAGTTCAATTGCTTCCTGAGTATAGGTATAAGAGAGCTTTCAGTATCTACTCTTGATTCTAGGCTTTTGGACAGTTGTATTAACTACATGTGAATTGTGAAGTACAAAGCCAAATATCTTTGCCCCAAAACATCAAGGAGCCCACTGTACATGTACACAATCTGTATGGAAATGCATACCAGTGTTAGCATCCATATAGAAGTCCTCAACCCCGATGCCAAACAGAGAGTACTGAATCTCTGAACTGGTACCAATATCTGCATCAGTGGCCCGCACTGTCAGGATGATGCTATTGAGGGAAGTGTCTTCAGGGAAAGAAGTTGTGTACTGGGTCTGAGAGGATAAATCAACCACCATCAAGTACAGCCAATAATGAAATCCATGAAAGAGCATCACACACAAACACATGCAAGCACACACACAAACATACAAGTAAAATCACAAATGCATACATACACAGGTCTACCTTTAAAGTCCATTCATTAGGCCATCATTCAAGAGCATCTATGTTAAAAACACTAACTTCTAAAGATTCTTAAGACACACTATTTGTGGCATCTTAGCATTTGCTACAATTATCAAGCATTCACATAATTGAATGCACTGCTCACAGAATAACATAGGACAGCACACCGTCACAATGTGGTCATCAAATCATATATAGTGCTGAAGAAACTTCAAGGTGTAAAGGAAGGAAAAGGTAGCCAGTCAAGTATTAATCCTGCAGTGCTTACCTGGACACAGACTGGACTGTTGTCATTGGTGTCCATCACAGTCACCTCCACCACAGTTGTGGTCATGAATAGCCCATCACTAGCAGTGATGTTGAGGAGAAATAGGTCCTGCTCTTCTCGGTCCAATGGTCCCTTCACATACACCTTCCACTGTCCCCCAACCAACCCCACAGCAAACAAACCTGCCAGATTCCCACCTGGGGATTGTACATGCACATGAATGAATGAAAAAACACAAGCATGCACGCACGCACGCACGCACGCACGCACGCACGCACGCACGCACGCACGCACGCACGCACGCACGCACGCACGCACGCACGCACGCACGCACACACACACACACACACACACACACACACACTTTAAGGACAAAGTCAATGAGAAAGCACTGAATATCTCCCTTTGTGGAATTGTCTTTTTTTCTGTAACAACTGCATTTGAGTGTCTGAAATGATCTTTATATTGTCTGTAGAGATGACATATATTACATACAGAATTCCCTGAAAGTGTATTGAGTGAGTATGGAGTTAGTTAGCTTTAGAGCTACAAGGCTGCTTTTACCTGTGATGTGTAAGCTGACTTGCCGGTTGATATCAGAGCCATCTTCATCTTGTGTGCTGAGAACAGCCACCACCTCCCCTGGGGGGTCACTCTCCAAAACTGCACCTCTGTAATAGTCCCTCTTGAAACTGGGCGGGTTGTCATTGATGTCAGCAATGGTGACTGTCACAACTGCAGTTGAGGACATGGAGACCATCTCCCCCATGTCAGATGCCACCACTGTAAATGTGTATGATGGACAAATCTCTTGGTCAAGGTCTTGGAGGGTAGTAATCCAACCTGTTTTACTGTCTATGGCAAATGTACTGGAAATCGCATCTGTTCCAGAGTTTGGAGAAAGGCCTAGACTGTAAGTAACTTGACCGTTGGAGCCCCAGTCCGGGTCAAGGGCCCGTACTTGTATTACCCGGGTCCCAACTGGCATCCCTTCCATGACCATTGCTTCATAGGAGCCAGTTTCAAAAGAGGGTTTGTTGTCATTTAGATCTAGTACCTTCACCTCCACATCTACAACTGAGACAGATTCTACCTGCGCCAACTTCACAGTTGCAGACACTTTGAAACGGAAGACGCTAACAGCCTCATGGTTCAGAGGTTTCCTTAGTTTGATGATACCCATTTCCCTCTCCACCATGAACACACCACCCTGATTGCTCTCCAAGGTCTCCCCAGCAACAAGGCGGAAGACAGCCGGATGGCTGGGGACCAGAAGGACGGAACCTAATGTGGCACCCACGGGCGTGTCCTCAGGAACAGTGAATGAGTACTGGGGCTGGGTGTAGGAAGGTATAGAGACCTCAGAAGGCAGGACATGGATGAAAACTGACACTAGAGAATGCTTCATAGGGATCCCTCCATCAGAGGCCTTCACAAAGAAGGAAAGAACAGAGTTCTTCAGATGGGTAAAGCTGCCTCTTGTGACCATCCAGCCATTTTCTGGGTCTATATCCAAGGTGTCTACTACAGGGATGTGGGCTTCGCTGTAAAGTGAGTAGGTAACTTTGCCATTTACACCTTCATCAGGATCATAGGCTTGAATCTGAGTAACAAGGAAGCCCCTGGCCACATTGGATTTGATGCTTGCCCTGTACTCCACAGCTTTGAATTGAGGAGCATTGTCATTCTCATCCACTAGCATAACTCTGATGGAACAAAAGGAGGCTCTCCCTCCCCCATCCACAGCCATAACGGCCAGGACAATATCCTTATTTGCTGGACTCTCCCTGTCTAAGTTTTGTTTGGTTGTGATCAGGCCATCCATATCAATGTTGAACTGATCCTTTCCCATGTCATTGATGAAGGAGTATGTGACCAGGCTAAAGAGCCCAGAGTCCTCATCACTGGCTTTGATTTTGATCACGCTAGACCCAATTGGAGCGTTTTCCAATACCTGGGCTAGGTAGAACCTTTGGTTGAAGACAGGGCTGAGAAGGTTAGCTCCCAGGACTCGGATGAGCACCTGAGCAGTGCTGGTAAAAACTCCATCTGACACAGATACATTCAGGCTGTACATGTACTCCACCCCCTGCCTCACCTGGCTGGACAGGGTGATAGTCCCCATTTTCTTATCCATGACAAAATTCATCCTCTCATTCCCAGACAAGATGCTGTACTCCAGCTTGTTGAAGTCTGACATATCTGCATCAGATGCCTGGACACAAGTCACAAGGTGCCCTTTTGGTGCCAGTTGGCTAAGGTATGCTTCATAGAGCGGTTGGCTGAAGACAGGAGGGTTGTCATTGGAATCAACCATTGAAATGATGACAGTGACATCACTGCTCCTGACAGGGAATCCGCTGTCAATCGCCCTGACAGCAAAGCTATAGCAGCGGATCAACTCATAGTCAAGCATGCGAGCTGTCAGAATGAGCCCACTGCTACCATCTATGTGGAAATAGTCTGTGCTGTTGATGTGATCTGGAAGGATCAGATATCTGATAACACAGTTTTTTCCAGAGTCCTCATCGGTCGCTAAAACTTGCACGACCGGAGTTCCAATAACAGTAGTCTCAGGTAGGGACGCTGAATAGGAGGCTCTCTGGAAAACTGGTGAGTTATCATTAACATCCAGCACTGTCACATCCACACTCACCTCTGATCTGGCTCCTGTCAGCATGTCTGTTGCCCGAACAATCAGCCTGAAAGAGAAGATGGCTTCAAAGTCCAAAGGGTAAGCAACACTAATAATGCCAGATTCAAAGTCAATGTTGAACTGTGAGGAAGGGTCCCCATCCACTATTGTGTACATGATGCTCTCACCCTCAGGGCTAGTGGCATTAATTACCAAGATAGGGGTGAATATAGCAACATCCTCGCTGACTGAGATTCCATAGAATGGTTTATCGAAAACAGGCATTGCTCTGTTCACCACAGTGATCGGGAACTCCACTGTGGTGACAAGAGGAGGTTGCCCACTGTCTTCAGCAAGAACTACCACCTGGTACTCTACATTGGATAAGTCCACTTCAAAGGCTTTTTTCAGTGTGAGCTCGCCAGTGAGTCTGTTAATATTGAAGTGTCTGTGAGCCTGCTTTAAGGAATAGCACAATTGCCCATTGATACCTTTGTCCCGGTCTGTGGCTGTGACTTGAAATATTGGCGACCCTGGTTTGGCCTCTACCTGCACAACAGCGTAATATGGAAGGCCAGTGAATACCGGGGCATTATCATTAACATCTTCCACTTGGACCCTTATTATTGCTCTTGCCACCCGCATTCGGTCATACTGCCGGCTCACCTCTACAACAAGCTCATACACCTCCTGTTCCTCTCTGTCGAAGGGCACACCAGTAGTCTGGATCACCCCCGATGTGGCTTGGATCTTGAAATTAGTCCCAGCATTCAGGAGGCAGTATTTGAGGGGTTCATTAAGCCGGCTTCCTACAGTACTCGCCACTGCTACCATCATTACATTGGTGACATTCTCCTGGACAGAGGAGGTATAAAGTGCCTGTGTGAAGGAGAGACCACTGTCCATTGCCTCCCTCACCAGTACTGTGACCAGAGCTGTACTGGAGAACCTCCCATCACAGACAACCAAGCTGAACCTGTAGCGATCCTTAGAGAAGTCAAGGTTCTTCACCTTGAGAATACCGCTGATGGGATCAATGGCAAAATGTTCCAAGCTGCTGTCTGTCAGCGTATAGGTCAGCTCTGTTGAGATAGTCTGGTCCGTATCAGTGGCGGTCACTTTCAGTACCTCCACACCAACGTATGTGGGAAGCAGCAGAACAGTTTCATACACATCTTGGGAAAACCTGGGAGGGGAATCGTTGGTGTCAAACACAGTGACAGTGACTTGAACTGGACTCTCAGCTGTCAGCTGGGGCACTCCGCTGTCCCTCACTTGGACCCTGAAATTAAAGCTGCTAAAGGTCTCATGGTCCAAGTTGGCGATGGTTCTTATTGATCCAGTGCCAGAATCAACAGTGAAAAACATTTTGGCAGTGTCCTCCATGATCTGATAGACTAACAGCGCATTCCTGTGCTTGTCAGCATCTGTGGCCTTTATCACCAGAGGTCTGCCATCAGTGGTCAGGACCACACTGTTGATGGGAGAAGACTCACTGATGCTCCCAGTGTACTCCAGCTGTTGAAAGATTGGTGGGTTGTCATTCCTGTCTACAACCTGGATGCTAACAGTGGTGCTGGAGGACTTCCCCGCCAGGTTGTCAGCCTGTATGGTCAACACATACAAAGCAGTATTCTCATAGTCCAGAGGTCTCTGGGTTATGATGACCCCTGTGTAAGGGTTAATCCTAAACTTCCTTTCAGCATTCCCTTGCTTTATGTCATAGGTCAATGTGGAGCGGCCAAGGGCAGTGATTGTGGTCACAGAGGTGCCGACAGCCTCATTCTCATTAACTTCTGCCTGATATTCGCTCTGGGGGAATTTGGGGCTGGAGTTCTCAGAAAGTATGACAGAAATCCTGACAGTGGTGGTCGCGCCCATGGGAGGGGAGCCATTGTCTGTCACTCGCACGGTGATGACATAATAACCGACAGATGTTAGATCGAGGTCTTTGGCAATGGAAATTATCCCGGAGACTGGTTCAATGCAGAATGTGTTTCCAGCATTACCTATTTTTGATAACAGAAAAAGACCAATGAGCCTGAGCAAACACAGAAACAAACAGCCCATGCATTTTCTCACTTGATTGAGAGAAGGTAAAAAACATAGGTGCTATTAATATTGTCAGTGCTTTAACAAGTAACAAGTAGAATTACTCAGTGATAATAATTACCCAATGATAACACTTATATTCAACAATACAGAACTTGTTCTGCAAACTATTATTAAAGCTGGGTCGTTTATTTTGAGATTATTCAGCAATCTACCCCTCAACCATAAGAAGAGCCTCAGATTCACTGAAGAAACCTACTATATTTTACAGTAGTCTAGCCTCAGCTATAGGAGCAATTCTCCGTTAATTCTGTCCTTGGGAAAATCAAGAAAATAACACTGCCTCGTGGACAGCCTAATTCAGAGTTGCTTTGCATGTGAACTATGTTTGGAGGATACCTGCTTCAAAGGAGTAGAGCAGCTCTCCATTCTTGCCCTTGTCTCTGTCCAGTGCAGTCACCTGCAGTACGACGGATCCTGTTTGTGCCGATTCAAGCACAGATCCCTCATAGAGAACACTGGTGAAGTAAGGGGCATGGTCATTTTCATCCTCCACAGTCACCAGGATCCGCGCCAGGTCCCTATGGTATGGGAATTCCTGGTCTTTCACCTGGAGGTATAGTATAAGCATCATACAGATGCACTATTGGTGTAGTATACTATGGTTAAAATGCATTGCAATACAAGTTTTGGTTGAAAGACGAAAACAAAGAAAATATTTTGTTTGATATTACAGAAAACGAGCATCATACATAAAACATTAATTTTTTTCTGAACCGGAGCCACATACAAACTCATTAGACACAATCTACCCTGGGCATAAACTGGCAAGTGTGGCATGAACATGACATATGTCAAAACAACAACACAGTCAAAATGCTCTAATACTAAGAGACAAAGAAAGTGGCAGAAATGTTTTGGTCTCATTCTCTATAGGCACATTTCTGTCAAGTTAAAGCAAATAAATACAGTTTGAACAGTATGTATTCCCTCTCCCCCGCACCATGACAGTGAGAATGTGCTGGGTGCGAGTCTCGTGGTCAAGCTGGTAAGCAGTGTAGACGGCCCCAGTCCCAGGGCTGATACGGAACATGCGCATGCTGGCTGGGTCCACGCTGCTGTGAATGGAATAGCTCAGCCTGCTTTTCTTGTCTCTGTCTGTGGCCTGGACGCGAAGCACCTCCGTGTCCGCAGGGACATCCTCAGAGATGGCCACATCATAGGCCGGCTGGGAGAATATGGGTGGGTTGTCATTGACATCCAGTACCGTGATGAATACCTGTGAGAGGGGGGAATGTACAAGTTTGCATTGCAACAAATACCACAGATGGGCCTTCACTTATTGTCTGCCTCACTTGTAAATTGCTTACTGGACGTTTTTAAGTGGATGGTCAAATAACTGATTTATTAGATAAAATTTAAATAAAATGTATTCGATCTTTTGAAAGGATTGTGAAAACCCAACTCTAAGCTGAGAAAGCTTCTTATCACAAATCCTTCAAAAATATTCATTTTTTACAGGAACACTGGTATTTTCTGTCAATGTTTCATTTTAGTAGTATTGGTGTGTGGCTGCATGTATTTATCTCACAATTGCCCCAATCAGGTATTCTGGTATCGGCAGTGTACAGCTGCATTTGCACTGCATTCACAAAAAAGTATCTAATGTGGGATTTTTTTTCTGTCTGTTAAAATACCACTGTGCCCCATGTCTGTTCCAAGCCTCCCACAAATGACTGATCCTGACCCCATTCCACCTATCCATCACAAGTAATCAGGGTTGTTGCCAAGGCAACAACAAAAATGAATAAATGGGTTTGTATTGTCAGAAAACCAGACTGTTCTTGTGACAGTTGTGTTACCGCCTGGCATAATTCATCTCCAAAATATGGCTGCTGAACACTGTGACAGGTCCCGGATTTTCCATCATAGATTAAAAACATTCCACTAAAATAACTGGAGAATTAAAGAAAGATGCATTGTGCATCTCTGGACCAAAATTTTTAACATTAAGCTGCTCATTTCAGTAAAAATTAATTCAATGCATACTGCAGTTATTTTGTTCCACAACAGGTAGCTCTTTGGAAGCTTATCTTTTTGCCTGAATATCATGTCTTCAGTTTCAGCTCAGCAAACTTGTTTGTCATTTAAAACAGCTGAAGAAAAGTGCCTCCCAAAATCTTCATTTTCTTTCTCATTTGATCAAATGATACAAATCTCATGTGTGGAAGCTTGAACAGAAGGTTGGTTTTCACAATGCCACATAGGCTCTGAGGTGCAGCAATCAACATGTTTTGATTAGATAGGTAGAAGCAAGTACCTTTGTGGATGCAGTATTTGTCCCATCTGTCACCTCTATGGTCATGTTGTAGAATGACTGGAGCTCAGCATCTAGCGGCCTTGCTATGATGATAGTCCCCAGTCCCCTTTTTGTGTCAAATTGTTTTTCAGATGTTCCCCCTAATATTTGTGGAAAAGCAGGGGCTTTAACAACAGATAGCTGACTGTAACAGCATTAGCAGAGCAAAAAAAAAAAAAAAAAATAGTGATAGCAAATTTACCCAACATCCATAAATACTTCCTAAACCATAGATATTAAAAAAGACAGGCGCTGCTGATACCTGCTGTGGCTGTGGAACAGTTTCTCCAACAAGGTGTTTGAGGAATATAAAACATCTCCCTGGAGGATCCATCACCTTTAAGAACAAAATACACAAACAAGGAAAGCAAATTGGACAAAAAGTGTGAGAGAATTTGATTACACAAAAGAAAAAATGTAAAGGGGAGAAGGTAGAAAAATAAATCATAAGCTTACTGGAAGTTCGTGTGTGATTTTGAATAATACATGCAGCATTGAAACTATGGAATTTGTTTGACATGTTGATGGGGGTGGGGTGTTTCACTAAATCTCCAATCAATGGTTTGTAAACTAGATAGATAATATATTTATTTTCTACCATCTTCCAAACTTGCTGCTGCCAGAGGTGGCAAGGAGAGAGCAGGGACAGGAAGGGGGAGGGTGGCAAGCAGGGAGAAAGGAAGCGAGTTTCAGCACTCTTCCACAAGCATAGGTATAGTAAAACACAATAAAAAGCATTGTACACCTCTAAAAAACCAATATCATTAGGCTACCAAGTCCTTTTGGAGTCTCTAAATGGCCTTTTCGAAAACTAACCTAGACACAGAAAAAACAATGCAGAATACTTAGTGGTATTGTCATCAAATTTGAATCAGGATTTTTCCAGCATACTGGCTGTGGCTCCATTGTGTTTTCTAACCGGACCCAACAGAGCCACAAGCATCTGTGTCCACTAAAAAATATTTTATGTGAGAAAAACTTTCTTTTAGCTTTGTTTCATGAATAATTAAAGTAATTTTGACAATTGGTAGACAAACTCCCTAGGTATAGGTATGTCAGTTTCAGGTTTTTGTTAAAAAAAGGGGGGGGGGCTAAAGAACAGATTAATTTGCTAGCTAGTTCATTTTCTCAATTTTTTAAAATTAAAAATAAAAACAAAAAAAAACAAAAAAACATACCTGCAAAACATGAAAATGGATCATTGGCCATAGATATTGAAACTGCATATTTACTGTGGAAAGAACCTAAGAATGTTCACGGTTATAGTGCACTAGCTTTTTGACCATCAGAAGGTTCATTCAGTTCCCTAACAAAGTGGGGACAGACTTAACTGTTAGTGGTTGTGTATTTTGTAATCACTGGGCATGCCTGGATGCAGACTACATTATACAGTTTTCATGAATACACAAGTCTGAGCTCACCAGTGATGTAAAACCACAGGGGTGTGGTTCTCTGCTGTATTGAGACCACGCCCACAGTCTTGGCCACCCGGGTGTCCTCTGTGACGCTGAAATTGTAGTACGGTTTCCTGAACAACAGAGGCTGAGCAGAAGGTACTGGCTTGCGGACCCATGTGATGTGCAGCTGTACTGTGGACCACTTCACAGGGGTTCCACCATCTGTAGCTTTTATCTGGAGGTAGGACAGGGAGGAATGAAGGGCCGGGTTCAGTGGATATATTAAAAACAACGAATAAGCAATAATAATTGATTATATCTTTTCATAAAGTATATAAAGTATACTGGTCCGCTGACAATCAAATACAGGGAGTGAGAGGTCAGCTGACAAGTACCGTCAGGTTGTCAAAACTCCCAGCAGTAACCATCTTTCTTGAGGATACCACAGCCGTCATGGGGTCAATGAAGAACTTGCCGTCGTCATTCCCATCCACAATGCTGTAGGAGAGATCCGCGTTGGGGCCCTCATCCATGTCAAAGGCAAAAACCCTATGGATGGGGTCCCCTCTCTTGTTGCGGTCCCGCTCAGGGAGGCTGATTTTGTAGATCTTCTCAGGGAACTGCGGGCTGTTATCATTTTCATCCAGAATGTGCACAATCACCCAGACCGTGGACTGCCTGGAGGCCTGGCCCATGTCCATGACTGCTACCTGTTACATGCACAGACAGACAGACAGACAGACAGACACACACACACACACACACACACACACTTTTTAAGTTTTGCATGAGGGGATACAAGCTCAGAACTATTCCAAGGCAAAAACAGTACACATCTGATAGGACAATAAAAAATGGTAGAGGACGTGACAAATATAGGATAGATGATGAGGCAACGATAACTAACTTCCATTTAAACAAGGGCACAAAAACCTTTGGTGTGATGCTTGAAAAGAGCTGTGCTTAACATGGCTAATATGCAAATGGGGAGCTACAAACTGGGGTGTAATAAACATCGTATTTTAAGTGGGTACACATGTACCATCTTCTGTTGAATCATTTCAGTCATTTCACTTGGACTGCATACACTTATTGAACCACATTATTGACATATTTGAGCCCACCATCTGTGCTGAGCCTGGTAACCAAAAACACCCTTTCTAATGATGAATAGCCAAAATAAATCTGATAAATTCATGTTTTTTCATCAGAACATTTAATGAGCATTTTAAATGCTCAAGGATACAACAACAGTTGAACCTTTGTTTCTGGTACCAAATCATCTATCCTTCTTTTACATTATTCCTGCACACATGTAAACTCAGTTTGAGGACATAATGATGAGATGCCATAAATATGAATGCTCACATCACCCACATATTCAAGGCAACTATTCAAGAGGAAGAAAGCTGTAAATTGGTCTTTACCTCCAAAAAGTGCTCAGCTTGCTGCTCTCGATCCAGTTTTCGTGAGGTTGTGGTTATAAGGCCTGGAAACAAAAATACAGTAATTACAATGCCATGAAAACGTATTTCCCCCTTCCTGATTTCCTCTATTATTGCATATTTGTCACACTGAATGGTTTCAGATCGTTATACAAGTTCAATCAGCTGAATGTAATTATCGATTAAATGTTGATAATTGTGATATGTGTATTTGATAACTTTTTTCATTAAATAAATGAAATAATAATTTTAAAAATGTGTTTCGTGTTTATTCTGGTTACCTTTGTCTGAAATCAGGAAGGCAGCAAATACTTTACTTTTTCACATCATTGCAAAGTGAATGATCAAAGTATCACAGTCAGAATATTATAATATTATTAATATATTGCCTTTCGATGTCCATTTTGTTTTAACTGACCATTTGGTTTCTAAATGTGTAAATAAAATATAAGGTGTGGATAACCCATGTCACCATGGATGCGGCACAACAGTAACAGCAGGACTCAGTATTGGAGAAAAACACAAACAAACAAAAGGAAACCAAATCTGGGTACACAGCTATTTCTGTGTTGGATATCAAACAGAATTAGACAACAGTGCAATAAATATTCAAGTTTGCACTCAAATCCTTTCAATTGGGTCAGCAGTAGTTTTGGGGAAATGTGTGAAAAAGTCTTTCTGCTGGTAACGAGCCTGACATTGTCTCTCTGGGGCATGTAAATGACATGTAAAACAAGCCATTATAGTCAGAAGCAGATAAAGTGAGAATTCACAGAACCTGAGCCATCTTGTATTAAGGCACTGAGATGAGAAGGTTGAGACTGTGGCTTCTATTAATAGTATGTTTATAAATGCTTAAAGTAGTGTTCATTAGCACTTCAGAAATAGTGCAACAAACACAATCATTGTGTCACACTTGCATGACAATCACCATACAGTAGTGTAGTCTATAAGTATCACAGAACAGTAGCATAAAAGTCAATTTATATCGCATATGCCGAAATGACATTTTGACCTCATCAAATGCCTTTTTCTTTTGGAGACAATGTGTATTCAGAGGCCCTAAATCTACAATTGCTTCATTAACAACCCCTGAGAGATCAATGGGCTACTGAATGTTTATCACTATAGGCGGAAGATTAAATCGAACTGAATTTCTAACGTGACAACGCTGAGATGGGGAGTGAACAGTTCAAGGTGAAAGAGCAGAGGGTTAAGGGAGAGGATGATAAAAAGCACAGACAGAGAAAGAGTGAATGTAAAGAGAGACAGGGGAGAGAAAACAGTTCAACCAAAAGCATCAAAACTGTCCGGGTAACTTTACACGTTTCATTTTCTGCTTACTTTGATTACTGCCCAATCTGCACTGGCCACTTTTTTAATTATTCTCCCTGTACTGTAGCATCCTGTATCATCTATTAATGTCACTGAAAATCACTCAATTGAAACTTAGTTTTATCAATAAACCTCTTCTGGCATGTGTTGTGCTTGACTGAAAAATTATCAAAATGACACAATGTTCACATGAGCATAATGGGTATAGAAATATCTGTGAGCAGAGCATGCAGTACATGCAAATGAATTAACTGTTTTGTCTAAATGTATTCATAATAATAGGTTCCCTCCAACTTCCACTGTAAATATGACAAGGCCATACATCAGATAATCATTTATAAGTCATTTTACCAATGACTTACATTCCATAACCTGACTAGACATGCAACTCCACTCCACAACAAGCAAACATCCTTCAAGGCATGTATTACAATTATCCTGATTGATCAATTGGTACATAGCCTACAGCCACGTGCATATACACATGAAAAACATATAGGCTACTGTTAGGTAATAACAAGCTGCCAGTACATTACACGTAGAGTACACATAGAGTAAGTAGAGATAGAGTAAGCAAACATCTCTGGAAAGTAAGATTGGTTTTTAATATCTTCTGTTGTAATCCCTGTATAGCCAAATGTGTAGCAATGTTACATTTTACTCTTAATTTATGTTTCTTTGTTACAAAAACCTTGTTTTTATAAGGTTATAAAAACAGGTTTAATAGCTTACATATGTTTTTTTATGCAGCATCTTATGTTGCTGTGTATCTTTTATCATACTGGACTTATAGCATTTGTTGAGAATGACAAAAACAGGAATAATATTGAGCCAATATTCCAACCTGTTTTGGGGTTCATGGCAAAGAAGTTCTGAGGATTCCCACTGGTTATGCGGTAGCTGAGATGGTCTCCAGACACAATGGCATCAAGGTCCTGAGCTTGGATCTGGATCACAGACACATCTTTAGGTAAGTTCTCCGTGACTGTGGGATGGTATATGGGGTCAGAGGTCAGGGGGGCATTGTCATTCACGTCGTCCACCCGGATGTATATTTCAATGGTGCCATAGAGTGGCACCACCCCTCTGTCTGTGGCACAGACTGTCAGCCAGTAGGAGTCCATAGTCTCACGGTCTAGAGTGTCTGTTGTATAGATGACACCTGTTAGGGAAGAGGGGCAGAAGAGAAAAGCATCAGAATTTCCTGTAAAACCAAATGTCACACTGAAAGCACAAGAAACCCCTTGTATTATGAGGCATAAACTAACTAACAAAAATGTTTTTTTTAACCTACCAGCATTTTTCAGAAAACATTCAATATCTACCTTCTACATGTAATGCCTTGTATCCCATGGGCACATTGTTTTGGATTTGATAGACTTTCTGCCCAATTACACCAAGAGTATAGAATGCAAAACGCATAGATAAAAAGAAAATGCATTTTCTGATGAGTATCTGTAGCTGATAGGATCACAGCTCAAACTTAATGAAGGGACATGCTACATGTGCTAGTCTTGGTCTCTGTGTACTTTTGTGGCACATAATTAACATTTCTTGTTTTAACCCAGTTTAATTATGAATTTGATTTCGTAGGAATCTGCCTTTTTCCCCCAATTCATTTAATTTAGAACATTTTAGACTGAGTTTGTAAGGGAAAGCAGTTTTAAATCTACTAGAAACCCAAACACAATTATGTGACACACAGGTATGAAGCCCAGGGTTGGAACCTCTTTTGCACACTATTACACCCAGGTCCAGGGTGCAAAGCATAGTTCCAGAGGTTGATCTCTTAATTCAGGCACATTCTCCTTCACTAGACACCAAATTACCTGCAATTATGACCTGCTCCATAAAATCTGCTGTGTTTGGTGTGGCGAGCTGACCGCTCTGACGCGGACCCTACGGGCGACATACTGCTGATGAAGTTGACCTATTTCAAAGCAGTGAGGCAGTCGATCACATGGTCAGCTGTGCCTCCAGGCCCAGTACAGAGTGCTGCTCCATAACAATTGGTGCCATGGGACACAACAGGACAATCTCTGTGTTATACAAGCACACTCGAGGCATGCAGAACTCTGGATGGAAACGGCCAGGCAATGTGAAGAGGATCACCAGTGACACAGAGACGGAGGAAATCTGATCATGCAATTTTCATACTGATAGCAATCCCAGAGATGGGATGAAGTCTGACAGGTGCCTGATCTTGATTTCTGCTTAGCACACTTTCGCAAGAGAAACTCTGAAATTCCAGCACTGCTCTTCTACACTTCAGTTAGCTAATTAAGGTTTACAAGGACACAATTAAGATCAAGACATTACTTTCATATGAGACTAGGGATTTTACAAACAGTCAGGTGTTCCTTTGAAATGGAGTGGAAACGATGCTGATTTGTTCAGCATTATTTGGAACACATGAATTTTTTTTTCCTTTAGCAGAATTAATTTCATTTGTATTTATTTTGAAGAATCATTAGAAAATTTATTTAAAAGAGCATTCATCTTCATAAAAAGTCAATGCAAATATAGTCATTGCTGATTTTAAGGAAACAAACTGCAGAGTGCTGCATCTGATATGATACCCACTGATATGCCAACAAACAAGATTATTAAGGGAATTTGAGGGTAGAACATGGATACTATCCATATACCACTTAACAATTATTACATTCATAAAATACATAGCCTCATTGACCGATTAAGCCATTGTGACATTTCAGTACTGTGTCTCATCACTAATCAATACTAATTAACCTGATTAATGCACTACCGAGTTTTGTAGCGGTTGTAGACATGACAGCTTCATTTCTGCCTCTTGTCTTTGTCTCTATTAAATGAACACTTTAACAGTTAGGGGGTATCTCTTTTCAGAACATCAACAGAGTACACTGCTCAGCAATACCTCAGTAATTATCCATTTGGGATTTGATGCTGCAAACGTCTGGTTATGAGCTCATCTCCCAAAACAAAAACACATTACTACTCTGACACATTCTGACAGTTATGATTTAAAAAGCACAGTGCTTCAAGTGACCTCAAGGTCAAAATAATTACTCATGAAATCATTGTTTCTGTCAATTTTTTTTCTTCTGTTTACACACTTTCAAGGCCTCATGAGAGTACACATGGATCATCAGATATGGACATAAATACCCACAAATTAAATCTGACAGTCTGCGCTTTTCCCACATATCAAGTATAGTATATACTCATATAGTTTATAGATCTCATATAGTTTCATTTCAAATCAAATATTGTCCCACTGTCCAAGTACTTACAGACTGCACTGTATATGCATGTTAGGTTTATATTCACTATGAGCATTGAAGTGAAGGAAATGTTCATTTGCCACATTTTAAATAGCATAATTTCATGTAATCTAAGGACAATATACAATACTTTCAAAAGCACTCATTGCTCCATGCAAAAACAACATGGATCAACCCATAAAGCTATCATGGACAAACCTGTTTCTTCATCAATGGAGAATCTGCCAAGACCACTTCCACCTCTTATGGAGTATCGAATATTTCCATCTTTTCCTTTGTCACTGTCTTTGGCCTCAACTTTAAACACACTGGTTCCAATCCGAGAGTTTTCCTTTACTGAGGCCTTTAGTGCAAAATTTGAAAAATATGGGGCATAAAGGTTCTCAATCACATCCACTACCTCCACCTCGACAAAGGAGTTAGAGCGTAAAGCAACAGGTTGGCCATCGTCAATGGCCTGTACTGTCAAGTTGTAGAACTGCTGTTCTTCATAATCCAGTGACTTTGCCAGCCTTACTACCCCACTGTCTCTGTGAACTTCAAATACCCCATTGAAGCTGTTCAGCAGGGTGTATCTAACCTGGCCACCCAATCCCAGGTCCGGGTCCTGGGAATCTAGCCAGGTGATGACAGAGCCGACTGGGAGATCCTCCGGAATGCGGGTGTTGTAGAAATTTGGGATGAAAGCAGGGGGGCAGTCATTGACATCCTCCAGAGACACAGTCAGTAGAGTTACAGAGAACTTCTGACTGCCTTTCTTCCCCTTATCACGTGCTTCAATTCTAAGTTGAAATGTTGAAATGTATTCCCTGTCAATCTGCCCAGCAACATAAACAATTCCGCTTGAGCTGTGAATCCCAAATGGAGTGCCACTTGTTAGCAATGTGTAGTAAATTTCACCATTCTGCCCCAAATCTCTATCTGTAGCCTGGACCTTAGTGACCTCTGTGCCGATAGGTGTATCTTCAGGAATCACAGCACTGTAGCTCTCCTGCAGGAACTGTGGCTCATTGTCATTAGCATCCTCCACATTTACATTCAACAGACGCCAGCTAGATTTCTGTGGCTGACCCAAATCCCAAATTGTTATATTGAGAAGATACTTGTCCTTTTTCTCACGGTCCATTGGAAGAAAGACTGTCATAAGACCACTTTCCATGTCAATATTGAAGCAGTTGTCTGTATTTCCATCAGATATTGCATATAAAATCTTACCGTTGAAGCCAGCATCCCCATCGTATGCCTTAACTTTTAGGACACTTGCACCAGTCCTGAGGTCTTCTTGCACTGATATGTCAGAGGGAAAAGACTCAAACTGTGGAGTCTGTCTATTCACAGAGAAGATATCAGAATTTCTCTCTTCAGTTGTGAGCTTACTACAAGAAGTAGCTTTTTTTAGTTGCTTTTCAGCTAACGTTTGAGCAATTCTGGTTTCCCTACACTTGAAACTCTTAGAGCCCTTTCTTCCACGTACAACTGAAATGTTTACAAAGGTGAAAGCTGAGAAGTTCTCTCCATCTGTGGCAATCATTTTTAAACTGAAAAGTGCATTTTTTGGATTAGCAGTCGCTAAAGACCTCCGCAAAGAAAGAACGCCAGAGTCAGGGTTCAAGTTAAAGAAATCACGCTCATTTCCAGAAATAAACTTGAACTTAACGGGTTCCTGTTCATCTAGATCTATGGCAGACATAGTGATTATTCCATGCCCAATGGGGAAATCACGAGAGATTGTGCCCCGGCAGGCTATCTTTTCAAACACAGGCTTGTTATCATTAATGTTAGCTAAGCTAACCGTGACGTTGACTTCACTCTCTTGCCTATAAGGTGAGCCGCAGTCAGACCCCCTCACAACAAATGTGTAAATATCACATGCAGACTCATAGTCTAGCTCTTCTGTTGTCCTTAAAACACCAGTTAATGGGTCAATAATGAAGGGTAAAGCCTGAAGACTTGGAATACTGTAAGTTATTAATCCATTTACCCCTTTATCAGCATCTACTGCAGACACAGCTATCAGTTTTGTATCAATGGGAACACTTTCATTAATAATAACCTCATAAGACGCTTGGCTAAATGTAGGTGTATTGTCATTTTCATCCTCAATGGTGACCACCACATTTGTTCTTAGGCTACTGTTAACCTCAACAACATCCAGGGAGAAGACCATCTGTTTTACCTTGGTGAACTGTTGAACCGTTGTGATTACACCAGTTTGTGCATTTATCTTGAAATACTCTGAATCCTGAGAGGGACTGAGAGTGTATTTAACTATGTTAGGTTTGGGAGCTATTTTTACAGAAACTACAGTGGAACCAGGAGGTGAAATTTCACTGAGCTTGGTTTGGTAAGTCTCCTTTTCAAACTTCAGTTCAATGGACTGGGGTCTTTTCACCAACAACTGCACCACCTGCAAGTCTGAAAACTTCGGTGGTGAGCCCCTATCTTTGGCCTGAAGCGTGAGATTACAACCATATGGGAAACTATCCCAGTCCACCAGCTCTGAGGTCTTTATCTTGTATTCATTTCCCACTGCTGATCGATCCACAACAAACTGTTCCAAAGGGTCTCCAGCCACAATGGAAACCCATTCAATATCTCCATTCAAACCTTCATCCACGTCTTCCACACTGACCACAGCATAGACTGGGTTCGTATCCAACAAGGAAGGGATGTTCACAACTATGTTCATGGAGGGGGCATACTCGTTGACACGTTCCACATGAACAGATACCTTTGCTGTGCTGCTCACTCCATTAATCCCATATGGCTTCACTCCTCTGTCAACAGCTAAGACCTCCAGGTTGTAACTTCTCTGCTTGTCCATATTCAGCTTTGTGCAAAGAGAGATCACACCACTTGTAGGGTGGACAGCAAAGTTCTCCGCTATCTCTCTGAAAGAGTAATAAAACTCTCCGTTGGAGCCAATGTCAGCATCTGTAGCTGTTACCTGCACCAGACTTGTCCCCAGAGGGGTGCTCTCAGAAACACTGACTGAATATGCAGTGGGTGAAAACAGAGGTCGAAGGTCATTCATGTCCAATATTTGCACATTCACTGTGGTTGATGCCTCCAAGCCACCTTTTGTGATGGCCTTCACCGTCAGAACATAACGGTCCTGTATTTCCCGGTTGAGCATGGCAGAGTTTCCGCCTTTTGTTCTAATGCACAAAAAGCAGAAATCTCCCACAATGTACTCCTCTGCACTAAAAAGGCCTTCCTCGTCCACAGAATCAATCGAGTACTTGATGTCCCAGGAGCGGCGGGCGAGAAACACCCCCATCCTGACCTCGCTGGAAACGTAGGTTCTGGCAGCTGAGTTCTCATAAATGGTGGCATTGTAGACAGGGCGTGTGAAGAGGAAGCGGTGGGCCACCCCGGAATCCTGAGGACCTTGGCAACAGATCTCAGAAAGAGACAGGAGGAGCTGCAAGACCAGGCACAGGAGACAGGTATGCACACCTGTGTCACCGCCCATATTTACAGCCATCCCATCACGCTTGCATCCTAAAACAAAGAGATGGTGAGAAATGCTTTAAAACCTAGGGCACATAAACGTATGCCCCCATTCAATCGAGATCATTTAATCACTTAATACACATTAAGGCTTTTCATCATCAATTCTTTAATATCATGAATGTTGTGGGCTTCATTTTCATACTCTAATTTTAATATTTTTAATGAGTCTCTGATGAATTAATCTTGCCATGTAATAGCAGATTTATTTATTAATTTATTAATTTTTTATTTATTTTCACCAAGTTGGATATTACATTAGCATGCCAACACAGTTGGGTGACAACTATATATTCAGTGGTGGGGTAATTTGATGTTGGACAGGATTATTGTGAGGAATGAGAAATTTACTTGATCTGACTAAGCAAAAACATACATTGTTGGATGTGTTGAATTCAAAAAGGAATTGAAAATTTACCTGAATAATTGACTAAAACTCAGCCAGGTGAAAATCTAATTTCACAGGTACTCCTTGTAAGCATGCTACACCCCATCTATTCCCCATCCTCAGTACAGTGACACTTGGGCTCTGTGTCATCTGTCATTAAGGGTAACAGGTCCTCCTTATACAGTACCTCTTTTCTCAGAGTTGATACCTTATGCCAGTGGAGGGAATCCCAGCTCAGTTCTGAGAAAATCATGCAGCTCCAATTCTCTCGCAATTGTTCTATTGCTGGAGGGTGGGGAAACCAGACAAATCAAATATCGTTCAATCCTGACATCTTGCTGCATGAGTAAATGTTGCTGGCACGCTTTTCTTTGCCTCGCACACAGTTTGTAAATCATCACCATGCTTTTTAAAAATAAATTAGTACGATGACAGAAATTGCAGAAACGGCACTTCATTAGTTAAACTATGAAGAATGTTGTTCACCTTCACAATACAGCAAATGCAGTGCATTAAAAATAAAAAGCATCCAAGAACCAAAGAAGCTCCTGAAAATTGGAGTCTGTCGTATAAAGGTTATGCTTATAGGTTATGTTTTAAATTTCTTGGCATAAAATAAATTAATTCATTGAATTTGATTCATTTGAAATTAAAAATTAAAATTCTTCTGGAGTAGAGTTAGTAAATATATAGTTATATGTTAAAATTCTTAATTGAACACTTAATACGATTGGTTAAACCATGCATTAATGTGCTCTACGGACCTATTTTATGTTGCAACCAAAGTAGACCAATCTAAAAATCACTCATTCTCAAACACACAATTTTTTGCTATGTTGCAACCAAATTAGACCAATATCAAAACTGATGTCTCAATATGTTTCAACCAATCCTGTTCTATTGCCTAGACTTTGCTGCATGAAATTTATTTTTAAAAAGCAGATGTTGAGAAGAGCAAAGAAACTGATTTCTTACCCCTGGCTGAAAGAAAGACTCCGGACAGAAAGAGCGGTAGCAGTCAGCCCTCTGAAGGTTGCATAGAACACAGAGAACGCGGCTTTACGCTGCGCTCAGACTAACTCCAGCCATGATGGTCACTGCAGTCCCAACACTCTCATGCACGCATGGTCCTACGGGCCCATGCATATGTCACTCTCAGGAGCTGGAAGAGCATGTCCAAGGTCTGAATAAAAATAAAAAACAGAGTTCAGAAATCTTTGCTAAAATAAAATACCTACATTTGATTCACTATGGCGCTCTCCTAGTGTGGAGAGAGAGAGGGACAGAATGAGTCAAGTCATCACCGCCTGAGGGGAGAGACTTGGTGAGTGCTCTGCAGAGCAGTGGCGAGGGGGGTTCAGAGGAGTTCACAGAATTATTTTTTGCTTTTTTAAATGTAGTTTGTGTTATTACTTCTAACGCATGTTTCATGACAATTACAAATACAAAACCTCATTGTCCACACAGTGGAAATTTGCCTTTGGCTTCACCATAAAAACACATACGAAACGTAAAAAGTACACAACTACAACACATGACAAATACAGTAAACATTTTTAAAGACAATCCAAAAAATACAGTTGTATGCTCACTGACATAAAAACGATTCCCTGGGTCATTTACGCCTTCCATGTTTACTAGTACCATATTCCACGTTATGCATATTAATCATTTTTCTGCAAACATGCATTTAAAAATAATATGAGCATGATAGAAGATCATGGGTATGAATGAGAGATCCAGAGACAGGAGGAATGTTTGCTGTTAATATGCAAACTGAAATATTCTAGAAACTCTGTATTCCTGCAGTTTGTTGGAAATTCCTTTCCTTCAGGGGAAATGAATATTTTTTAATCAAATATTGCATATTCTGCAAATATACAGTGAAACTTGGAGATAAATGAGACTGTTACACTTTCCATATAACTGAATTATGATAGGCTAGTCAAACAGATCCAGTCCAGCTGTTGTCATCTTAAAAACAAGCTCATGCCCTAAGCTTCTCCACAGCTAGTCTTAGCAGCAGGTTGACTCACTCTCTGCTTGGCCACCCAGTGGTAGAATGAGCTTCTGTTGCTGGTCAGGGCTACATTCTTCATATTCTGCTAACCTTCTGTACTGAGTGTATTTGCACAGCATTTGCTAGAACCTTTCTGGGTTGTGCCATTTCAGAATACCAAAAATAAAAAAGGGTATTTTAATTTTGTGTGCAGGTGTTGTGCGTTTAGTTTCTCAAACTTCAGCATGATGGAAATACACTACGACCAAAAGCATCTAGACACCCCTTATTCAGGGGCTGTTTTCCATGGTTTGGACTCGGCCTCTTAGTTCCAGTAAAGGCAAATCTTAATGCTACAGCACACAATCACAATTCTGTGCTTCCCCAAGTTTAGGGAAGACCCTTTCCCGTTTCAGCATGATGATGCACCTGGGCACGTGGCAAGGTCCATATAAAAATGGCTTTGTCAAGAACGGTGTGGAACCACCTGAATGGCCTGCACAGAGCCCTGACCTCAACCTCATCCAACACCTTTGGGATCAATTTGAAAGCCAACTGCAAGCCAGCCCTAATTGCCCAATCAGTGTCTGACCTCACTAATGCTCTTCTGACTGAATGGAAGCAAATCCCTGCAGCAATTCAACATCTAGTAAAAAGCCATCCCAAAAAGTGGAGGTTGTTATAGCAGCAAAGGGTGGACCAATACCATATTAATGTCCATAATTTTGGATAAGACGTTGGATGTCAGGTGTCATACTTTCGGCCACATAGTGTACTTTTTTTTTTAACCATACATGCGCACACATTATATATAATTGGTTAAACCTTGCATTCATGTGCTCTACAAATAATTTGAACCTATTTTTAGCCAACTATGTTGCAATTAAAGTAGACCAATCTATTAACAAAGACTACCATTCCTCGGTGGTAGCCTGGCTACCTACACATAAGAGCAAATAACAGCCCTTAAAATTAAACAGCCAATCAACTGCAAAATACTTTATTAAATGTTTAGTTTATATACAAGTTACACATTAATTTCATATACACACATTTCAGGGTTTACTTTAGATCCACAGCATACAAAACTAAGGAGCTTATGGGCATTAGAAGTCAAACTGCTTCTCAACTTCAGGTGGTTTGAAAATGAAGTCCTTCTCTGTGGTTTCAGTCTTCAGACATTCATCATCCGCCTCCTAAGTAAACAATGGAACCGTTAAGGACCAGATCAAGCCATTTTACTATTAATTCCACATCACATTCAAGACCAAATGTGTCATACATGTTCACATTCCTCATTCATAAATCTCTTAAACATTTACACCATCCAGGAACCCAAAGCATGCAGTGTCAATATTCCACTTAATGACTAACCAAGCAAGTCTCAAGGGCTACATCCACATCATATACCATGCCCCACTGGCTGTGACCAATACGAGCCAACTTGAGACCACACATGCAGCAGAGTCTCATCTATCCCCTGCCTCTCATGTCTGCAACAGATGGACTATACCATTGACTCACCATCTGCTGTTGATTTCTGAGAGACACACTGTACTATTGGACAGGCAGTGGTAGGATTGTTGGGTGAGGGACTCACCTCACTGAAATACTTCTCAATGAGGGCCTGGGCAGCCTGGTACACAGAATCATTCTCGTGGTTCTGCAGGAGCTCAATCCGGTCCAGTCCTCCAAACTCCTCCACCAGGAGACAGAGCTTCTCAGTCTCTCCCAGCTTGGCAGCAGCCTAGAAGGGGTGAAATGTATGGAGACATGGATGCTATATTGCATGTACACAAGAACTCGAATAAAATATATTTATTTATTAATCTGAGTCACAATCCATGTGCCTACCAGAAAGATGTTATTGATGGCATCCAGGATAACCAGGATGGTCTTGCAGTCTTTCACCTGCAACAGATTTAGGATGGCTTCCAGACCCCCACTCTGGACCAGCTGTACCACCTGATCCACTGTGCCTCCAGTGGTGTAGTTTGTGATGGCCCATACTGCCTCTCGCTGGGTCTTGAAGTCGCCCTGTGAAAGAAGTCAAATAATTCACATCAATTTATCCACACAAGGACATGTGAACTTAAGTTAATATTAACCATAAAAGTAAAAAAAAAAAAAAATCTTCCTTACTACAAAATATGCACAATTATAAGAACTAAGGCAATGGGAAAGCCCTTTGTGGACATAGTCAGAAATAGCTATGCATGCCATAAAGAATAAAATCCCCATGTTCATTTTGTTCTCATTATGTTATTACAAAAAAATTGCATAACCAGGTAAAACCTCAAATTAAAGACTGAGGTGAATCAATAGGCTCCTAATTGGTGAAAGTGTGGATACCTGGCCACTAAAACCAATCTGGAAAATGATAAATTCAAACAGAAAATGATGATAGGTCAAACTTGCATTGTGTTTAGTTTAAATAAAAAAATGGAGTTCCACGAAATTGAGCCTATGGATTTAGCTCCATCTTTAATTTAATCAAAATAAAATGGCTACCTCTGTCAGTTTGCAATGTAGCACAATAAACACAATATTAACATGGGAATTCTATTATTTGTGGTATGCAAAGGTATTTCTGGCATAATAGTTTAAGAGGGTAAATAATCCCTCTAAACATGAAAAGCACCAAATTAAGAAAAATTTGCATTGTAAAAATTATGGGACTGCAATTGTTGTTGGAACAAAAGCCAGCATACACAGGACCCAGGACCAAGTTTGGGAGCCTAAACACTGAGGGTACATTCCAACAGCTTACCTCCTTGCTTCCTTTCATTCCTCCTTTCCTAGTATGGAAGGGCAAATGGGTCAAAATCGTGAAATTGATGTCTGAAATTACATGTTGTCAATATGGGGTCATTCATTGTTAATTTTTATCTCCTTTCTTACTTTCCTTGCTCCTAGCTCCACCCACTGCACGACACAAAGAAAGGCAGCAAGCAAAGGACATTCAGATGGAGGAATCAAGTAAACGTGTCTAAGGAAATGGGAAAGTCCTCGCTCTTACAATTATCAGTTTGAAGCCACATCAATTTCAGACGTGGCAGATAATGATCGACCTGTTGATCCACCATGTCATGCATTCCCAAAAAATACCTCTGCAAAGGATACACTCATGTTTCCTTGCACAAGAATTTTTCAGGAGTCCCACGGCTCCACAAAGGAGCATTTAATTGGTTGGAATGTCCTTAAAGACAGCGCACCTCAACCAATTTTCAGGTCAGTCAAGGATGTCAAAGATGAAGGACGAATAAAATAAGCAATTGGAACACACCCACATTGACAACGCATGATTACAGTAAATCACGTTTTTGACCCGTCTGGCCTTCCATACTAGGAAAGGAGGCAAAGAGGTAAAAAATAAGGGGTTGGAACACACCCTAATAAAGCTGAACCTCATCCAGGGTTAGTGCTTGAGGGTTCACACTCACATTCTTAAGCAGGTCTATGAGCGGAGGCAGCAGACCACAGGTGATGAGCTGCTGGATTTGTATGCAAGGCCCAGCTGCGATATTAGACACGGCCCATGCTGCCTCCTTCTGCACGCTGGGCTTGTGATGCCGCAGGAGTCGTGGAAGGGCAGACAGCACACCTGCATCGATGGCCACCTGGGTCTGGTAGTCAGAGCCACTCACGATATTGCCAATGGATCGCAGCGCTGGGGTCTACAGAGGGTGACGAGATTATGGTTAAAATTTCAGAGCAGTTCATCCGGCAAGCAACCTCATTCCTTTGTTAGCACATCTGAACACACATTTTACACCCATTTGTACAGATTTAAGCCTAAAACACTTACGCTCAGAAGCCCCAACCCACACTTATGAATATATAAATTAAAATGGTGACAATTAACATTAGCCAAATAAAATTAGATGGGGTATTACCACAACAGAAAGCTCCTCAAATCCCATGAGAGCTACTAGGCGGGGCACAATGCCAGTTTTGACCACAATGTCAATGCGATCGTTGGAGCCATCTGTGAGGTAGGAGGTCGCCCAGCAGGCATCGGAAAGGATATCTTTATCAGCAAAATGCAGAAGCTGGATCAAGGAAGGCAGGATCTGCTGGACTGCAGACAGAGCAGGAAAGGGGTTCTTGTTCCTGCACAGGTTTGACAGTGTCCACGTCAGGTTTCGGAGGTAACCTACCTGCAGGTGATAGACAAGGTCCATCAAAAATAGTTTTCAAATGAAATTGGCTTGATTATGCAGACATTCAACATTCAGTAAGAAAACCCACCAACCCCACCCAGCCATTCAAATTCCACTTGTCAGCAAGTTGGCTCAACAGCAAGCAGGCATAAATTGCCTGAACTTGGTGTCAAAAAACCAGGACAATGTCATAGCTTAAGCCAATTACACTGACAAGATGGATAGTAATAACAGATTGAATAATTCATAACTGGCTCTAAAATTAAGCACCCAACCAAATGGGTACAGACCTTGAACACGTGAAAGAGGTAAACGCTGCGCGCACGCACAGACACACTTACAGGAGAATCAGGAGTTAGCCGTGCCAGCAGTGCAGGGATAACACCACAGTCAATCAATGCATCTCGATATGCTGGGCCATCACCTGTCAATCACACAATTTAAATTAAGTTTTCAGTTGCTTATACAATAAATCTATTGTCATTGCATGTGCATGTACTTGCCCTCAATTTGGCACGTCAATACGTCCTTTGGAGAGCCACTGTCCTTTCCTTGTTTCCCCTTGTCTAATATTTTTACTTTAAACAAAGTTAAATTGCAGCTCTACATTCTCTCTCCGTTACAGTTATACAGTATAAAGTACTCATTTAGAGCCAAATAAAACCATATTTAACAACAAAAGTGCAACACTGCAGCACAAATGAAATCTTAAATTCCTGAGCAAAACATTTTAGAGCAGCTTTGAAAATGATTCTGGATTCCAATGAATTATTACAGAACCCAGATCACATATCAGAAGTTAAAATCTGGCAGGCCTGTGCAATTTAACCTTAACATGAGACAGCCCCCTAGAACGGACAGTTCACTAAACTGCAGAGAGGACATTACCAGCAATGTTCCCCAAGGCCCAGATGGCCTGCTCACTGATGTGCAGGAGGGGAGATGCCAGGAGACTGATGAAGGCGGGCACAGCACCATGCTCCACCACCTGCTGAGTGTGCCAGGAGGTGCCCGAAGCAATGTTAGTGAGGGCCCAGGCCGCCTCAAACTGCAGAGTGGTGTCATCATCTCGTCCCAGGAACTCCACGAAGCATACGAGCAATCCGGCATCAATGATCGCCTTGAGAGGTGGGTTCCTCTCCCGAGAGAGCAGCTTCCTGTGATGATTTAAAATAACATCAATAACTCACCATCTCAGCATGAGAAAACAGGATGCCAATTTTTATTCCATAGGTGCAGATGAAATTCAGAGTAATTTAGTTGTGTCTTCACTGTTAATCTCAGACACCAATTGAAAAGAATAATCTGAAAACAGATTTTTTTTAAATGTCTGGCACAGCAGAACACCAGCAAAACACTGGATACATAAAACGACCATGATGGTGAAATCAAGTTCAATAATAAAGTATAGTCAACCACCATTTAATCTCAGTCAGGAGTTTAACATGCTATGCATGAATCACCTCAGTAATCCATTCATTTTTTACAAGCATTCATTTAGAGCAGTTGTGTGCGGCCACTTCAATCATCTGGGTGCATTACTGCGTGCATTATTAGATTATCCTGTCTAATGAATACAAAAAGGGGGACTGTGCCAAAAACGACATGAACACGTGATCATGAAGACAGCCGCCAATTTAGCCTACCTGGCTGCTTGGCACCCTCGTGTTTGCTCTTCTTTGGATTTGCCGTGGATGTTGCTGATAATGTCCTCGATGGTCGACAGAATTACCTGGAAAATGGTGGTTCACCAAGAGAACAATGCAAAGCAAAAAAAAACAAAAAAAAAAAAAAACAGCACGTAGCACCAGACTTATGCACTGGATTCGACTCGCATGAAAAAATGGGTTACCTCCTGATCATCCGTGTTGTACTCCGGAGAAAGGACTTCATCTGGTAGAGAGGATATATTTCGCTTCTTCAGTATGTTCTCGGTTCTTTGTGTTTTTCGCAGTTCTACGCAAACAGCAATCCTACGCTCTCGGAGTTTCTACAAAGAGTATGCGAAACAAACAACTGCTTGCAAGTTTTATTTATTCTTTTTAACGAGCATTATTGAGCAAAGTAGATAATACTGTAAACCGCGTGGGATTTGTAGCCTATGGCAGAATAGTGCGCAGTCTACGACTCACCGAAGGCTCCTTGCCTTTGTTTTTGAATTTTGTCATCCTTTCTTCGGCAACATTTTTAGTTGGCATTTTGGACCCTGATTAACCAGTAAAATGGAATTGGTGCGTTAATACGATGAAAACTAAAACCCATGCCAGTATGTATTGGCCTTATCTGAACTTGTTAAACGTTGTTTCCGCAGAAGTTTAAAAATGCAGCCATGCATATGAACCAGTCCGGACAAATTAACATTTCCTGCACACCGTTTGGCAAATCCATTTGAACAGGTCGAAGCATTTACACAACATTTTAAAGTATAAAATTATGGTTTTTTTTTTTTTTTTACTGTCAAACTGTAAAGATTATTTTGTTTTGTCTTTCAATTCCACCGGTCAGTACGGGAGGGAGAAAAAGTAGGTCGAACAACCCTTATCAGAACTTAATTTGATTACATTCACCGTACCCAAATGTATCCCTTATTCCGCTGCCCACCTTATGTCCAAATACAACGTACGTTTAAGCTTGACCGTGCAGGAATGGGATTTAAATGTTCAAGTAGCGCGCGCCAGCAGGTGTTTCCTATCGCCTTTGATTTGAGCGTAACGCCACCCCATTCGGTCTTGATTTCCACGCCCTAATGTGGACCTAAAAGATTGCTTGCTTGTTTGTTAGTTATAGAGATTAGCAAGTCAGTGAACAGTAAGTGTGGAATTTGAAGCACTTATATTTTAAATGTTGTTTATTATTACATATATTTGTACAGAGCCAGCTTGTGGTTCAAAAGGATGCATAAGGAAATATTGTTTATTACAGACAAAATGGCTTCATGGACAAGAGATCAGTTTATTAGGAGTCTTTATGGTCTTTTGAACATCACTAAGACAGGTTCTCAATTCACATAGATCAATTGTTCAGACACCTCTGTAGACTTTGTGTAAATCTTTCTCATGGGAATGTTTGGGACAGTTGTTCTGCTAGGAGGTTGTCATTGGGTTTTCATTGAACACCTATAAACTGAAATTGATTTACAGAGCACAACATTTGCAATGTTGGTAATGAGTTCTTGGAACATGTGCCCCTGGGTATGCATCATGAGGAGGCAGAGTTTACCCAGTTTTGCATATTAACAATGGTGCATTATTTTTAAAGCATGTGCTCTCCAGTCTCAATGATTCTTTGTGTGCAAGGGAGACATTTCCTCTGAAATAAAGAATAGTCTGTTTTCACAATAATTGTCTTATATATTACATAGTCATTTAAAAAAAAGCAATATAATATAAGGCATGTGATAACTGTGACACCTTGTGATGTTACAGTCATCACAGTGAGAACAGTACCCCCTTTCACAGAGTTCTGTGATATGACTAAAGAGAGCGCTCCTTTCTTCTGTCGGTCAGGGGATGTCTCCCTGAATGCATTAAAGCCTTGTTCTTTTTCTGCTGTTGTGTGCTGCAGGCAAAGGCCATGACTGCTGCTATGAGACATGCTACCAGGGCCCCAAAGATTCCAGCACCCAGGAGCCACTGCCAGATCTTCTGGGCCTGCTGTAGATAAGGGCTCAGGAATTCCTGCAGAAAGCGCTGGACTGCAGGATGGCGAGAGACAGTGTGAAGGTAAAGACGGAAAGAGAGAGGTAAAGATGAGAGGACAGCGAGGGGGAGAGAAGGCCAGGTGAAATAGAAGGGCAAGGGAATAAAGAACTATCATCATTAAATGATCAAATGTCAAATAAATAACATGGAGTTATGTAGACTATTCCTGCCAATGGCCCGATCCCGAACAGAACCCTCTAGATTTGTGGACTCGCAAACTTTAATGGCGTATTTCTTTGGACAGGTGAGTCCATGAGTGGATAAGGGCTTGGCGGTTATATAATGGGTGAAATGGGATGAGACTTCTGACGTCCCCCAATATGTGACACGTTGCTGAGCGATGATGAAGTTATGTTTTTGACATTGGCAGCATTTGCTGTTGTGCTTTTGTGCATGTCTGAATACTAGTCATAGTGATATTTTCAAAGATTAAAAAGCTTTTGGGGCAATGTTCAACTACTTACACACAAATACTTTCTTGGTCATGGTCATGACATGGACTCAGTTTGTTTAAAGAAATTTGTATGACGAAAAGAGAAGAGGTGATCATCCACCAACTGAACTGAATTTTGGTGATTCCCTTCATCTAAGTTTGCATGATGTGGATTTGCCAAGAGGGCAGACAGAGGATGTAGAAAGCCCATGCAAAAGCACATGCAAAACATTGTTTTTATTGTAAATGGGATATCCCCACGCCCTCGTGGGCTTCACGGGAATGTGCCTTTAAGTTCACTAGTCCAGAGAATGAGATTAAGCCAATGTAGCAGTTAGCTGTAACGTAATGTCCATAACTATAAATAAAAAAACCTGTCTCATGCACAGACCATTATTGCCCCCTGGTGTTACAGAACATTCCTGTTGCACTACCTCCAGTGATTCAGAGAAAATGTGCTGTTTTTATCAGACTGTTTTTAATGCTTACCATTACTACAGACAATTGCTTATCAGTGAAGAACAACTTTCATGTAGAAATGTACTCAAACTGTTTAATCAGCAGCCTAAAGTCATTCAGCTAAAACAACAGTTAAATGAAACAATAGTCTTCTGCAGAGCAGATTGACTTACCTGGATCTAACAGATGAGCATACTCATACCCCAAGTCTTTGCTGGACAGGAAGTAGTCGCCGTTCCTGTGGAGAGTTATGAAAGGAACCATGAAGTATCCGTCATTATGTCCGATGGGGGCATTGGCCCTGGGGTACTGGGACCTAGGCGGCTGGTGTCTCCGCAGCCACTGTTCATAAATACTGAAGAGAGAAAGAGAGCAGAGACTGACTGAAACATTCAGAAATCACACTAATACTTCCACTGAGGTACTGCGACTGAGAATCTCAAGTCTGCCACACCTGGAGAGCCACAGTTTTTCTTCCATTTTTAAAATCACCTCCAACCTTTGGAACCCTGGGGCCCTTTCTTTCAGAAACAAGGGGTGCGTCCCATTTCTTTTCACTCCTCACCTCTTTTCTTCCACTCCCCCACTACCACTTGTCTCCTACTCAGAAGTATGTGGAGGAAAGGAGGGGAGGAGATGAGTTTGAAACTGCTGTGGCAATAAAGATCTGTGTGCTTCGCTCATCTCTTCCAATATTGGGACACTGCAGGGAGGAGATGAGCTGGTAGTGGAGGAAAGGAAACATTTTTTGAGTATTAGGATGCACCTCTGGTGCTTCTGCTACAGGAAATGGGTTGTGTTTGTTTTAGCCAATGGGAGTCATGTATTGTTAATGGTTGTCATCAGTGCTAATTAATTAATTAATCATTTTTCTTTTGCCTGATTTACATATTTAGTTTGATTCAAGCCATCAAGGAAGTGAATATTAAGAGTGGTTTGACAATGAGTATCAGTTGAATTTATTTTATAAGTCTAATAATTGATGCTTAATTCAAGAAAGGAGGGGAATTAACTGAAGTATTACACTAAGTGGGACAGTAAAGTATGTTTCGTTGAGCTATTTATACATATTCATTATTTATAATTGTGTATGTGATGTATGGTACATTTGTCTAAACGGTGTTTATGCATTGCATAAATTAATAATTCATTCTGTGATATGAAAGAGTAATTTCTGTTAAACCAAAAGGAAGTTTTTGCCTGTGGATGTTCTGATAAGAAAGAATCGAGAAATCCTTGTCTTTATCTTTGTCCTCTCAATGGGGTGACACTGCAGCGCTAACTGTCTAAGCAGGAGTTGTGAGAGAAATTCTGCTGGTGCATACTGAGAACATAATTATATTGGCTGAGGCAGTAATTGACAGCAATTTACTTAGTGGATATGCCAAGAGGCAGGAACTCCATTCACTGATGTGTAACAAGGCAGCGCAATTTGCTGCAGTTAACCTTTCATATCTAGTGTTAAAATTTGGCAAAGTAGGATGGATAGGAGGATAAAAGTCTCCATGTATTGTTTTTGTCTCCATGCTGATTTGTTTTCAATCACAGCTTGGTGACAGGAAGACTTGCAGTACCTGTCGACAAAGGAGTGGTGTAGGAAGAAGATGGGGTCATTGGCAGACCCTTGGACTGAAGACATGGAGCCATTCATGTAGGCATGCACAGCAGCATGCATCCAACGTTGAGCACTGTTGCCCTGTCCAGTCTGGGGATTGCCAAAGCCTACAAAAAGATAAAGAAGATGAGCCTCTTTCAGTCTGCAATGTGCGTATGTGGTTGGGATTGCCTTGATATTATATACTCACAGACAGATCATGCTCATTAACATATTGTATAATCACATTATACAATATGTTAATATTTAGAAAAATGTAAAACATAAGCCACAGAGAGCTTTTTTAACGCTTGTGTTGTCTTTATATTACAGTATGTATGCGCCCCATGTCCACGGGATCAAAAATGACCCACTCTCACCAGACCACTTGTGATAAAGCTTTCCAAGTTCACAGTCCAGACAGACTTTCAGTATTTCTTCAGTCTAAACCACTCATTTCTACTATAAAATACATCATAATACATTTATTTATTTATTTATTTATTGCTGTAACAGATGTGTGGTGCTTAATTTTGATTATGATTTCATAACTACAGGGTGAAAAAGACTCATAAGTCTTTTGCACCTTGGTGGTGTACCACTTTCATAAAAATGTAATAAAGAGCAAGGCTTAACTTTTTTTTAAAATAAAAGTAGGGTCACTCCAGGAAAGTTAATCAAATTTAGGGCATAATAAACTGCTTTTAAACTCCAAAAAAGGGCTATTTTTGACAACACAAGGGCTAACACACTCTAACACATGAAAATATATTTTCAATGATTCCTTCAAAGCAGTTTGATCTAAACACATTTTAAATTAAGCATTATTAGTCATTTCCAAGGTTCATTGTAAAATTTCCACCAAGAATCAGCCAGGTTCCCCAGTGAAACACCCCAGTAAGAGGTGAAGGGGTGAGAAGGAAGCAGATAGCTGACCTTCTAGAGTGTTCCTGAAACTCATGTTGGCACTGATGTCCATGGGGCTGGTGTCATATTGCTCAAGGCTGAGCGTGAACTCCACATCAGCAGAAGTGGGCAGTCGGCTCACTACGTCCCGGTTTTGGTTGCCAGGGTTACGAAGCAGGGGTCCCTCCCCTGTGCCATTACATAGTACCCCCCTGCTGTTATATTCAGCTGCTTGGGAGCATATGACCTGTTAATGATAAAGTATATTAACCACATATGAATCCAAAAGCACAGAACAAAAAGCATAATCATATATATCCATTGTATATACAAAAATGACATTTCATTTTACATTAATTGTACACACCATGAATTGCAGCTTTTCATATTATTTGTAGTATAATATAAGCTGTCTTCACTGTGTGGTTAATTATTACATTGCAAGTAGTGCCCAAGGTTCAGTGGGTCTGCACTTTGGTTTTTTGGTTGAAATCTTATGATAACAATATCACTGTTTTACCCTACAAGATGGCTCAATATATGCCCTAACTCTTCCTTAAAATTTAGACAATCTATGTAGGTTACCAGGTGTGAAATTACCATTTTGGAGAGCTATCGTATCTGCATGTTTGTATGGTTTCCCTTCACACGGCATATAATTTAAAACCAGAAACCAGCAAATCCTGCAGCCCTCTAACTCTGAATCCCTGATCTATACAATACATGAGTGATGTCTAAGGGTATGCATTGTGATTGAGAAATCATTCAGTGGGGTATACATATGAGAATGCCTGCAAACCACAACTGAAAAATAAATTTAAAAATTCAATTTTAAATCATACCACTCTGCGTTGTTGAAAACACCTTTTCATTACAACGAAGTAGGCTATATATCTCTTACGTATTTTGTTAATTTTTGGTTGACAATTTGATAGATAATAAAATGCAAAATATTTGTTCATAATTAACTTTAGGAGTAGCCTACTGTCGTGGCATGTTTAGTGAGTAGTGGTGCATTCACCTTCCACGAAGAGAATACCGATGCAGGACTGATGTGGTTCGGCTTCAGAAGATTCCGACCACCCATTAACTCGTCAGTGCATACTTCACAGTCCAACGCATCTTTCCAATCCCAGTATGGGATGGTGAAACTGAAGTCTCCTGTCAGTTTGCGGATTTCGTGTTCCCATGACAACAAATACACACGGTGCCACGGCAAAAAGGCTGGAGCCCAGTGTGCAAAATCAATATCCGTCCAAACGTTAGTTCCTCCAAGCAAGGCATCTCTTGACACGTAGTAGTGCATCCAAACAAAGACATCATAGACACTGGCATCCGCAAACATGGGATCTGTTCCATTGTTCATGTGTTCGTAGGTGCCGGTCACTATCACGTAATCTGTGCTTATGGTATTTTTGGCTAGGTTCAAATAAGATATTAACTTCTGTCTTTCGGTGACTGACAGTTGAAATATATTCCTTCTCAATGATTCCCTTTTCTCAGCACAGTTGACGCCAAAAAAACCGAACTTGCAGTCACCACAATCGAAGCCCATGTAGTTACCTGCACACTGGCACGTGCGATTATAGAACACGGAGGGCCATCTCTCTCTGTCGTCTATTCCGTTGAATGGATACTGCGGACCGTTGGGGAGGTCGGATATGACCACATCTTGGCAAAAACCCCTACCAGAGCGGGCTCCACAGACGGACCCGTCCTGTTCCCATACTGGACAGCACTCCTTAGTTTGTAGGATCTCGGCGGTAACGCATGCTCGCGGGAACTGAAGGTATGCGGGTCGCAATAGAAACAAAAATATTAAAAGTCCCAAACTCAGCATCGCTGTCTAGCCAGTCTCGTCTCTGCCTTGTTAGAACAAAGTGAAGCAGAACCGGAGTTCTTCTAGCATAATCCTCAAACCCTCATCACATGCCTCAAATAGCAGCCTTAAGGTCCTAAACTGAATGGGAGTTCTTGTCATTATACCATACAACTGAAGTCATCCGTGTAGCTATTTATAATGAGAATACTTAGCATTTTCACCTCCAGTCATGGGGTAATTTAGAATCAGTCTGTCTTGAGAAGAAAAAAAAGACAACGTGTAGTAATAGAAAACTTAAACACCATCAAGTTAATCGAACACAAATGTGCACTGGCAAAAATAAACCCACAGTGAACGCAATTAACTGGTCAACATGATGATTTAACATATTTTGAATAATGTTGCTGGATTAATATGTCCATTGTGGGATTTTTTGGTATTTGAATTCAATTATTTAAGATGCACGTTGATTCTGAAGGCAATACACAGTATTGTTTGAAACACTTTTTTTTTTTCTTGAACACATTAAAGTTTCTATGGTCATATGCATGTTAAACATTGAACTGTGAATTGTCCTGTACACCGATCCCCACTTAGCCATTTGAAATGACAAGTTAGCATGCTATAATGTATTAACTTTAAGCATAATATCTGGTTTAGTGTTTCTTTGCCTATGAACACGCGCGTGCAAACAGCGCTTAACCACGTAAGCGATAAAATGAAACGTATTTCTTGGGATTATGTTATGATGCTGCATTCAGGGTATCTGTCATTGCACGCCTGCTCAGACACACGCACCTCTCTTTCTCTCTCTCTCGTTATTTACACATTTCGAATTCGTTCGTTATACACTCGTTATTTTTGAATGACTGTGATTACTGAAGCGCCATGACTGCAACTAGGCCTACAGTCTAGAGCAAACCTAAATGAGTTCCAAGGAATCGTTCGGTATCATAACATATTTTGTACCAGGTGGTGACGCTGTGTCCCTATGTTTTAAAAAGTGCCGCTTTGCCTGACTTCCCCTCTTCAACTGCGGGAATGAAGTGGAACAGGGGAGAAGGATGTACCGATGTATCACGACTTAAGTTTGCCTTAAAATTCACTGACGAAATGCACTGGATACTGTGTAAAAAATAAAACAAAAAGTGTAAAAAAATCGACGACTGTATATGTTATGACTGAAAGGGACAAGGATGGATGATGAACAACATGAAACAAAAACAAAAGTTAAAGCCCATCAGTTTGATCAGTAACACTCAATTATATTTATTTTAAACTTTATTTATTTAAAAAGCTCTATATAAAAACAGCGATTCTTATTTCATTTAAATTATGAAACATGTTCTCAAACACCAATTTCACTCATGTAAAAAAGTAACTGCCCCCTTAAACTTGATAACTGGTTGCTTCCCCTTTAGCAGCAACACCTGCAACCAAATATTTCCTATAACGACATATGATATCAGTCTTTCACATCACTGTGAGGGAATTTTTGCCCACTCTTCTTTGCACAAGGCCACTCCAAAACTTTAATTTTGCTTCTTTTCAGCCATTCAGATGTAGACTTGCTCTTGTGTTTTGGATCCTTGTCTTGCTGCATAACCAGACTACGCTTCTGCTTGAGCTCACAATCAGATGACTGGACATTCGCCTTAATGGTTTTTTTGGTATCAAGCAGAATTCATGGCTCCTTCAATAATGGCATTTCATCCAGGTCCCAAGGCAGCAAATAATCCCCTCACCATCATACTACCACCAGTACGTTTGACTGTTAGTATGATGTTCAATGAAATGTTGGATTTGCTTTATGCCAGACATAATGAGACCTGTGCCATCTAAAAAATCCGTAGAACATTATCCCAAAAGGCTTGGGGATCATCCAGTTGCTTTTTTGCAAATGTGAGATGAACATGTTTCTCTTGGTTAGCAGTGGTTTCCCTTTGTCAAATATAATATTTTGCCTGAACATCCATAGCCATTCAGTGTGGCAAATATGCAATAATAGAAGAAATAAGGAATGGGTTGAATGCTTTTTTTCACAGCACTGGAAATACAGATAAATGTAGCCTAGGCAGTTCAATATAACTTAAGAAAAGGCTAAGTTGGTGACACAGAACTAGCAATGAGGGACACTGGGGGACCACCAATATTAATATAATCTGTGCACAAATGACTTGTTCTTTGTGGCATCTAGATTTCTCTATACTCTGACAGCAAGGAAAGTTTGGCAACACTTTACATGAACAGTCTTTCAGAAGACGTTCTTAAATGCCAGTTCCAATAATCCTAGGCATATGGTAAGTGTCACTTGGTATGTCATGGTAATATCACTTTCTGCTTCAGTGATGGCATAACTCATCATGTCTGTTTGTGATTATTATTGTAATCACAAATGATGCATACGTGCCTAACCTATTGTAGTGTATGACCTTGAAAAAAAACATATATGATGCATTCAGTTTGTACAACAATGAAACCACTGTGGTTGTTAATGATCTTAATTGGGTTGGAATTCCTGTGTTTGCATTATTATTTGCCCTTAATTTTATGGGTTCTAAAATGAGATTCAGAAACCAAATGAAACATTGATGATTTAGTACTTTATCATTACCAAGAGAGAGCACAATATTTGTCTATAATGGGATCTATATGTTTATGTAGCCCATAAGAGTATTGCCATAGGCCAGACTTTGGTTTATCAAATTACACCAGAAAATGATGCTATAATGTGTTCCTTCCCTTTACTCATTCTGTACTTCATTTTGCATTTAGCAGATGGAACTGCCATTGTTGCCACGGAAATTATTTAATTCTTGTCCTCAATGGTTTGCATTTAAAAGCTCCGCAAAACAGCAATGAGGTCATCAACCCACACGAGTTTATTAACGCCAAAAGAAAAAATGCCTGCTGTGCCGAAATACCAAAGGGACCCATAACGAGGAACTCAAAACGCGGCCACCATGAGTGAGGGGGGAGGGAGACACTTTGCGAGGGCGAGAACGAGAGTGAGAAAGAGATGTTTTTGTTGCCATGGCAAAAAAGTGGATTAATCGTGATGTACGGATCATCATGTTTAGGTCTTTGCAGAACGAATTTGATTCACGGATAGACTACATTGGATTCATTTGAAAGCTCATAAAACTGTTGAGGTATGTACTGGATGCTAACTTTTATGACATATTAGTTATATATATTTTTCCAAATATAAGCGCAGTAAAGCAATTTTACGATGCATCTAATTTGATAGGACCGAAAGCAGGTTTAATAGGAAATATTACGAAATTACTTGAATTATTTGACATTCGAGCATCACTGGGTGCGCTCTTAATATACGTGACTCCGTATGTATGTATGCATGTATTATTATTATTTTGCAGTGTTAAAGGTTTTTATTTGAAAGACGTTCTGTCTTTTCAGTGTGGCTCATCCTAATGTTTCATTTTTGTGCAAATAGAAACCCCCATAATTATCTCAATCTGATGAAAATGTCTTAGCTTTTTGTTGTGGCTTGTCATAATGTATGTATACTGAAATATGTGATAGTAAGTGGTTGGCCAAGGACCATTGTCGTAGTAAGTGTGCACTAACTTCATATCGGTTTAACTGGACCAATGGCATTCCAAAGCAGATTAAGAACCAATACACTCCTAAGCCTATTAAGATAATTAAAAAAACAAGTTAATCGACATCATACAGCCTACTCGGTCTCATCTCTAAAAATATTGAAGAACCTAAGTGATTATTAACGCACTTTTCAGAACATTGAATCAAGGCGACTAGTTAGGCTATTTAAAAATGTAGCCTAATCACCCTTCATCCGATCACATAGTTTTGTTACCCTCTATTAAATGCTTACAGTGTCACATGTTTAAATAATATCAACAGGAACGAATTAGCAGCAAATTATTATTATTATTATTATTATTATTATTATTATTATTATTATTACCATGAAGAACAACTTTTGAGTAATAAAGGTTTTAGCGTCAAAAATCTCTTATACTCGGCGTAACAGCATTAGATGAACAAACTACAGACTGACGTAGCATCAGCATCGTAATTATTTTGATTGAATTATCACAATACGTTTGCATTGCCCTGTTATTACTTGGGATGATCACATAATCTGACCTGTCACACGGCAAACTAAAAATAAAACCTGACCTTTAAAACCATCGACGAAGCATTACGATAGGATGCATTTTGCAGCCATATCGCATTGAATGTTCAGGGCAAAGGTAGTTCGCAAAAATAAAAACTTCTGCATGTGTCCTTGCTGGTCCTCTTGCCACCAATGAAAAAATATCTTTATCCGAAGGCGCACAGCTGGACACTATAGATGCTTGTTTGACCGTTGCGCTCAGGTATGTTATTGCATCGTGTTGCGTGACACCGCGAGTTCTTACTCTGGTGACCAGTGTTCATGTCTTTCTCAGTTACCGGGAGCAATAAAGGAGATATTATCCGCTCAGCAGGCGCTCGTTTTGGGCTATCTATGACTGGAGACTTACGATAAGGTAAGATGCGTTTTAACTAGAAAAGGGACATTTGCCAGTCTAATATTTACGCGTTTTAATGTTAATAGCATGATCGATATTGTTTGACGTTGTATTTCTTCACATTAACTTGCAGTGAAAATCGATGGAGCTTTTCTGTGCGGTGTTGTATCAACGAATTTGCAATAACACGTAGAACGACTGTCACCTGTATTACTTTTGCAGTCCCATGCATTTCAAAGTCTTCAAAACATTGCCGACCTTGCTGTCAGTTATCTAATTGTTAGCTCTCGCTGAAGACGTAGTCATAACAGCTGTCTCACAGGAGGATGTCCATTGTACAATTTGTTAAACGCGTGAAAGTTTCTGCAACTAGTCATTGCGGATTCAGGGTAAAACAGGCTTGAGGCATTTCAGAACCACGAACAGCTCTCAAGTGTCACACCAACTCCTTGAGTTGACGTTCTTTGTCTCTTTCATGCATGTTTCGTTGATTTTGTTACAATGATGGGCCACTGGTGAATGTAAATCCGGACGAATGCAAATGTTTTTAAGAGTATGAATGAAAAGGGGATTTTCGAATACATTTCGTAGCCTATCTGCTGCAGCCAAAACAAAAACGGGTAGCTAGCCCTATACGCAAAAGGGTACCTAGCTAGAGCCCACAACAAATATGTTTTATTACATTGTGAGATTTCGCTATGTTGTTTTCACACAAGTACTGTCTTTGTGTCCTGGGGCGGAGGATTCAAGGCATTGTGGCGGCGTTTCATTTGGATAAATCACACTACTCATTTGAATTGCATTAGACTGAGACATTTGATCTTGTGACTCAATTCCAGTAGTATTTCGGAAGTCGGAACACAATGCTGAATATGTCACACTTTTAGATGGGTAATTCTCAATAATAAATGTGCTTTGTCTGTCTTAGTACGGAAGAAAAACACTGTCATTTTTACGTTAAAAATGATTAAAGAGCTGATAATCTGAACCGCTGCATGCCCCCACAAAAAATCTCGGGTGTCGCAGGCTACTCTTCAGTACGATTTTAGGCTTGGTAAGACTTTACACACTAGCATTGAAAATAATCGTTGATAGCTTGAGGATGTTGTATTGTGACTGGCAAAGAACAAGACAGTACTTTGTGATGCCGTGATAGGCGGGCTATTTCTATCCCAAACGGAGCTCATTTGGTTGATGGATGGGGCGTCGGTGTCATGATTTATTGCGTGAAATATTTCTACTGCCTGGATAATTTTTCCTAATGTCTGTCTAGAACGGTTGGACACAGTACCATTTCTTATTTTAACCATTTTCTCTAGCATGGTCAAGGAGCTGTTAAAAAAAAAAAATGTGATTGTTGTTTGCTTCTTTACGTTTTTTAGAAGACCCCCCCCCCCCCCAAATAATTTATATAATCTTGGTCAATCTCCCCAGAAATCTTAAGATTTAGTTCTTTTTTATTTTTTGAAAACCCACTTAGGGCTGTATTTTTCATCATGAGTGATTAATAAGCACAGTGTGTTGGAAATTTCTAATATCCCTTTCCTTCTCTTGTTAAAGGTTATGATACCAATGATTGTACAATCCTTTTCGACGAGACACGACCTTGGGGGAGACATATTCTCACTGGACTCTGTGTGGAAATGTGAGACAAATGAAAGCTTTACAGTACCAAGAGTGGAGTAGACTGAGATATTCCCCCGGACACCATGTTTCTGAGAGTGTCGCTGCAGTGATGGTATTTTTCTGAATGCAAGAGACCGATGGTGTCACGTTGTGGTTTACCTAATAAAATGAGCCTCTTGCTTTTGGCCCTTCTTTTGCTGGATGTCAGGATGGCAAACTTAAGCCTCCTGGTGGGCGCCCAGTCCAATGAGAGGCGGGTGCTGGCCCACGTCCCTGGGGACATCATCATCGGGGCCCTGTTCTCGGTTCACCACCAGCCCCCAGCTGATAAGGTGCACGAGCGGAAGTGCGGGGAGGTGCGGGAGCAGTACGGGATCCAGCGCGTGGAGGCCATGCTGCACACCCTGGATCGCATCAACGCCGACACCAAGATCTTGCCCAACATCTCGCTGGGCTGCGAGATCCGAGACTCCTGCTGGCATTCCGCGGTGGCCCTGGAGCAGAGTATTGAGTTCATCCGGGACTCTCTGGTCCCCTCAGAAGAGACAGAGAGCCAGGCGCGTTGCTCCAGCGACGGGCCTGTCAGGGGGAAGAAACCTATCGTGGGCCTGATTGGGCCTGGATCCAGCTCAGTAGCCATCCAGGTCCAGAACCTGCTGCAGCTATTTAATATCCCCCAGATTGCCTATTCTGCTACCAGCATGGACCTCAGTGATAAGTCCCTATTCAAGTACTTTATGAGAGTAGTGCCCTCTGATGCCCAGCAAGCCCGGGCCATGGTGGACATCGTGAAGCGGTACAACTGGACCTATGTGTCGGCCATTCACACTGAGGGTAAGCCAGGCTTCTGTCATTTGCTGTGGGTCAGAATGAAGAAGACGTCTCCTGTCTCCACTGTTGTTTGTGCTATATTTTTGAGTCTCTGAAAATTTCTGAAAATATTTCTTAAATGATCTTGGTTTTTTTGGATCCACACAGTTGTGTGGGATTGAAAACAACTCAAATGTTCACATCTTCCTGCCAGTGTTGTGTGGGTGGAAAAACAATAACATAATTCACTCTAACAGTTGGGAACAAAGTTGTCATTGTAGGTTTAGAATTCCTGTCCTTCTGTTCATGAGTCATTGATAATAGGTGGCATTATTACAAATGTTAGGAGTGCTTTTGTACTATGCTTACATGCAGCCGGCTCTGGCTAAGGTATACAGATCCAAGGCTTCCACTGCTTTGCACCAAGCGGAGGCCAGATATATAGGGCTCACAAGGCATAATAATCACTGCTTCTATTAAGCACAAATTCCCATTGGCTTCGGTCTGAGGGCCAGGGAATGCAAGGATGGACTGTCAAAGTGGGGTCTGTAGAACATTCAAAAAAAAAATTTTTTGCCTGATATTTTGTACATCCAACAATTTCCCCATCATAGTTGATTATAAACACATATGACTTCTTGAACTGAGAAAAAAAAAAAAAACTTGCATAATTTATTCTCGGGGCAACTTTATTCTGTTTGGTAGACCTTTTCTCTCAGCAGTACTCAAAGAATTGCAGATAAACCTGTCAAGATCATTACATTAATCTCCAGATTTTTCAGTATTAAAACTCTCGAGGACTGCTTCAAGGGCAACCATTGCCATATTAATGCTTGGACCTCTGCCCAGATGGTGTGTTAATTACAGTCTTTCATTAATTACTCCAACAGGTTAAAAATATAGGTCTTTTCCCACCGAATACAAGGGTGAAGATTGACACTGATGGCATAAAGCTCGGTGCCTAAGGTTCAGATGATTACTCCATGTTCCATTTTGAGTCATTCCACAGTGAATAAAGTGGCTCTACTTCTTTATAATTACATGATTATTTCACTGAGCATGTGCTTCCTGGATATTTCAGAATGTTATTTTTCATGTTGTAGTCTTGGCTATACCCCAAAACTGTTGTTACATGCCACGATGGCACACGCAGATTCCCATTTAGCATGTAATGAACCTTATAGCTTCAGCATACATGGATGAGCACTGTTTTTCCCTGGTTTGCACGGCAAATGTGAAAATGGTGAAAAAGGCAATAAAAAGCATGGATCAGTGAGAATGAGGGATGCCCTATGCTTGAGATGCATTTACTTCCAATGGCTTATTCACAATCACATATGCAGGGTTTAATCATTTACAGGTATGCACCTATGCTGGATTGTTCATCCTGTTAAGGCATATGTTCCAGTGTATGTATGGCCATTAATTGCAGTTTGTGTGTGGATGATCTGGTATTGAATTCAGACAGTGCCAGTGTCAGCTGGAGCTGGCTATCCCACAGAGCGATGTGAAAGTGGAAGGAGGCATGGCTGGTGGATATAATTGAGCATTCAAAATTGGTTGAAAAATGATAAATATATAAAAATAAATAAATCGCAACTAAGGATGGAATGTATGGGGATTTATAGGTTCAGCAACAGCAATCAATGCAACACATTACAGACTGTCGCTCTTCAGGAATGGATGGTCTGAATCCATAGGACTGTTCTTAATGTTTATGTGAAATTCTCTTTGAAGGGAAAGACTGCAGAACTGCCTCTCGGATTCCTTAGATAATAAATATAGTAAATTTCACTGGTCTTGTATTAAAGTTATGACATGTCAATGCCACAGCAATGCTGAAGGAAAGCAGAGCATTAGGTTATGCTGTGTAGGGTGGCCACAGGGCCACACCCACATGGCACCCATGTGAACTTGTGTTTTTATTTTATAAGAGCAATCATGGGGAATCATGCAAAGATCAGATATATAAACAACCCAAGCACTGCTTTATGCTGCAGCAGTACAAAGATTGACCTTGATAGAATTCTTCAAGGATTTGGCACTCTGTCTTCACTCTCAGCTGCTCTCATGAACATGGATCCCATGGCAACAGACATTGTAATGTAATAACACAGAACAGAATAGTGCTGAATATGTGATTTTGGATGTATCATCTAAGAAAACAGTAAACGAAAAACAGAAATGATCACAATCCGGCACATAGATAAATTATCTCTCTCTCTCTCTCTCTCTCTCTCTCTCTCTCTCTCTCACACGCACACACATACACACACACACACACATACACACAGACACACACACCCACATACACTGTTCTCAATTAATACACAAATGAACCACAAAATATGCTGAAAACCTTTCTGACAATGGAAGCAGGACACCTCATTTGGTGCTGAAAGTATGATAAGGTAATGGGAATCTTGCGGTGTTGCTGTTGTTTTAAATGTTTGCAGACCTGTGTCATTATAATGACATACCATATAACTGTGAAGAAGAATAAGTTTGCTCCTTTCAGAAACAATTAATTTAATGTGCATCATAATGTAGCAATGCTTGGCATGAGCATTTGTGTATGAATGTTGATTGTAGCTTGTGACAACTACCATAAAATAACACAGTGTGAAACGAATTCAAGTGAAGTGGCTGGTACAGTCTACCATAAAAGGAGCATTGAATATTAATGGTTTTGATATTAAATAACCTTTAATATACTATATTATATATTGTCCATTATATGTGAATAAGGCATGAAAAAAGAAGAGCAAGCTCATGATAATTAGCTAGTATCTATTAAGAACTAATTAACATATTAATTAGTCTGTATTAAATTGTGGTAAATTAATCATCCCTGCCTTAGCTATAAGTAATCCCGTCCAAGTATCAACCCTATCCAGACACATGAGTGGATTTAGAACAAGATAATGGTGATATATTAACATTGTAGCATTGTGTTGTCCTTTCCCACTCATCCCTTCAAGGGTGTGAAAAGCTTTCATTTTATGGAGAGATTAGTCTCAATATTATTGACAAATGTGAGCACCATGATCCATAAATAAGAGGCACATCACAGATGTATTTTACTACCCACAAACTATTATCTTGTGTTTTATAAATTGTCATTTAAATGAATGCTTTGTACAAATGCACACTTTTATAAGAAATCCAAATATATGTTTCCAACTTCCACATGCATTTTTTACCTTTCTCAAATGTAAAATTGATGTGCGAAGTGTTAAATCTGCGCATCATTTCTTCTATTTGCATTGTACTCTTCTGTCTGCCGAGGTGGCTGAGGGTGAACAATTAATTTAAAAGGTGAGAAATATTAGATTTTTTTCCTCCATTACTGAAAGTAGAACAAGTCGAGTTCAGTGCAGCTGTGACATGCCTGAAGTTCTCACTGTGGGTTCTTATGTTAACAATTAGGACCAAGAGAAAAACCTAACTTTCCTTTAAAAACAGTTTTCATCCTCAGTCCTCAGGGTTGCTAATGATCAGTCAGTACCTGAACCTACCATTTTAGCTGCCGTTTGCAGTTATCCCATTACCTTCTATTTCATCTTAGTTAGTTCCCTTGTAGGCACAAAATGGCTAATGCAGCAGCACGGGCGCTAGATTACTGTATGTATTGCCCATGTTTCCACATGAACTCATATTCCTCGTCTCTTGGCAAGACTGCCAAGTGATATGTCAATTATATGTCATACTGTGGGCTGGGTGTCTCAGCTGGACATGCTGTTCAGAAGCACCTGTTTGGCTATTTATAAGGATTAAATTATTTACTCTCAATGAAACCCCTTAGGCACCAGCACTACACAACCCAGCAAACATGCCAGCACTGGCTTAGAGTGGGGCCAGTGCTGGCTAAAAATGTGACCACATGTAGGCTGTAATAGGTAATCAGAGCTAACTAGACCCAGACCTAACTAACCCTGCTGCAGGTGGCCATAGGGTTGTCATAGTTGAAATTTGTCCAAACTGGACACCATCCGCCACACACATATGCCAGGAGAACTGGTTGCAGACCTGGGAGATTGGGAGGTGTGGAAATGTAGATGGGGATTTTATCAGAATGGACTGTGGACTGGGAGTTGAGGGAAGGGTGAACAGCGAGGACAGAAGAAATTAATTACAAACCAGTGGCCAAATTTCAATCGATAATTCAGACTAGGCATATATTGTCTGGTTGCATCCACAAGCAAAACCTGCACAAATAATTTGAAAACCAGAAATTCTGGTCCAAAACCAAAAATCTGGCAATACTAGGCAACCGCAGCTTGAATAATAAAAGGAGCACATTCAGATAATTTGAGGAAACATTTTTCAAAAGGAAATTTACAAATAAAATAAGTAAATCAGAAAAGGAAAAATGACATTTTTTAAACACAACAATTTATACAGTTAAAATTTTTGATGTACAGCGAACACAAATCCATTTTTAATGTTTTCATCGAACCAGCTTTCTGTCCTTTAGTGGAGTGTCTTACATACTGTCCACTGTCTGAGCTAGAGAGGATAACAAGAATAGCAGTATGTGTTGTGCTCATTTAACCCCATAGGTCTTTATGAGCCACAGCTAAAATACGTTATCCTGTGGAGGCCCCATATAAAGGCAGTTTACTGCATTGAAAGACTGCCTCTGCATTCTTGCTTTTAATTGATTGCGTTCAGCTAATATTAACAGAATGGTTCTCCAGGTAAAAAACATATTTTGCTGTTTGTATTAATATTTGTCTTGCCAAGTAAACATGAATCAATTAGTTAATAGAAAGAATTACTAATTTACAGGTAAATTTTGTGCCATATTACAGGGTGTGATCATCAAACCAACAGATTAGCTACTTTTGATCTTTGATTAGATACTACGTAGCATATGAAATTCTGATGATCAAGGGGCAGGCCTGCATGTCAACTCTCGACAGAACAACTTGTTTGTGCACGCTTGGGAAAATAGGTCGCATTCCGCTCGTGTCTGGCCGCGAGATTACCCACATCAGCACTCTCTTTAATGACAGGGACCATCCAGAACGAGCGTATTTAGTGATTTTTCAGACCCAATCTGAGTTACAATCTGTCTCGTTGCATGTAACGAGGGGGAAAAAATCCTCTCGGTGGATATGCCGTATTTTTCTGGCCTGGAGCCGGCGGCACATTTCAGGTCTGAAGTGAGGCACGGTGGGCTGTCCTGGTGTTTATGACTTTTTTTCATCGGTTTTATGATGCCGTGTAATCCCACATGCTGTTGGGTTCATATGAGTCATACTGATGATTTATTCCCCCCGACTGATGCTGTGCTTATCCAGAGCTATTAGTTGCTCTGTCAGAGCTTGTGCAGGCAGTGCATTTACATATGTGCATGTTTGTTTGTCAGACAGCCTTTATCTCTGCAGTGTATTTACTTCAGAGTGGCTTGGGATCAGATAGGGTCCTGGTGAGATCCAACATTCAGTTCAAAACATTTCAACTTGCAGCAATGACAAATGCAGGTTGCATGGTTTGCCTTAAAGACCAAGGAGAAATAGAAGAATTACATTAGCTGCAGGAAGAGCCTGACAACTTGCCATCTAACCTTTCAAATGATGTATGTACAGCTGAGAGGGCTACTCCTCTTAAGTCAAAGATGTCTGCTTTATGCCCAACCTGGCAAAGGCCAATAATGTTGATTCATTGGCCGGTTTGTCCAATAACACTCCAGACATAATCTTCCGAGAGACCTAAATTCTGAGTGGCCTTGAAGTAGCTTTCCAAAGGACTGCCAAGATGTTTTAAAGATACATCATGACATATAAGACTGTTGTCAGCCAAGCCTGTGCTGGAGCCATCTTTGGTTCCTATTTGTTTCACAGGCTTTTTGCCTTCAGTCCAAGCAAATGCATCAAAACCAGGTGTCCTGGAGAATATGCTTGATCTGTTTGACAGTTGAAAAGGTTTTTTTTCTTCACAATTGAGACTATTCTTCTGTCATTCACTCCAATGGTCTGCCAGGTTTTTTGCTACTGCTGAGCTGAACATGTCTGGTTTAGTTTGGGTATGTCTGATTTAGTCTGATTTTTCTATCTCAAGATGGCCTGCTTTGCTGGCATTGATACTTCATGGATCCTCATGTTGAGAGACAGCAGCAAAAGACTCCAAGTGCAAATGCCACACCTAGAATCAAACTTTTTATTAGCTTTCCTGTACTGTTCATGAACTCATGATGCAACAACACACACAAGGAGAAACAGCTGGTGTGGCTTGAAGTGGCAGCTTTAATAACAGATTTTTTTATCAGTTTTATCAGTAAAAAAACATAAGGTTTTATGATGTATTAGAACGACAGCACAGCCTCTTCTGAGGGCTCTGTGTTTGTTGTCTGCAGCTACTGGGGAAAGGTAGGCATTGTATTAAAGTGAATGGTCAAAGTTTGGGGGGCCAGAGCGCCCCCCCTCCCCCCACCCCATACATGTGTGTGTGCTCTCATGTTTTCCCCAGTGCTTGAACTTTTTTAGTTCATTTTCCAAACAAATAATTCAGTTAACTATATGTATTTCTTTTTACATTTCCCATTTCCTCTAATTATATTATGGGTTATGATTCGCTGTGCTCGAAACTAAGCTATGTTGTCTGGAAAATGCCTCAGTGTAAATATATGGCTAATTAGCTAAGGAGACAAAAGTATAATCTACCCAAGGGACATGTTTGGGACCTTGTCATTAGCTTCCATTTTTCTTTTCCCTGCTGTGCTTCACTGCTTGCACCTGGCAGAAATCTTTAAAATGTTCATCAGAAGCCCCACAGTGTTCTTCACTTCCTCTCAGTACCTTATCCCCAGCACCCCTGGTCAGTAACAGGTTAGAGCACACCAAAGCTTTTGATTTTCTGATAGTACAAATTAACCTGCCTTCCAAAGGAAGACATTTGATGGTAATGCTTGTCAAAGTGACCTGGTGAGAGCAGCAAGGGTTAAAAGAAGGAGCGAGAGTGTGTGAGTGTACATGCTTCAAGAGATGGACGAGGCATGCGGGAGTTAGTTGGTTCACAATAGCGACTTGGCTATTGAAAGTGAATAGGTGGGCATAACAGAGTGACCAGGTGTGTGGGCATGAACTGTTCTGAAGGAATTTACTGTGTGAGCAGTATTGATTAGATGTAACAGAATGGCCTGCTGGTTAATATTCACTTAGGGCTTATTCAGCAGGCAGAACATTCTGTCACTTTTTGAGCATTCCATCTGTTGAACAGGTGCACTCTGAACGGTTTGCTGCATTTTGCAACATTCCTCAGATGGAGTTTCATGGGCATGCCATCATGTTGGCATGATGTAGGGCAGCAGTGTAGTATAACGGGTAAGGAACTAGTCTTGTAAACTATAGGTCACAGCTGCTGCTGTACCTATACAGCTTTAGTATATATCCAGCTGTATAAATGGATGTAATATAAATGCTATGTAAAACGTTGTGTAAGTTTCTCTGGATTATAGTGTCTGCTAAATGCTTGTAATGTAATGTTGGATCTGCTAGATTGGTGGTGGGGTCAGTGTGGATTAATTCAAAACTTAAACTGAGGTTTTGGTTCTTATAATTGCAAGAGTAAATGTAACATTATGATAAGGTTATATGGGGTGAGCTTGCAGGAAGAATTTGCCTCTGTATTTGAATTTACTGAATATCCTGCTCTGTTGCTTCTTCAGTCTGGAGAGAACAAACACCTTTTTTGCTACATGATACAATAGAATCCACTTAATTGCCAAATTTCTCATTTGGAATTTTCCATTCATTTTATTGCAAATTCAATTAAATTAAGTGGATTCCACTAAAGTTAATTGTGCATGGCTAAAATTGCACATAAACATGAAAAAACAGTCAAAACTTTTAAAACGTAAAATGCAGTATCATTCACAACCAAATTGTATCAATAAATGAAAGGACCATTTCTAATTGTTTTCTCCTATAGGTGGCTTGAAAAAACACTTAGGCAGCCTGCCTAAGACATTTCAGTGCAGGGAAACCCCTGTCAGTTGATGATGTTCCTTAAGTAAAGGTGGAAACCAGCAATCAGTCTCATTAATCCAGCAGCAGTACCCATGCAACAGGCAATGAAGAGTGTAAGTTTCGATAAAACATCCACAGTTCAAAAAGCAGTCAAAACTGAACGGTAGGATGAGAAACTCCAAGTGATCTACAGCTGACAGTCTACCAAGTTCATGCCCCTTAGCCCTCCGCCTACGTTCGCTTCCATCTCCTCCTCCCCCTCCTCTTCCTCCTCCAGAGAGTGCTTCATCACTAAGAGCACTCCAGTAGTATACACCCACTCCTGAGCTTTAATCTCCAGCCTCATGCTCGGCAGTGGAGGCTCGGATTTAAAAACATGTGAGCAGAAACTCTCAGACTTTGGCTCCCGTGTTGCCAGTTATGGGAATACTCCCCTAGAGAGGTGATTTTTCCAAACAGGCTATTCACTTGCTGGGTGAATGCTGTAAACAGTGATTGCATTAATGAATTAAATGGCAATGATGAATTACATCCGATGTTCCCTCTGTGAAGTGCAGCCTGTCAGTTGCGGCTTTCACCACAAGCAGTCCTGTGGTGACCTGTTGAGATCAATGGGAAATTCCATGGGTCATTTATTCAGAATACAGTTTATGTTGGCAATGTGTCTCATTAATTTCAGAATAATATACCATACAATTACGAAATCACATGCCTGAGAAATTTATATTCCAAAATAATATATGTTATTTTATTCTTATCTTATAAATAAAATGTATAAATTTGGTGGTCAACCATTGTCCCTCAGATTATGACAGGAAAAAGATGTACTTTGCTGCTATTGGAGCTGTTGGCCCTTCTCCTAGCAGGATTTGTAGTTTATTTTCATTTGTTTGTGAACAAATGAAAAGAATGTCTTTCATCGTTAGAGATAGTTTGTTAAATTTATTTGTCCTAATTTCTGAATATGTTCTACAATGTTGGTTTCCACCTCTCCTGTCTTACAATGACCACATATATGATCTTCTTTTGGTAACCGTGTATTCCGGTGTCTGCCTTTTTCAATTGCAAGTGTGTGGTCACTGAGCCTGTCAGGATCTGTTTCTGCTTTGTATCCCTGACAGAGGAGAGATACTTAGCTAGTGTATAGTCATTTTTTTAGGGTCTGGTAGTAATCTAGTTTGTTTTGTGTTTTGGTTGCATGGTCTCAATATTCCAGATAAGAGATTTTGGTGTGTTTCATTACTTGGTTTGTAGGTAAACCATGCTGGTATGAAGCTGGACTGTGTTTTGTGTTAGTTGGGTTAATGGGTTAGTCAGTTCTGATTTACATTATAATTATGATTAGAGTTTGTTGGGCTATGTTTACCTATGCATCCACCACCAAACATGTGGCTAATGACCCATCACAGTCATTCATCAGCAGTGGAGTTTGGGTTATTTTTAGCCAGCCGTGATCTGTCTCCATGATGGATGCTTCATTGTATTGAATGGGTTTCCTCCAGCTCCTACAGCACAGAGAATGAAGAGATTCCATACGCATGGCTGTGTGTTTGGGTGCAACAAACCTTGCTCTCCTTCCATCTGCTGAGTAATTAGCATGCTGATATCTAAATGTAGCACATGTGTAAATTAATTCATTATATATATATTTATATATATATGACTACAAGTATCTGGACAGCCTTTAGTCTGGGGCTGGTTTTCACAGTTTGGGCTAAGCCCCTTAGTTCCAGTGAAGGCAAATCTTAATGCAATGACATTCTAGACAATTCTGTGCTTCCAACTTTGTGGCAAAAGTTTAGGGAAGGGCCTTTCCTGTTACAGCATGTCAATTTTCCCTGGGCATACAGTGAGGTCCATATAAAAATGGTTTTGTCAAGATCAATGTGAAATAACTTGTACAGAGCCCTGAACTAACCACCATCCAGCACCTTAGGGATGAATTGGAAAACCAACAGCGAGCCCGACCTCACTAATGCTCTTTTGGCTTAATGGAAGGAAATCCCTGCAGCAATGCTCCAACATCTAGAATAAACCTTTCCCAGAAGAGTGGAGGTTGTTATATCAGCAACTCCATATTAATGGCCATAATTTTGAACAAGCAGCAATTAGTGGTAAGCAAATTTGTCACCTCAGGGCAAAAAATGAAAATTACTTTTGGGGCAGTCATCGAAACATCATTAAAAAAACAATATCTCCGTTCGTGTGTTGTGTTATTCAGGATAAAAGCACCATTTAGAAGGTATACCCACATATACAGTGTGTACTTGTAAGATAGAAAATACAGAAAAAGATTCATATCTTTAAAATTCACTCAGCCCCTGATTTAGAAAAGATCCACATGAACTAGGTCACCTGGATTTTATGTAAATGGAGGGAGTCTACCCCTGGTGTTTCATATAATGGGGACACTACAGACTGATGCTTTAATTTGGATCAGACCCAAGGTGCATGCTTGTGTGTGTGAGAGAGAGAGAGAGAGAGAGAGAGAGAGCATGTGTATGATTTGTTATTGTGAAATTATGAAATATATGTATACATATATGAAATTATTGTTCTGTAGAAAATGTTATTTATAAAATGTCTGTTTTGTCTTGCTTTAAGACAAGACAACTAAACCGATTTGGCCATCTGTTTCCGTATCCTGAAAAAAATGATTTTGCTGAAATCCCCAGGGTCTCCTCTACTTCTATATGACCCTGAACGCCAATAATTAGTTATCTCCCCATCCACAGGAAACTATGGGGAGAGCGGCATGGAGGCATTCAAGGACATGGCCGCCAAGGAGGGGATCTGCATCGCGCACTCTGACAAGATCTACAGCAACGCCGGGGAGCAGGGCTTCGACAGGCTCCTGGGGAAGCTGAGGAGCCATCTTCCCAAGGCGCGCGTGGTGGCCTGCTTCTGCGAGGGCATGACCGTGCGCGGGATCCTCATGGCCATGCGGCGCCAGGGCCTGGTGGGGGAGTTCCTGCTGGTCGGCAGGTCAGTAAACAAGGATGACTTCTCCTTCTACTCATTGGGACAGTGCTGGTATGCATGGAAGAATCCTAAGAGACTATCAGCCATCTTTATTTGACTAGATTTAGCTATTTCCCTGTTACAGCACTCAGTGTTTTCACTGTGATCTTTTTCCCTTCTGTATCTCATATATTCGGCTTGTTAGCACCTCTAGGCCTCAAGTTCAGAGCGTTTGCCCATTTCCCGCTTTTTTAGTCCTCAGTTCATTGGGTAAGCAAGCTTGGGGATTGTGTGTTTTTTGGGTGGTGTGTCACATCCAGTCCCACTGTTATAGAAGGATGGGGGTTGCGGTATGAATATCTGCCATATGTTGGAGCTGTGCCAATCATTGCCACTTTTATTGCCACTTTTTTCAGAGAATGCATTTCACATTTTCTTGCAATGGTTGGATTACATATTTTAGAATATATTTATTTTTGGTAAAAGTTGTGCATTTGGGGCCTCGTGCATGATCTTCTCTGATGCCACACGGATGTGGTAAGAAGTGCAAAACTGGGAAACTATGTTTTGGAAACCATTGCTTCTCAGATTGGACTATTCATCTCTTGTTCTGCCCAGACAGAGGGGGGCGGGGGGGGGGGTACACAAATATTCTCTGATGAGACAATGTTTGTTGAATCAAGTATATACTGAATCAATAGCATAAAGTTACTGCAGCCCTCCTGAAGATACAATATGCTCTAAAAGCTTATGGTTGGCCAAGTTTCTTCCACATACAGCCTTTGAATACTTTGGATGTTCTGTGCCAGTGTTTCTCTGTGTGATGGACTGGCATGTTGTCTGCTGGGACTGTGCTCAGGAAGAACTCCGGCCAGATGTGATGTCAAGAATCTGGCCAATTGACGATGATTTCCTTTTATCTTGAGATCTTAAGGGCCATGTGCATGTGTTGTCAGTCCGTAAGCCTCATATTCTGAACTGTATTTCACAAACAAACATGCTCTTTACATTTCTAGCATCATCACATGGGTCCCATGTACCTTCCTCACCTACTTATTGTCATCATCATCATCATCAACATCATCACCATCATCGTCACCATCAGTCCCAAAATTCACAAGCAGATGAAGATACTGGCTGTCACAATACCATATCCACCCAATGCTTTCCAGAGGTCTTCCCAGAGTATCATACAGGTAACTCTCCTTTAGCCTTTTCACCATTCAAAGCAATTCAGTAGTTTTTCTTAGAACTATATTTAACATCAGGCCATTATCATAAAATGATGGACATTTCTACCTATCATAAGATTTAATGGCAAGTCCAGTGATAGCAATTGCCATAATTGATGGAAATTATTATGGCATTAATAGGTTGACTTATTACAAATTAATTTTTTTCCCTTTTTTTGTAAATTATAGATTTTAACTGTCAGATATAACAAACAACAAATAACATCACAAACTATTAACAAGCTATTCCAGTTTTAGTTCAATTTAGCAATGATTTTTCTGATAATTCATGATAATTATTCACATTATAATGAACCTTTATTTCTATTGCTGCTGTTCAATAACCGTTACATTGTTGTCACATTGTTTATTTTTAAAATTGAGAATATACTGTATGTTTCTAGATCTTCTTGTGAATTGTCTCTGCAGGCTCCATGTAGCATATGTGACATCTTTTGAGGATGTCTAGTCACTCTAAATATATACACTACCGACATGCACCATGGGTTCCTCAGCAATAGTGGAGCCCCAGTGGTGTTCCAGACCTCAGAGGTTAGCATGCTAAAGAGACTCAGCAGTGGCCTAATACACTGCTCCACCATTGATAAATAGGTCAGTGTGACAGAGAGTGGGGTGTCTGATGTCCCAGCACTGCAAGGCCCACTCTAATAAGACTGGGGGTGGCAACAGGGACAAATCCATCTTCTTAATGGGCTTGTTATCTGAGGGGACTTGTTTCTGTCTGAACGCCTACATCACACTCTCAGGTAAAAAAACCTGAAGAAAAGCAAAGAGCAACATTTGATAGGAATACAACCACTTCTGCCAACATGTCTATAAGTCACGGAATACCACCCGTCCAAAATCAACTCCACTTGCATATATACATGTAACTGAGAAAAATATTTTTTCTCTAAATGTATGTAAATGTACGTCTTTTCACTACTTGATAGTTGTAAGGCTTTATGTGTGTACTATTCTTACATGCAGCATTAAAACTTTGTGGCTACACATAGCAGAGAGCTTATGGTACTATTTGAAGGGCACACATGTGCCATCAAGACTATGTATCAAAATTTAGGAAATATGTGAAGAATTATGCATCGTATACACAAAATGTACATGGTCTGTACCGATGGCAGCAGCGGTGACCGATTGTAGCTTACATCTGCAAGTGTGTTCCAAACGTCTTAATCAATGTGAAATTATCCGATGTGAAATTGTAAACATCTAAAAAAAAAAATCTGCGCTATTTCCACAAAAAGTGCAAGCCAAACTTGATAGGTCTTGCTGATGGATGAGTGGTGTACAGAATGTTCATGTGGAATAAGAAGAAATAATAAGGAGAACACTAAACTCGCTCTTTCAGTGACCTTAAATGCCCTCCAGCGGGGCCATAACTTTGTCTAGAACCCCATCTGTGAGCAAACCTCCACTTTATAAACATTCAAATGAAGCCTCTAATTGATCCTCTTTTTCAAGCGCTTCAAATACTGTCACAGCTTAAAACCTTCTTCTCTGGTCTGCCATAATTATAAATACATTTTATAGCACAATGGCAAGTTGTTAGGAGAACTAGCTGGCTTTTCAGCTGTGCACATTCACTCATTATCAGCACGAGCTTTGTGACACAGAGCCCTCCTGGCAGTACACAGTTAGATTCCTTTGGAATGGCAGTACCCATTGGTGCCAATGAGGGCTCATTTGAAAGGTTACAGCCTTGTTTCATTTGTTCTGTAACTCAATTGACTTAAAAGTAAACCTATTGCTTCAGATCAAACATCTGCTATACAAAATACTTCTGTGCTAAAGAGAGCATGGGATGGTCAGATAAACCAGCCACATTCTAAATGGATTCTTGTCGGATTTAGTTGAACATTGCGCCTGACCTAGCTAACAGCATTAGCTTGAATACGAGCCGTGGCATTTTGGATTACAGGCACATGTGCAGGAGTCAGTATTGTAAATACCGAAAGTGAATGCAATGTAAGTACATTAAATATGGGCATTTAACACTTATTTATTTGGTGATCTGATGTACTGTTCTGAAAGCTGAAAAGGTATACAATTTTTTTCATGCAAAAGTAAACAAAACTGGGTGACCATAGACAACACAAAAAAGAGGAGAGGAGACACCTTTTTTACTGCTATCTATTGCCCTGGGTGCTGATACAGGAGTAAGTGGCGTTGTTGGCCAGAAAAGAGTGTTGCAAAATTTGCGGCATATTTGCGGTCCATTTTTAATGAATTGTGAATATTTGCTTTATTACCATTCTGTGGGCACCGGTGCCCATACCACTAGGGGGCAGGAGGGAAAAGTCTACCAGGATGTATTGCATATTTGTCATTACATTAATTCTAAGAAGCGTGGAAAAATGAAAAATCTTTTGATAATACATTTTTTTCAATCTGTCAACAGAAAGACTTAATCTGTTCTCAAACAGTTGAGGTATTTTTTGAGATCAGTTCTAATTTTGCCATATTTGCACTGTCTTGTTCTTACCATAAAATTACAGCAGCAACCTGTTCAAAGCTCACCATACAACAATGTGAGATCACACTACATATCTTCAAGAGCCTTTCCTGTAACAACATTATTTTTTATCTCTGATAGGAAACACTTGTATAGACAACAAAACATTATTGTTCACTGTTGATATCTAGGGAGTTTAGCAGACAGTCTTGGCAGACAATCTCTTCTAATGCTTTTGTTTTTAGTCCTAATGTTTCACCTTTAACCGTTGATCCATTGCTATCTAGCCAAATAATGAATACATATTATTACAATATGACAGAACAAATACCTCTACAGAATTTTGCTTTTTAAATACTGTAATCAAACTATAAGCTTAAAGATTGGAATGTAAATACATTTTACTTTGATTGTTGAAAATGCATTTGATTCTGTAAACTCTGAAAGCCACAAAGCCAGCAATTACTGAAAGCTAATTGCCACAACTTTGATGAAATGCTAGATTTACAGTATTCTGTGCCTGTGAGTTAATTTATTTTAGGAAAAGGGGAAATACAAGAAAAAGTGGTTGAATAACATTGACAAAAATAAACGTAATATGATTTCTAAAATTCACAAATGGTTAATACATAGGCCAGATCAGGCAGGATTACTGCATCACTTGAAGGGAAGGTCTTTTATCCCTTAATCGTTCTGATATGAAGTGCTTTTGGTATTATGACTAGCCCGTAGGAAATGCTCTTTGCTGCTCTGCTCAGTATGCTCTGCCATGCTCTTTTTACGGGGAGATTTAGCCCTATAATGCCTCACAGGCTTTTTTTCTAATTAAACAGCCCTTTTTTACTGCTTGCACACGCCACGCATCCGTCTCACAACATTGCTGCGGCGTTGCAGCTGCACTGTGGCAACGCTAATGCAACTGCTGCAGTTCCGTGAGAATGTTATCTGTTATTTTGGATCTTGTATAACTCAAATTATGTATTGGAGTAAAAGAGATGAGGAGATTTAGAGGAAGGAGAATGGACCAGGATAAAGAGAAATTAAGCACAAGGGGGAGTCAGCTTCAGCCTGGTATTTATTGAGCACAGGAGGAAGAAAGCTGATGTCCAAAGCAGATATTTATCATAGATTTTCTGTTTGCAGACCCACTTGGATGGGCCCAAAACTAAGAGACTAAGTTAGATTCAGATGGCATGTCTAGGTGTAATCACAAAAATGTATCATGGCTGCTGATAAAATAAGTGTAGTAAGTGCACACCTTTATTGCATACTTTGACACAATGCTCCAACTTGTGCAGTCCTCTTGAGGCAGATTGGTTATGCTGGGAACATGAAACAAGAACAAGAGTAAATTATGCCATACCAGTGGCAGTGAGCTTTAGCCAAGTATAGGAGAATGCATTGGGCAATGGCCCATGATTCAGAGGCAGAAGGTGATATTATCCCATAGCATGTTGTTCCCTTAGCATGGAACCAGGGTATCTTCCTCAGAGTGCTTATCTTGATTATTGTTGGGGCTGTCCTTTGTAGTTGCTAACACTCAGGGCTGGATTCCCTGTCGATCATTCTGGCCACACAAAGTGCTGCTCAACATCCAGATTAGGATTCCATGAAGCCAAGAAGGTTCCATTTTGGTTTGTTGGAAATCATAATTTTCTCCTCTAAACCAAGAGAGGGAACCTCAGAACTTGATCTAAAAGTAAAGCTCCTCCAGTATTATCTATATTTAGTAACATATAACATGTATGATGAAATTAGCATTTTTAAAATTCACTTTACAGTCATGAATTTCCCTGAAAATTACTCTTCTAGAGAACCCACCTATTTGTAGGAAAATGCATTAAAGTGTTTTAATGCATATGGTAAAATACTTCATTTCACTACAAAGAGAACAAAAAATGTTATCATGGGAGCAGGGGAAGGGTTGTTTGTGTATTTGCTGACTGAATATTTAAAGTATCTATTTTAGAAAATGGTGTCATGGTCTAGATATCCTCATATAAAGGGACACGAGCCATCTCCCTGGGAAGCTGTCACATTTGTGAGGGTTCCAGACTTTGATGTGGTGTGAGAGAGACCTTGCCTAGAGTTCCATGTGACTGACAGTAGCTCCTGAAATAATATCTGCCTGCCTTCCACCCTTAGGCAAGCAGACCCAATACCAGGCTTTATTCCAGGCTGTGGAGTAGAGGTTAGAACACTGGACTCTGGACCAGATGTAGGTTTAAATCTTCAAAAGGAAAGAACCACCCTGAATGTGATCAAACAGGACTACCATCAGTTTATTCATTAATACGGAATGAGAATTTGGAGATGGGTAGTGTCCCAAATGTATGGACGGTGAACACAAACAAGTTGTGCTTTAAACAGACGGATGGTGAAAAGAAGAATCAATGGCTATACCTTTTTGTCCTCAGTGTGCTAAGCCGCAATACTGTTCTTCTAATCTTGTTTTATTCTGGTGGGGATATTTCATCTAATGCACAGTTGCTTTCTGTATGATCTTGGCCTTTTCACTTTTTTCAAGCAGCCTTGTATAGAAAAATTGAGAAACACAGCAGGAATATAGAATAAGAATGTGCCACTGCCCGGAGAAGGATAGCTGTGTGTCCACTTGAATGTGACACTGAACAGCATACAGATCTTTTTTTTTTCCTCACAAAAATTTAACTGAATTGAATTGAATAGATTTATTTCAAACATGTAACAAATAATAAGTAAGAAAACAAACACATACAAAAAAAATAATAATAATAATTGTCACCATGAAGTGTTACTGTCACATACTGATTGGCATTAGGCCCACTATACTACTGTATGTCTTGGTACAGTTCACATTGCCTTGCTTGCCTCAGTCTCCAGGGACACAATCAGTGGGGCACACCTCTGCATGGCTGTCGTGAAGCATGAGAGGAGCTGTCAGTCTCCATCAGAAATAAGGTGGAAGCAGAGTTTTCACTGCCTCTCAGTGGAGGAGGAGCTACCACTGTCTGTCAGTATCTGGCAGAGGTGTCACTGTCTGTCAGAATGAGGAGTAGGTATGACTGTCTATCAGCCACAGGCCAGAGGTGTTGGTATGACGGAGATAAGACTTCAGACATGGTTATTGCCCCCCCCCCCCCACGCCCCCCCACCCCCCCAATGATAGAAATGAATTTAAAAGCACAAGATTAAATTTTTTTAAATAGCTGCAGCATATTGTTTGTTTTAAAAACAAACTGATAAACCATCTAATGTATCATTTTAAGCAAGTGTGTTTGTCTGAGTGTGATTTTTTTGGAGAAATGACCCACTTTTGCCAGACTTTTTTAACCATTCTTTTGGGATTTATAGAGACTTGGCAGCATCCTTGGAAGATATACGGGGGGTCTGCACCTTGACAGTTTGAGAAAACATCTGGGCTGTGGAGCACAGCAGAATGGTTTCCATCGAACTAATAGTACAGCTCTGAGCCATTGTGTGCTGTATTACACAGAATGGGTAGAGGTACATGATTGAGATGGGACTGGATTTAAAGTAAGCATTCTGAGCTTAAGATTGTACAATATCTTCCTGTTCCTCACTGTTTTTCCATGCCAGGATGGAGCCCCTTGTGCTCATATCTGTGTTGGTGTGTGGTGGCTTGGAGTAAATTTTATTCTTCGCAATTTGCAAAGCTGGATCCTGGAATCAGAATCTAGCTGCTCCAGACTGAAGAGTCTGTGGCCAAAGCAGACACCCACGTCTCAGTCAGTGTCTGAGTGGCCTGCGTTACAGCAATTAAACAAAAGCATTTTTCACAATTACAGTGATTCACATTGAGACCTGACACGTCACTGTGTTCCAACAACATTTAAAGTAGTCTAACAAGCACATAAATGTGAAGGCAACATTTTTTCCATTTCATCAGAAAGGGTGGTTGCTATTAAACAAATCTATGTTAGATACAAGCATTCTCTTGCATATCAGTTCACTGTAATGATGGATTCAAATAGGGCTTGTTGATTTTTGATGAAGGTGATTGGCAGACTTGCAGATGGGGAGGAAGCCAAGATCAGTACAGCAACAGTGTGTGTGCGTGTATGCATGTGTGTGTGTGCATGCAAGCATGCGTGATGTGATGTCATGTGATACCATGTGATGTGAAGTTGTAAAAATAGGAAGAGTGGTGGTGAATGGCAATGCTGTCTTAACTCAAAGATGTTTCCTGTGTTGAGCAATGGAAAGTCAAAACCTTAAGTGTAAAGCCTTAAGAATAGTCAGGGATGATCATTCAAAGAGAGGAACATTCTCTTGGAGCACCTTCAGTAGCCTTCAGTAGATTTAAAAAATGGAAAGTCACATCACATGATGTAACTGTCTTGCAATCCTGTAGAAGAAAGAAATGAAAAGTAATGAAAACAAAAAGGCTTGCAGTTACCTGTGGAGCTCAGACAGGAACTGGAAATGAACAAAAATCAACCTCTGCTGTGATCAAATGCTTTGTGTTGTTCACTGAAAGAAAACCCACAATGTTGTAGGTTTAGAATATGAAATGTGTTTTCATTTATAAAATTCTGAACCTTACTGTATAATATTCAGTAAAAATCTGTGCGTGTGTGTGTTATGTTTTGATTTATGCCATTGATTATGGTTGTTTATATAAAGGAAATACTACAATGTGTGTACTGAATGCACTGGATTGTCATCATGTATCATTACAGGATGAACGTATTTCATAATAATAAGTTAATGCATAATAATACATACATTATTTATGTTATGTTGACGCTGTTCATAAAATTGATTTTTTTTTAAAAGATGATATTGCCAGCGTGGGAAGGATACTGTTACATCAGCAGTTGTCAGTCAGGTAATCAGGAGATTACAAAATGGGTTCATAGAAGCATGCTGGTATTGTTTCAGTTGTGTAAAGGGCCTCTGATTCAGATTAAATCTAAAAGGTCATTTAATGGGCCCTCTAGTTAAAAATAAATACTTTTCCTTAAATGTATTTCTTTTCCCCGAAAGACTGGCTGTGCATACCCACCCTTCCCCCTACATGGAATAGAGAAAAGCTACAGTAACCGCCCACATGCTGTGTTGTATAACAAACTGCTGTGAGGGCAACAAGAGTATTCACTCTCTCCTCACTTCAGAGTCCAACAAAAGTGAAGAGTGTGCTGGAAAATTGCACTACTGACCTTTCACCAGTTTTAAGAGCCTTTAAAAACAGTATTTTTATTCATAGCAAAGATAACAACCGTTTCACACTGTCAATGTGATATAACTGAAATGTTGCACATGGTTCTGTCTATTCCATATGTCCATCAGGAGAGTGTTGCAGCTATGAACTTAGAGTAGGTTGCTAGCTTAAAATTAGTATTAGGCTATTGTTCAATTTAATGAAAAGATTAACACCCATGTGAAAAAAACAATTGCCCCCTTAGTTATTCAACAAATCAATTAACAAATGTAATTGATAATTAGATTCAGCTGATTGAACACTGTCAGGCTTGAATGAAGCCATCCCTGTTGAATCTGAACCTTACTCATATTGAACCCTCCCATCAGTGAGTGAAGTCAACACACATGCTGTATAAGCACACTATGCCATGATCAAAGGAAATTCCAGAAGAGATAAGAAATAACTTGTTGAAATGAATCAGTCTGGAATGGGTTACACACAGCCACGGCTCTGGGACACCACCGAACCACTGAGAGAGCCATTATCTCCAAATGGAGAACACTTGGAGCAGTGGTGAATCTTCTCAGGAGTGGCCGGCCTGCCAAAAATCTCTCCAAGGGCACAGTGACAACTCATCCAAGATGTCACAAAAGATCCCAGGAGAACATTCAAATAACACCAGGCCTCTCTGGTCATAACTATGGTCAGTGTTCATGACTCCACAATAAGGAAGAGACTGGGTGAACACCATCAAGTCTGACTTGATGGTTTGACCTTCTACCAGGAATTACTAAGGTTATCTACTGAGGTGATTGAAGTTTTTTTTTTAATTAAACTTAAAATGATTTGTTATCATAAAGAGTGAAATAGCTTGCTTGGAAATTAACAGCAGTGTATTCCAGGATCCAGGATGACTCAAACACAGTGATAGATTCACTCACTCTTCATCAAACAAATTGGCATGTTATTGTTATTCCGTGCTGTGCTGCATCTTCTCTGTAAAACAATTGGCATGTTCATATATTATGAGACTGTTGGGCCCCAAGTAATATCAATCTCAGGATTTTACATTATGTTTTTTGTTGAATTCCTTGAAGCTATTTTTTCCCTTCAGTGAAGGTGGCATTGCATGCCTGTGGAGCGCAGTGTGGGAGTTGTGTGTGAAAGAGCTGAAACTCTGGGCCATTCTTACATAACAAGCCGCCTGCTCTCTGTGGGAGGTGGAGAGCTGAGTAGAAAATCCACGTGTAATCTAACAGTGTGATTGTCAATAAATTCTCACCCTATATGCCCAGGGAACATGCACACATATGGCATATCACTATTGTTTTGTTGTCATCCCAGTTTAGAAATGGCTGCGAGTTCAGCTAATATGAAATTGTGACTTAAATAAAATAGAAAACCAAAAACTGTTACAGGGAAAGAATCTCCAAATTTATATTGAAACTATTTGTGTGCGTGTGTGTGCGTGTTTAAATAATGATGCTGAGAATGCATGCATGAGCTTAATTGGGGAGATGCATTCATTTTCAAGATGAAAGTAGGGATCGTATAGACAACCCCGTTGATTATAATGGGATACAGTTATTGTGGGTTTTTTTGGGGTTTTTTCAGTTTAAAAAAATAGCCTTTTAGGCCATTTAAAATCAGTAATAACTAATCAACAGGGAGATTCAGATAATTCTAGAAATCTGCAGAAATGCCCTTAAACTAAATATTATGGGTTCAGTCCTTGGATGGGTCATACCATTGACTTTATCATTGTTCCTCCTTGGAAGAGATGAATTGGAGTAATGTTTGCACCTCTGATAGATTCAAATCCTGGCCAGGAGACATAATGGATCGTGATCAGCCAAAGCATGTATCTAGGTTATATGGTCATTCTGCCAAATCAAGGGAATGGATAAAGTAGACCAATAGGGAAGTGGTAAGTGATTGTCCTGTCTGCACCATCTGTGCCCCTACAGTGCCACATTAATGTTTCTGAGATGCAGGCTGTTGAAGCAGGCCCAAGGAGAGTGGAAGGCTGTATTTGGCAAAAACTGCACTGCATATGTTTCCTTATGCTGCAGGGGTTCATGTTATTTTTGCCATTACTTCCTTTAGTTATTTCGGATGCCTTGGTCCTCAGGAGGTTCACAGAGTTAAAATGAAATCTGACATTGTGAGAAAAATCACAACTAAAAAAGACTTGCATATATACTACAATCAATAGCAACAATCAATCAGTCAAACTAAATCATTCAATCCAACCATACATGCTTTTCCAATTTCCATGTACGGTACTAGATGAGCCTCATATTTCATACCATAACCTTGACTAGTATCACTAATCATAAAGACTATACTTACCAAGGGTCAAGGGTTGAAATGCATAGACCCTGAATACTGCACTCCTGTAGTGGGGCTTGGGGGAAGGGCATTTTTAAAGGGACAGCTGTGAAATTATCATTTCTGGTGAATTTAAGGGTAAGATACTACAGAGCTACTACTGATCAGCAAGGCTGGGTGTTTGTCATAGAAAATATTTTTCAAACGTTAATGAAGTAATAGATCTCATGTGCAGCAGTGAGAAATGATTTAAATAACATGCGCAACTTTGGCAACAGTAACAAGTGCTTGAAGTTTTAAAAAATAAAATAAAAAAAGCAGTTGCCAGCTGTTATGGAATAGTCTTATACATAAATATAGAGTCAAATACATAAATATTATTATAATCTTATAAAAATGTAATATAAAAATGTTTCTAAAGATATTTTCCACATAATTCTCATCATAATATAGTGAATGTTATTTTTCATGAAGCCATGCTTGAAAAAAGCTGTGGGGATGCAGCCAGCTGAGGTCGTTAACGGAGGAGTAAGCATCGTTTGAAGCCGTCCATTCATCTATCTTTCCTCTCTCGCCGTGTCTTCCTCTCATGCACCGCAGCGATGGCTGGGCCGACCGCTACGACGTGACAGACGGGTATCAGAGGGAGGCTGCGGGCGGCATCACCATCAAGCTGCAGTCGGCCTACGTCAAGTGGTTTGATGACTACTACCTGAAGCTCAGGCCCAACAGCAACCTGCGCAACCCCTGGTTCCCCGAGTTCTGGCAGCACCGCTTCCAGTGCCGCCTGAGGGGCCATCCGCAGGAGAACACCAAGTACACTCGCATCTGCAGCGGTGAGTGGGCGGCCGTGGGCAGGAAAAAGCCACATCTACGGCTCCTGCTGCCGCACGTCCTCAGAAAAGTCTCCAATGTTTCAGCGGGCGTGTGGTAGTCAGAGTGTCTGGTCCCACTTCAAGAGTTTGTGGGTTTGATTTCCCAACGCTATCTCTCTGTGCTCCTACAGCATGGTCTTTCCAAGGGAAATTATATTAGGCTAGGCATTATTAAGCATTTGAATATTTTTCAGTTCAAAATTGATATTTTTTTGCATTTTTGCTCATAGTAACAATGTTTAACTGCTCCTATAAGGTCAGGCCTAGTATTCAGTGGTCTACCAGGATATTGCAGTACCTAAACTCCATAATTAATCTCATCCCAGATTAGTTACTTCAACCTCTTGTCTTTGTTCTGGGGCTGTCCCTGTTGTTCATTCAGGCACTTAATTGATGCACTTATCCCTATCACTGCAACTGCAAATTTCTGAACCTGATAATAGAGTGATAATAGAGCTCTCTTTATTCCACCGCTGCCTGGCTCAGGACTAACGTATTGTGAACAACCAGTCCATGACCCTAATGGAGCTTAGTTGTCTGTTGCACCAATGAGGAGAGATTGTCGAAAGATAATTGATATTGGCATTTAAATTAGATAGTAACATACAGTAATGCTACGTTGTTTGCTTCACAGTTATTTTTCATGTAAAATAAATATGTAACAGTATAGTATTTCTCAGGTTTAAAAAAATGTGCATTAAGAGGCAAACATAAACAATCAGAGTATGGGGAACAGTGTCCCTCATTGACATCTGTTGCATTGGGTGTCTGACACTAAGGGAATTCTCTTGCTGTCACATGAGACTTACTGCCCTGTTTAATTCAGCCATGCATGCAATCATCTGGAGGTGTGGTTTGTGACATCACAGGGATTATCTGATTTCTCCTCCTGTAATGCAAAAAGTGAGAGAGAGAGAGAGAGAGAGAGAGAGCATTTGTCTTTATACACAATGAACACACCAGAATGTGAGTACTGGTACTGTGCCTGTCTGTTTCTGTGAAGTACAAAAAAGACTGACAGTGGGTGTCCTGCAAACCCAGTGAGATGACTGGTGCCCAGTCAAGGGACCAGCTGACTCACATTTTTCACCAAATTTGTCACTGAATGTATCACTGTTGTATAAACATAATACATAGATTGACATTTCACAAATTGTTAGAACTACACTGCAACTTTTAAGGGCCACGGTTTTTTTTAGTCCCATACCTGGCTTACCATTCAAGCCATTCATAAAACCTATATTTGCCTACTTTTCATGTTCTGAATTTTACTCCTTTACATACACTCAGTGGCCACTTTAAAAGGTACACCTATCTAGTAATGGGTAGGATCCCCATTAGGATGCCTTGAGAACTGCTTGAATTCTTTGTGGCAAGGATTCAACAAGGTGCTGAAAACACTCTTTATGGATTTTGGTCTATGCTGACTTGATAGCATCATGCAGTTCCTGCAGATTTTCCAGCCGCACATTCATGCTGCGAACCTCACGTTCCACCTCATCCCAAAGGTCCTTGATTAGACTGAGATCTGTACTGGCCATTGCAGTAAACTGTCACTGGTTGTGGAACCAGCCTGAGATGATGTGTACTTTGTGACATGGCACATTATCGGCTGAAAGCACCCATCTGAAAAAAGGTATACTGTGACATTCAAATGATGCTCAATTGGTATTAATGGGTTTTCAACTAGAAAGTTATATACCCTAAAGGCTATTTCTGAGTGAATTACTGCCCTCTGTTTACCTGTTAACGCTGACTTGTTTCCATCAGAGAAAGAGTCCTTGCGCCAGCAATACGCCCAGGATACCAAAATGGGCTTTGTCATCAATGCCATCTACTCCATGGCACACGGCCTCCACAACATGCAGAGGGCACTGTGCCCTGGCTACACCGGTCTCTGCAAAGCCATGCGGCCCATTGACGGCAGCAAGCTGCTGGAATTCCTCATGAAGACTAACTTCTCGGGCGTGTCTGCAGAGGTCATTCGGTTTGATGAGAATGGAGACTCTCCGGGGAGGTGAGTGTGAACATCAAATAGGGTTTCATTTTCTTTCTCGATTTCAGGGGCTCACCAGACTGTCTCTTATAGACAAAAGCCCCACAAGTGATACCTGAGCACACTACATGGTTGTACTTCAGTTGTTTGATTCCATACTTCAATTCTCGAGGACTACATCGCTACTTTGAAGACTGGAGGCCTGGCTGTGATATTGTGATATACCATCTCAGTGTAAATCCAGCTTTTCAAAGGTCCAGGAAAAGGGTCAGGAGAGTTTATCCGGCTGTTAATGTAATTAATGGGGTGATTTCAGGCTAAGCTGGGAGTGATGACCAAAAACCACTCCATTCACTGGTGTAAACTGTGCCTGAGAAGGAAGCATTCGAGAAATCTAGCAAATCAAGCAAATTTTTTTTTCCCAGGTACGAGATCATGAATTTCAAGAAGGTGGGCGTGAACGACTTCGGCTACATTAACGTTGGAAGCTGGGACAACACTGGTCTGAAGATGGACGATGATGAGATTTGGGCTAATGCGAGTTCCATTATCAGATCAGTTTGCAGTGACCCATGTGAGAAGGGACAGATCAAGGTGGGTCCCCAACATCTGGCTGTTGTGAGAAAAGCCTGAACAAAAGAAATTGAAAGAGAGAGAGAGCAATCAAAGCATTTTTTATATTCATTTGATGACACTTATGGTATCTTTCTGAAAGATAAATAATTAAAAACCAACTTTTTACTTAGCTTTTCCATTTTGTTCATCAAAGTAAAGGTGGCTGTGAGTATGTTTTCCCCTGCATGTTTGTGCCATTAAAATTCACTTGCCCTGTGTTTCTATTCTCTGGAAAGAGAGGGACTGTTGAGACACTTGCAAAGGTAGTCAGGCAAAATGAATAGAAAAGAATATCGCGTAAAATCACTAGCAAAATTTCACATTCCTGCCCAAGAGCAGGCCTGGGTTTATATAATAACATTATAAACACATTTCTAACACATTTCTAACAGACAATCTGTGATTTTGACAATCCCTTCTGTCACGAGTCCTCTAGGAAATGGATTGTCTTGAAAAACCTGAGTACAGAATTTAACACTTTTTATAAAGAGTTATAAAGACTTATATATTTATGTTGTGGCTATGCAATTTGTTTAGTGAAATGGCATTTGGCATTTACAGTGTGGGATTGAGGGCTTGTGGTTGGCCATTTGAAATATCTTTATGATGCACTCTGTGGGCGGCCTGTTGGAGCTCCTCAGCATGCTTACTCCCCATGCCGTCCAGGTGATCCGCAAGGGCGAAGTCAGCTGCTGCTGGACCTGCACGCCGTGCAAGGAGAACGAGTACGTCTTTGACGAGTACACCTGCCGGGCCTGCGAGCTTGGGTCATGGCCCACATATGACCTCACAGGTGAGGCTTTATCTCATCGCTAGCGGAACCTTCCGGAATGCTGGATCGAGCAAAAGGGCTGGGTCAGGGCTTCACTAAAAGCTGCAGGACTCACATGCACAAGGAACAGGCCAATACTTTCCAGGATACACACACACATTGACCTTTTGACCTGTTTCTCAAAAGGACTTTACTGGTGTCTATATCTGTACGTTTTTCACCAAGCTCTGACTCAATGCATGCGCTGGAGGAAACAGGAGTAACAATGGGGGGAGGGGGATTTTTTTTTTTTTTCAAAGATTTCAAAGATAATTAAATAAAAGAAAACACATTATGTTGTAAAGAGCACAGACAGGGACATGGGACCTGTTAGTACCATAATGATAAGCTCCTGATGCAGTGATGATTTTGCTTTATCAAAATCTTTTCCCTCAAGAATCATTTTATAATTCAAGTGATGCAGCTTCTCGTCAATGCCACAACAGGATGATTTTCTGTCTGAATTGTTTTTAGAGACAGGCAGAATAAAGACTCTGTCTGTTGGTTGAGTAACAATTTGGGAACGGTGAGGGTTGAATATTCATATTCTCTTATTCTAGCAACACAAAATGTTTATGTTGCAGCAATTCAACCACAATGGAACACTGAAGAAATGTAAAGAAACTCAAGAAAGCTGGGATCTGCTTGAGGCAGGAATCTGGAGTACTGAAAACATTCAGATATACCCTTAGAAGTTGTTTGTTTTTCAGAAGTGTGATATTAAAGTTAGAAACTTACATTAACTTTTGGGTGCATGTTTGGTCATTCATGGACCACGTAATGTGTTTGGTAACAGCCTGAAGCAACTTGTTTCTGTCCCAAATGATCTTTTTTCCTCATTTTTCAAAAATCACAAGTACCTGTTAAACCAAATGGAGCAGAAAAATATGAAAATGTTTTATACCTTTACATTAAGAAGTTACTGAAGAAAAACCATGCCTTTTCCTGTTTATCCCTAAGAATCTTCATGTGATTCAACTGAAATGTTTTAAACATTGAAATCCAGTACACTTCTTTTTCATTTACCATATTATGGATATATGATATGCAAAATTCTGGGCTTTCTAAAATGATTAGTTTACTATGGATTCAGACTATTGTGTCTTACATGTAGAATTTTCAATGGTATTTTACAAACTAGTTATTACTTCATTGTGGACTCATTTTAGTATACAATGGTAGATAATAATGGTTTGACCATTATCTACAAGAAGTACCTCATATTCATGCATCAGAAAAACCTTTACATCCATACACACAGTGCACAAAAGTCGACCCACATTTCTCACAAGCTCTTTGTCACCTGAATACTCTATAACATTCTCATTGTCACATCCCTGCAACACTGACAGACTTTTATGTGCTAGATGAGTAACTCTGCTAAATTAATTCCTAAATTAATTCCTTGCCATTCACTTTTATGAATACAAAAATACAATAAACCTTCACAGTGGTGTGAGTTGAAATTACTTCATCACTTCCTGGTGTGCTTCTAATAATTCTCATTACAGCTTGACACGAAGCATTTATTTTCTTTAACTGGTCTCTGCATGTAATTACAGTTGTCTTTAAAATTAAGTGTTCCCATATTTTGCCTGGAAGGCTGTGGTAAAGAAGTAATTCAATGAGAGCTGAGAAAACTCATTGAGGGTGTATGTTATTTGTCCCACCTACTCCTTACCCTTGGCACACGCAGGGTGTGACCCCATTCCTGTGGAGTACCTCCGCTGGGGGGACCCCGAGCCCATCGCTGCCGTGGTCTTCGCCTGCCTCGGCCTCCTGGCGACCTCCTTCGTCACGTGCATTTTCATCAAGTTCCGGGACACGCCGGTGGTGAAGTCCTCCAGCCGCGAGCTCTGCTACATCATCCTGGCGGGCATCTGCCTGGGCTACCTCTGCACCTTCTGCCTCATCGCCAAGCCGCACGTGGTCTACTGCTACCTGCAGAGAGTGGGCATCGGCCTGTCGCCCGCCATGAGCTACTCCGCCCTGGTCACCAAGACCAACCGCATCGCCCGCATCCTGGCCGGCAGCAAGAAGAAGATCTGCACCAAGAAGCCACGCTTCATGAGCGCCTGCGCCCAGTTGGTCATCGCCTTCCTCCTCATCGTTCTCCAGCTGGGCATCATCGTGGCACTCTTCATCATGGAGCCACCCGAGGTCATCCATGACTACCCCAGCATCCAGGAGGTCAACCTCATCTGCAACACCACCACCCTGGGCGTGGTGGCGCCACTGGGCTACAACAGCCTGCTCATCCTCAGCTGCACCTTCTACGCCTTCAAGACGCGCAACGTGCCGGCCAACTTCAACGAGGCCAAGTACATCGCCTTCACCATGTACACCACCTGCATCATCTGGCTGGCCTTCGTGCCCATCTACTTCGGCAGCAACTATAAGATCATCACCATGTGCTTCTCGGTCAGCCTGAGCGCCACGGTGGCTCTGTGCTGCATGTTCGTGCCCAAGGTCTACATCATCCTGGCCAAGCCGGAGCGCAACGTGCGCAGCGCCTTCACCACCTCCACCGTGGTGCGCATGCACGTGGGCGACGGCAAGTCCTCCTCTGCCGCCAGCCGCACCAGCAGCATGGCCAACCTGTGGAGACGCCGCGGGTCGGGCGGGGAGACACTCAGGTAGGACTCCAAGGACAGGCACGAGGGCGTTTCAGGTAAAGGGGCATCTGAGGTTTGACGTGGCTACGCAGTGCTCAGGTCAAAGGTCATCAAGGAAAGGGGGATGTTTACCTCCATTATCGCATCAGTTCGACTCTATCTATGTAAGCAATGCATTTTGTGGGTTTTACATCAGGGTGATATAATACAGAGCACATGTTTCTCATTGTGTTTGCTGTAATTATCCAATAACCACATATTGTTGCCATAACAGCATGCTGCATAAGAACACCTATCTGCCACTGATTTAAACCCTAAGGCTAGAAGGTATGCATCAATAGTAAATATATAAATAACTAAAATGTATGTTGCTTCTGCAACAGAGAGACATCAGATGAGCTGTGATAGTACTCATTAGCTTTCAGTTTTTGGCCGTAATTAATTTACTTGGCAGTAACACTGGTCTGGCTTCAGGTGATGGAAGATGGTGATTATGTATGTTATGTTCTTCATTCCATTTATTTGAACAGTAAAATGTCCAGTGTTACTTCAACTTTAACTGTGTGAATGTAACTCTTAACAGATAGCAATTGGTCCCACTATGGAATGTGGGACCAAATGTTATCTGTTGACTGTTGAATTAACACTGGATATTTTACTGAGTATGGCTACAGTTGCACCAGAGCTAGCTATACAGCAAGTAGAGGTACATGGGCAGGGAAAATACCAAAACAAGTGACGCAACATACAGTGAGAATTACCAAAATCACCTTAGGTCATTGTCAAATATTGGCCAATATCTGTGCAGTCTATCTGAGCCAGCTTCCCCCCAAGAAAGCAATATTGTTCTTGCTTCAAAACAGGGGATTTATTTATTCATCCTTCTGATCAGAAGATTATTTTAGTTGACAGCTTGTTTTCCAGACACACAACAGGGATGTTGTTTTGACAGCTGAAGCCGTCTGAATGGCTGTCGTGTTTCATTGCCACTGAGCGATGGCATTGCATCACTTCCTAGGCCTGGAAGAATGGGCTTTTTAAAGTAATAAGACCTCCCTAAAGATCATGGTCACTCCAAATTATGGGCAGGGACACTAAACAGGCTACAAAGTGTCGTGATGTCAGATGTGTTGCCATTGAGAGTGGCTTGTAGATGACAGAGCAAAAGACATTTTTTTGTATGACAAGACAGGTGAGACAGGAAAACAGAATAATAGTCACATGCATGTTGTCTTCAGCAGCTTATTCACTCTGTATAACCTGCCTGCTGCAACTTGCTTTTCTTTTGTGTTCTTGTGTGTCTGGAGCATTGGATGTGGATCCTTATATACACTTATAAACAGAGGATGTGTTGCTAATAATATCACATAAACACCATCATTTCTAATTAGCCTCCCTTTGCTATAGTCAGTTTTGCATACACAGTAAATCATGTCAGATTTGTTTCTATTTATACAAAGGAAATTGTGTCATGTGAACCCCACAATGATCACTGATGTGTTTGATTGCAAACAGACTTATTCTTACAACATTAAAAGACACAACAGAAACATTAATTTATTTGACCTCAATTTAGATACTTTTACGAAGCTTTTACTGCTAAGGACAAGGGCACGAATCGTACTCATTTTCTAGGCAGAATTACATAATTTGCTTTTGTAAATTGCCATTCACCCTGCCTTTATCCTACTGGATCACATAAATAAATAGGGCTTTAAAAATGTACTGTCTGATTCCCCAGGAAGAGGAGGGTAGTCAGCCTTGTATTACACATGTTTAGCAAAGTTTAGCAATATTTTCCAGAATATGAATACAGAGTGAGACAGAAGTGAGACTGCACAGACCACTCTGGTCAAATGTTAAAATCAGATTGAGGTTTTTTTAAAAAGAAATTAGACTTCATATGCATAAAGTGCTTACATGTGTGGCTAGTCACATCCAACCCACATCTAAGCAGCTTACCACCTGGTCCTCTTCCTCCAGTTAAGTGATTTTAATTAGAATTAACAGGGTATTCTCTGTGGTTGACAGTGATTAATAGTGATCAGGATTAATATAGTGATATAGTCAATGATGGTTTCCCACAGAATACACCCTGATCACATAAAGACACACAAACATCCGGTAGAAAGATGTTCTGTGAATGACTGAAATTGCAGATATTGAATGCCTGCAATAAACATGTTAAAAGGGTAAGCTTCACTCTTTCAGATATTAGTCAGATATTTCTTATTTCATATGCAAGCACATGTATGGAAGAGTACCACAGCAGACCTAGTTAGAACCTATCAAAATGGTATCTGATTTGGCATAAAATGTGTAATGTTGCATTTCATGTAGAATGCCTTAGAGGTGAGGTGAGATAACTGTGTAATCAACTGCTTTAATTGATCAGTTAAGTGCTGGGGAACACTAGCAGACCCTGTGGCCTGGCAGGACCAGGAATGAAGAAGTATTCATAGAGATTGAAAACACTGAGCCTGTGACATCAGGTTATATTATTAAGTTGATTTTACTATAAGAAACTCAGACATTTATCCATACAATGGGTTTGTTGAACTGGAATATTTTGGCATATTTCATAATGGTTTTGCAATATGTCCTTTGATTACAAATATTATAGTGTCAACAATTGTTATCTTTATGATAAATTCATTTATATTTCTCAAGTCATAAATTACACATGTGCCTTGTTTATTTCTGAATGTAGCATACTTATATATATATATATATATATATATTACTTAAAAATGCTTATATCTTGTTATGATTGGCTTTACTGGTTTATGAGGTTGGTTAGGAACGGTTAATAGCTAAAGATGTGTTTGTCAGGAGACTTCCCTAAGGTCTGTTGTGTTTGTCACCACACAGCTCCAATGGGAAGACTGTCACATGGGCTCAGAATGAGAGAGTGCAGAGCTACAACCTGTGGAAGCGAATCTCTGTCCACATCAAGAAGAGGGAGTCCAACCAGACGGCCGTTATCAAGCCCTTCTCCAAAGACGAGGGCGGGGTCAAGTGCATATATGAGGTGCCTGAGACGAACCAACTCTACCCGGTCACGTACCGCCCACGGACCCCCTCGCACATCAGCACGGTGAGCCAGAGGGCTGCGCCGCGGGGCTGCCTGGAAGAGGAGGAGGAAGAGGAGGTGCCGGCTCTGCCGTCCTACCTGAACGAGCGGCCCCAGCGCGGCCCCAGCGCCCAGGGCACCATCATGGACCAGATCAGCTGCGTGGTCAACCGCTTCACCGCCAACATCAGCGAGCTCAACAGCATGATGCTGTCCGGCCCCCCCTCCTGCGGTGCCACGCCCACCTCCACCACGCCCTGCTCCCCGACCTTCCTCATTCCTCGCGAGATGCAGCTGCCCACCTCCGTCACCACCTTCGCCGAGGTGCAGGCTGCCTCCGGCATGGGGGCCAACGGTCGCATGCGCGGCTTGGCCAAGGCCCCGCCTCTCCAGATCATGGACTCCCTGCAGGATCCCACCTCTGTAATGAGGCCCTCCGACCTGGAGGAGGCGCTGGCGACCCTGACGCCCCCCTCGCCCTTTAGGGACTCTGTGGGCTCTGGGAGCGGGTCGCCCACATCGCCCGCCTCAGAGTCGGCCCTCTGCGACCCGTCCTCGCCCAGGTATGATCGGCTGGTGCTGCGGGACTACAGCCAGAGCTCATCGTCATTGTGAAGCCAGGCAGAGAGCAGCAGGGCAACCATGGCGCCTCCTTAAACACACAGCAAAATGACAAACGTTAGTCAACACCTGCCAGGTTTCCTGTAACCCCTGTGTTTACAGCAGTGTGGATTTAGTCTGTGTTGAGTGGCCAGAAAGGACCTGACCAAGGCTCTAGCAAGTTTCTTCATGACACAGTTTACAGAAGGGGTCCAGAGAACAGGCTTCATATAACTTCAAGTGGCCTTACTGTGCTCAGATGCAGCTTTTGGCCAATCTAGAGTCTCTTTTGGACTCTGCTAGGACTGGGCCACTGGCTTTGCCATTGGGGCCCCGGTATTGCTGAGGAGCATTAACAGTATACACCCTGGTGGTCCTTGGTGATCATCCTTGTGACAGTTAAAATGGAACAGACACGTGAGATGCTGTCGACTGTATCCTGGGGTGTCGAAATCATGGTCAACAGCATAAATATCCAGTGTGATTTGCCTTTCTGGCACATTTTCAGACACACTACAGTATAAAGTGCTTTGTTTTGAAACGAAAGAAGATAATTGCATACACTATACAGCCTGTTTGTTACTGGAATCTTCTTATTCTTCTTTTTTCTGTAAATGTACTCTCTTTTTATTTCTTATTTAAACTCTCCAGAAATTACACTTAAATGTCAATATAAAATATGAATGTATATTCATCTTCAGATGATATGGGACCAAAACTATCTTGTTCCTCAGTTAGTGTTTGGATCAAGTGGTTCAAGTCAATTTAGTAAGTGCTCAGTCCTATGCTGGAATGCGTCACATGTTTGCTTATTTATGTAATGACATGTATTTGCTGTCTGAGGGAACAGTTGGTCGTATTTGCTGTACTGTAATCAAGTCGGTGCTGGGAATGAAGTGTTCAGGCTGTCATTGTGAAAGTGAAGTGATTATTAATCATTTAGAAGATGCATTCCTAAATGCCTGATGCGAAAGCACACTGCCCCAGCGAGCACAGGGTCTTCACACAACGTCTCTTAGACAGAGCGGCGCTTTCATGATGGAACGACGTCATTGCTACTCCGAAAGAATGTCACAAGGAGCCACACTGGGCCTTTCTGTGCAGAGGAGCGCAGATACAAACACATTCACTGAAGAAAAACACTGAGATAAGCAGTACTGATAATCAAGAGAATGTAAGCAGTGCAGTCAAAATGGCTGTATTCACCAAGATGCCAGTGAGTTGATATTTTTTTCACATTAACCATATTATATATTGCATTATGTAACTACATAGAAGGCATGACTAAAGCATTTGTTCATTTGTAGCTTGATTTATTTGCTCCTTAGTTGCTTAATTTAAAAAAATATTATCAATTTCCACTTTATTAACATTATCATAGTAAACTTAGCTACAAGTGCAAATGTGTATCAATGAATGTTTAAATGAGATACTATCTGCTGTAAATATAACTATGGATATTTGTGCCAAAGGGAATAGGACTTTAGAGTCAGAAGATTATCTGTTTTTATTATTTATTTTCTCATGCACTGTAGGTTGCTCTATATTATAACATCAACTAAATGAAGTGACAACAACAATAATAAAAAATGACCATCTTTGTCATGATTGTAAACTGTAAACACTTTTTAAAAGCCCCTATCAAGAAAAATGTTTTTTTTTTTTTCTTTCTGGTGTTATATAAAATTGTGAGAAGGAATGTAATTTAAAAGCGCAATTCTGTGAAGTGGTCCACAAACAAACATGTTTTTACAACCTTAATAAATGTGTTTAGTAGTGTTCAATAGTGGCTGAAATCTAGTAATTATGTACATGATATACTGATAATATACAGCGTATATTATCATTTGAAATGTATAGAATTAATAGAATCATGCAACCACATTTCCTTAATATTTGAAAAAACTGAGGTGGTTCAGTATCTTCTAATAAAAACAGAAGTTTTCTATTAATCAGTATATGTATTACCTTTCAGCTGTACATCGCTGGCCATTTAAGCATGTAAATGTATTTGTATCCTATTTACCTCCATTTACATTTTTAAATATTTGACTCCAGATTGAGAAAGAAACTGGGATTTGTACTGCAATGATAAGATTTGTAGTTTTCATCAAGCATAAGTTAAACATTATCAGTTGAGAGTTTTTATGGTTATGTACTGAACAAAATAGACAGGGGCTGGTACATTTCAATGCAATTCAGTGCCAACTCTTCTGAATCTGTATCCACAGCTAAGTGCTTTTATGTTTCTGACCTTTTGGAATTCTTTGTAAGTTTTTTGTTTTTGTTTTAACATTTGCCATATTTTTCTTTGGCACTGCTTTCTGACTTTCTGGTGGTAAAATGCTAAACCGTATGGTATATTTGGCATGTAACTGGCAATGAGCACTGTCTGATGCCATTTTTAATAGGTTCATTTAGCTTTGTAATGTGAGGAATGAAATGGTTACAGCTGTTTAGAGAATTATTTCAGGATTTTTATATTAATTATTGAGAGCCTTTTGTGTGTTCTTGCACTGCAGAGATCTTTTTAAAAATGATTAAAAACCAGGACTAATTGCCTTCTGTCTGTTCATTTGAAATAAGGACCTGCAGAATTGTTTTCCAAGCAACTGGTGTGATGAACCTGATAGGCACTTCAGTTAGCATGATCCAGCAGACTCAACTCAAAAATGAGCAACTGCTGGTTCTTGCCCACAATGCTACTATATGCCAAGATTATATTTTCATAATTTTGTAATTTTGTAACCCAATGTAATCAGGTTTTGTGTTTCATGTGTCAACAGCCTGTAAATGAAAGTGAAAACCGTCCCTTTTTATCTCCAATGGACAACCATACATGTCACTCTCAAAATGAGTGGTTTGGTGTCTGGCCACTCCAAAAACATATGACAACTCTTCCTTTTGAAAGTAGGGATTTCAATCTAGAGACTGCTTCTGAAAATGGCACATAAGCCACTAAGTCACTTGATCCTCCAAGGTTTGCACCAATCCCAGGGGTGCAATTGCTTTCACTTAATCAGAAAGATGATGAAAACTCCTCTCTTCTTTGTGACTCATGCATATGTATCAAAAACGTTTTTCTCAGCTGCTTTTTTCATGTAAATCCATTTCGAGCTAAATGAGGTTAGCTGAAGCATCTTTGCTGAGAGTTTGGCGTTGTTAGGGATGGGGTTATGTAATTTGTGTGGGAGATGTACTCAATTTGGCCAAGCTATTTGGGGCCTGCTGTTCTGCTGGTGAGTGCGCAGATCTTACACTCCTCTAACAACACCTCCACAAGCCACAAGCCACCCTCCCCTCTCACACAGTTCTGCACAGTGCTTCTCCTGGGGAAAATTCACCTTTCATTGATGCCAGTTTGATGCAACAGTTTTTTTTTCTTTCTCTCATCTCTAGAAGTGGGCTTCACATCCACACGTGTGTTTGTGGTGGGGGGCTATGTCAGCCTTTTGCACTCAATCCAACCAATCCCCTCACATCTACATCCATTCAGTCCACAGCTATTTATGCACGCGGCGACTACAAATGGCAGTGAAGAGGCGTAGAAAGGAATATCTGGCTGTGTTTGATTAGAAACTCTCATCAGGCTATTAATTATACACTGCCATTAGCATTGTGTGGTGGAAAGGACAGCAATGAGGTTGATTGTAATATGATGCCCATAGCCATGATTATGTTCTTGGCTATATATATATAGTTCAACCCTAACTGAAGATTGAAGCGCTAAACAGTACACAGATCCACAGTTTTAAAATTAATATAAAACATGACCACAGTGCTTATTATCTCAGATGATTCACTACATCTGGGTCTTGTGCTGCGTCCTTTCTTCTTTCCTGCGCCATACATCCTTCATTTAATGTGTCTAACAGATATTGATGGCCATTTTGAGTAGCCACCATGACACTTCGTCCTCAGTTCCAGCATTTACAGAAATTAATGGAAAATGTAATTGAATTGAAAAACTAAAAATAAATTCAGGACCCATAAGCATTTTAGAAACCCAAATTTCCTTCTCTGATAATTTTCTGTCATTTCTAGAAAAAAGTGGATCTTTGTGGAAATATATATCATTCAACCAGAGGGGCGTACACCACACATTGTAACCACACTGCAAATCAATGTGTGTGTGTGTGTGTGTGTGTGAGAATGCGTGTGTGTGTGTGTGTGTGTGTGTGATTCAGGAGGAACAGAAATGCCATCAGATACTCACCTTCGTTCAATTTCCTCCATTACTCTTGATCCACCATAACATGGAGAGAGACAGTAGAGGAAATTTAGAATGCAACTATACATATGATTCAGATTTATGCCCATCAGTTACAATTAGATGTCCCATTTTAGTAATGGCATCCACCTGAATGAACAATATATTTGTGCATTCATGTACCATATTGTCTGCAAAGAAATGCAAATATACTTTTAAATGAAAGAGTAGGCATGTTAAAATGTGGTAAGAAATGATCAGATCATTCACTTAAACTAAAGACCTAAGCAGTGGTTTCTGTTTCCTCTTTGTAGTTTGCTTTTAAGTAGCCTGATAATTAAAAAATATATATTTAATTAATGATGAATGTGTAATTCACATTAAATCAGCATATTAAAGCCAGATTTCATGTTATATCCTACAAGCTTGTAACATACCAGGTTATGGTAACATATCATCCCCCATCAGTGTAAAACTTTCAGTTCCTGTTTTTCCTTTCCATGCCATGTCCTGGTCAAGTACACCATGGAAGATATTCACATGGCCACGCTGAAAACACATGACTCATAACGCCCTATGTGATGTTTAATCACTTAGTACCTCTTTCTCTCTTGACAGCTGAAAATAGTGTCCTGCTTTTCTGCTCACAGTGGCAGTTACAAGAATATAACCGACAAAATGTATTAGGATTAGGATTATTAGTTAGCACGTAAGTAGTAGCCGCAGCATCATCACCACAACACAATCTTAGTAACATATTAAAATTGTAGTATCACACAAAGTAGAAAAACATGTCAAGGTCACCCGGTATTATAGAATGACAGCAGTTCCAACCCATTATTTTCAATGAGCAGAAACTACTAGAACACTTACTGTGGTGGAGTTCAATCACCTCAGGGCTTCCAGGACATCAGGACCAGAGGAGCAGAAGACAAGGAGGTCACTTCCCAAAACCCATTCCATGGGCTTGTAAAATATCTTCTACTAGCAAAGAGCTCCAGGGGGAGTTGAGAAAAATGTGAAGCTGGGCATTTCCAACCATAATTACCAAATCGCCCAGGCAAGAGAGCGAGTCATCACTGCTGTGTACATTCAGATGCTTACAAAACAAGAGCTACAAAACACGAGGTAACTACAGAAGAAAGTAGCACTTCACCAAAGTGTTGTCAGGTAGTGGAAACATTGAATAACCTGTTATGCCTTCAGAACATGAAATGGGGTTCATGTTGAATTATTGTGCCAAAGGGACCTAATTAAAAAATGTTTTAATTCAGTTTTGTTCCAATGGCCCACGCTGAGCCATGTACATACTGTACATGCTTGACCATACTGTTGTGGTTAATTACACATCTGGATTTATATCAATTGTTAAAATAGAATGATTTACTGCCCCAGCAAATTGCAAAATATGTCTGAGAGAGTGAAAAGGTCTGGCAAATAAAGGCCACGGTGATATTTTGTCTGTCAGAAAATAAATGGAGCGGAAATAACTTCCAGTTTAGAAAGTCCGAGATTTACAACTGGAACACCAAATCTGACAGATGAGACAATTATTCAATTCCCTACTGGAGCATATATTAAAGAGTGGTAACTAATGAATGGCCATTACTAAGCAATGTTGTTTTTTTGCTGCTATGAAGAATAAGTCTGCATGTATACTCACACACATACATACATACACACGTGCTTGTCCACACAAACACAGGGCCGCCCCTCCCTATATGAGGTACACGCGCAGCATGTACAGCACCACAGCTCAGCAGAGGGCAAGTCAGTTCAGCTGACTCGTCCGCTGACCTGAAAAAGAAAAAAAATGTTCTTATTTCACCTCATTTGTAACATGAAACATAATAATAAAAGTTGCATTTAAATCAATATTTTCTCAAAATAATAAAAGCAAAGCATTAGGTGCCCCAGTCCCCATATGTTTTTTCTGACATGACACATGAACTTACATAATGATGTTTATATGGCATCACAATCCAATGTCACTTCCAGCTCAAACAACAATACACACAACATCATCCACTCCCTTGAGTGTGAGTCCCTTGAAATATATTGTAACTGACCATATTTACTGTAGTACCTTGCACCATGGCTTGGATAAATACTAATTTCTTATTGGTTGACAGCCGTGCATTATATCCATGTATAGGCATGGTAATCCAGGTACTCTGCCAGGTAGGCTACTGCAGTGCTAAATCATTACACAAGAACTTTCAAAAGCCATCACCTAGGTTTTTCAATCTACTTCATACAACATTCAGATTTTTCTCTCGAATTCCAGAGAGCATGAACAAGCATGTGCTCTCTGCCAGGGCATACAATGGCAGCAGCCCCTTCTTATCAAACCCCAGTTTGCGAGTAGAGCCCTCACAATTAAAAGAAGACACTTCAAGACGGACTATTGGGCACATGATTGGCATGCAGGGATCAGTGGTGTATGAGGAGATGTTGTCATTCTGGCCAACTGAAAGTTTTCCATCCCTGGGCAATGTTAGAGTGAATTGCGCATCGCCCTGTGGAATTTCTGGCCACTGTGGGCACTACTAGCTGAAACAATCTTACTAGTTCTGCCTGTTCTGAGATTGCCATTTTAAGAGACCCAGATGGACCATGTCATCATTTTAAGACCCAGAAGGACTTAATCTGGACCAGAATGTGGTTCTTATACTGAACATGTACCAATTTATTTTTCATATTTTGATACTGAATAATAATGAACACGAATTGTAAAACCATTAATATTTTCTACTTAAAGTGCTCATACCAGGCCATGTATGGATAACACATGGACAGCCAGCTCATAAAGAATCATTTCTATTTGACGCTATCAGCAGTTTATTATCAGGTATGCAATGAACCTCCATCAGCAAAATCTGCATGTCATACTGTAGCCTACTGTGCACTGTAGCCACACCAGTATTAGCTTGATCAGTCTTTTCCAGGGTAAACCCAGTGTTAGGCTTATTCTAACGTTATGCTATTCAAACTACGCCATGTGTGTACATTTCATACATTTGATCGCTTTCTTTATAGCTTTCCCAAGACGATTGAAAGGAAGGGATTGTAGGCTATAACGTACGTAAGGGAGAAAATAGTTTGGTAGCAGGGAATTCTCAATCCACTTCGACCCCATCACATGTGTGCACTGAGACCTAAAAACGGCCAATCGGTCTCTGGGGAATGCAGACATTGTGCTTTATCAGAAGTGATCTGAAAAACTTATTATTTCACTTATTTCAGTTTCATTATGTTCTCCTGCCTTCTTACAGTGTTCTACTACGGTTCCGTAAATGCATAAAAGCAGCTATTATTTTAATTGCAACTCAAATACAAAATTCTGAATAATTAGGCCTATGTTATACATAATTATGATAGTTAATACGATAGCATTGTACCACGTGTTATATAACAGACAGCGATCACATTAACAGATTTCAGGGTGAGATTTAATGTGGCACCTATTATTACTGTAGACTCGGATGGGTCACAAGTTGTTTCGCGATGCCTTGTCATTACCCGTGCCGTTCTGGGCGTTCCTCTCTGGGTAAGAGAACCACGCTCCTAATTCGAATTACTTCCTCATTGGGGATTTTTCGGGGGCATGTTCAACATAATCGCCGTCGCCTCTACAATTCGCTGTCATGCAGAACAGTCGAAAAGAACATCTGTTCAAGATACTGGTTATCGGGGATTTAGGTGTGGGGAAAACGAGCATTATACAACGATATGTTGACCAGAGTTTCTCGACGAATTACAGAGCCACCATAGGAGTCGACTTCGCCTTGAAAGTTTTGAACTGGGACTCAGATACAGTCCGTCTACAGTTATGGGACATAGCAGGTAGGACTGAGCATTCTGACGTTTCGTGTAGGCTACACTTGTTTTCTCCGTAGCACCTCCCCAAATGAACTGTTAGGCTACGGTTACTGATTCTGTGACTCTTCATGCTATTGGCTGCTAAGACGAATTAATAAGTTATTTTTTAAAAAGTCTGGTTTTGTTTTTGACGTCTGGTCGTCTGGTGTTTACTTGGGGGGAGGTTCTGGTTGTCATGAACCGTGTATTCGCTAAATTACATTTAAACATGTAAAACAACCTTGTCGTCTACAGTTAAAAGGTGTTGAGTTTTTATGCTTTCACAGTTATTTTGTGAAACTAATGTCCCATATCAATTGGTTTGTTTGAAGCAGAGAGCACCGCTGTGTGCCGATTGAGGCCTATTCATTTGCCTTGGGTAATTTACAGTCAGTCCTAAAAAGGAGGACAGCAAAATCAAATAAAATAAATCAAACCACGTTATATTTCAGAAATCAAATAAATACAGGAGATTATATTAATAATACATAAAGGGGCCGGACATTTGCAATAAAATAAAATAAAATAAAAAGCCGAAGGGACCCATACATAAATAAAATAATAAATAAAAATGAATGGGCTTATATTCTGCTGTTATTATTGGGTGGTGTGGATATACCAGAGCATATTTATTGTTTCATCCTGCTGGTAAGAATGTGATGAAAATGTGATTGTGATGCTAATCACTGGAAAAACATTCAAATAAAATGTAAACAGAATGGCAGATCTGACCAGACCCACTGGCACCATTTATTATTATTATTATTGTTGTTGTTGTTGTTGTTGTTGTTGTTGTTGTTGTGAAAAATCTAACAAACTGAATTAAGCTCAGTCAGTTTGTTGGAGAAAATACTCAATTTCTGTAATTACACAGGACAGGGCAAAATTGGCACAGCAAGTTTGCTCAGGGGATTCAAGTTCACCTTTTTTCTGGCTCATCTTTGTGTGTTTTGACAGTTCACATTCCAGCTGTTGTTGCCTTGGTTTTGTTGCCTTTGTCCTTATGAAATAATATTGGATAAAAATATCAGATTTTTAATCAAGTTTGGAATTTTGAAGCATTGGGTACAATACGAAAGTGGGGAGAAAAGATTTTAAAACAAGATCCTGTAGAGATTTTCAGTTATGAAAGCAATTGGGAGAGAAGCTACCTTTCAGCTATGAAGTCACTACGTTGTGCTTAAACTAGTTTTTGAGCAGGTTTAAACCACTGAGGTTGCTGCCCTAATGTCACTTTTTAAAATCTGGCACAGTGTCAAATAGCGTAACTGGTGAACCTCACTGCCCTCTGTGAAGCACTGCCCTCTGTTAGAACTGTGCTTGGCCACACGGATTGCTATTTCAATCAGACCATTTCACATGAGTGCTGCACTATTGCTGTTTCTCACTACCAAGGCGTACTACTAAGCCCCCCCCCCCCCCCAGCAAACACCCAGTACCACCCTGTCTGCGCCTGTCCGCCCTGGACTTTGGTATGTATGTGGTCATGTGGCCCTGTCTCATATGATTGAGATTTAGAGGCAGACTCACTAAAGCTATTGTAGATATAAACGGAAAAGATATCCCTTATAGGGTGTTTGGATTTGCTATACCTTGCATGTATTTAAAGGGAACACAGTAGGTAGGATCTGTATTTTAGAGAATGTGATGATATCTTTAAAAATACCGTTTATTTAAGGAATTCACTGAGGAGCATTCCTCCTTCAATTACTGAGTCACGTCAGTTGCCAATACCTATACACCCACAATTAAAATGCCTTAAATGTCATCTTCACATTTTTACTATTGTAGACATCAGGGCTATGGCAACACACTTTACTGTGTAATCATTTTCAGAGTTAGCCCTGATAATAGCCATTGCAGGTTTTCTACAGCTGTCATACTATCATGTACTGTCGTACAGTTAAAATTAATTTTGTTTTCGCAATCACTGCTATGTTCCTGACTGAAATCACAGTTGTTTTGTGAGTGCCAAATGACTGTGCCAGCCAGTCAGAATTGTTTACAAAAAATGCAGTCAATATTGTATTTGATGGGTAGGAATGTCAGCAATAATTTTTCAACTGTTTCTGACAAGTACCAGCTAGAGAGCTAGACAACAAGACACAAGGGCATTGAGATATGAGCACTATGGAAAAATCATATATTGAACAGAACTAGAGACTGATGAGTTTATTGAGCTTTGGGGAGGACATTAACGTTGACACATCCACATCCACACTGTATAGCCGCGTTTCCACCAAAATTACCCGGAACTTTGAGTCCCAGGAACTACTTCACCAGGAACTAAAAGGTTCCTTCAGCCAATGGTTGTCTGCGTTTCCACCGGGGTCTAAAGTACCGCGAAGATTAGGCAAATTAGCCCACTGACGTTGTCGTCGGTCCATCTGTCATATGATTTCTTCTGTAACCCCATACTACCACCGACGTAGCCTACATTATTTTCTAATAACCGGGACAGCCCGGAGGGGTTTATTCCACTTATATACAACGGGTTACCAACAATGACTATATATGGTTACTTTTGTATTTAGCCTATTGATTTTCATATATCCTCTCAAACACATTCATTAACAGCAGAAAACATGCACACTTTGTAAACAATTTGCTGTTTTATTACTTTCTCGTCGTCAATTCCATATAGACTAATCGCAAAATGATAAGAATAGAACGAAAACTCGGACTTGCGTGAAAATGTAAATTAGTAGTGGTACAGCCACCGTTTGCTTTCCTTCGAAGTTACTGCTAGCCGAGCAGCGAAGTGTGCACTCCAGATGCGAACCATGCACCATAAATTAGTCCATAGTCTTCCTGGTCTTTTCGTGGAATTGAAAAATGGCAGTAAAATTGAGTAAAATTACGTCAGTCTGAAAAAGCTAAAGGGAAGATTACTAGAATTAACCTGTTATTTTACCCGGATAAAAAGTGCGGAAGGTGATTTCCAGTTTGCTTGTACTGTATCACCAATGTTAATTATGCAGAACTACCGCATACCTCACATAACTGTATCAAACGTTTGAGTCAATTACAACGGGCTAACAAAGAAAATCCGGAAGAAAATATTCAGCAACCGAATTAATCCGTTTGAATGTTTTGGTAGCCTACGTAATATGCTGTCCCAGAACGAATGCTTAGCATTTTATAACACGAATACTAAAGCAAGAAAAGAACAGAAGAGCACACGTTATAATTCCAAGACGTTGACAGGCTATAACCAAAAGTAGGCTACTGCGCCGCATAATATACAAGTTTGATTTGAAGTTATTATGAAAATAAATTGGTTTGCCGCTGAATATTTTCAAACATGGCGGGTAATGGCGGAAAATAAATACAACACAAATGCTACGAGTACTCGACCAATCAGAAATGTTCAGCGCTGCAAGCTCCACCCAAAAGGTTCCTGTACTTTCGGAAAGTACTACCCCCCGAGCAGGAACGTTTTAGGGGGTAAAACAAAGCCCCCAGAACTAAATTTAGACCCTAGTTCCTGCGGTGGAAACGCACTGAGTTCCTCAAAAGGTTCCTAGTTCCGGGGTATAGTTCCTGCGGTGGAAACGCGGCTTATTGTAGGACAGTTCACAGAAGTCTGCCTCTTATCAGACCCTCAAAGTAAAACAGACTGTTTACTGTGCTGACAGTCAGCAATTGTGATGAAGAGACAGAGTTCAGTTGCAAAACATCTGATTGGATCAGCATTATGTGAACTTTAGGTTCTCCATAATACAATGTAATCATGTTTTGCATTGTTGGAAAGCCGATGTCATGGGGAAGTTGGTGTCTTTGGTAGTGGGGTGCTTTAGATAAAAGCGATGTACCAAAATAAATGTAATGTAATGCTTATACGCTAGTGTCATAACAGGACACACAATTGTATTTATACAGGCTACACAAGCCAAAGACTTGTCTGCATCTACCAAGTTAGATACAAATAATAACTGTTAGCATGGAGGAAAGATTAAAACACATTATTTTTGGAGTCAGATATCTGGGATAACATTAAATTAATCCTGTTCCAGTAGCAATGGGTAAGACTACACACGTTCCTTCACCACTTGGACACTTCCGCTGTTTGGTTTGCAGAGGGGTTTCTTGGTGACCTCGATGTGAGAAGTTTCGGTTTCTTGCCGTTGGTGACGGCAACGCACCGTTTGGTTTATCTGAGGGGTCTCTTACAGTACGAGCATACAAAGTAAGGGAATACATTGTGAGAAGCCTTCATAAAAATGATAGGTGATTTTCTATTTCCCAGATTTAAGTAGCCTACTTTAAACCCTCAGAGCCAGATATAAAAATTATCTGCTTGGGGCTGCTGCTGGATGGTTCATCCTGTTAAGGCACTATTTCACTGTTTTGGTTTTCAATTCAGGCTGTACCAGTGTCGATTGAGGCCAGTAGTCCTGGAGGGTTGATGGATTTATACCATAAACAATTTCAGTGTACTCCAGTTGAACTGCAGTGGCTTTGGGTGCTCCCTTTCTTTTTTTTAAAATGGAGCGAAGCAGGAGCATTTGAGCAATTATGTAATTATTAGCTGAAGTGTGCATGTAAATTATTGGTCCTGGTCTTCAGGCTCCTACTTGACAGCTTATTCATACCCAAAATCAGCATACTTACCATGCCACATCAAACGAGGCTGTTAAAAACAAATGTGAATTTATCCTCTGTATCAGTACAAGTACAGGAGAATATGTTTGTTTTTTTTTTTTTTAGTAGGGCAGTTTTTAAAGGGGGCTTAAAAGGGTTTTTTAGCACAGTAAGATCTCTGTACTATGGAGCTACATCACATGCACAATATCATCCGTGTGTACTGAAATGTGAGTACAGGGTTGTGATTGAATAATATGCGATTAATTAAAATCATGTCTGTTTGCTTGGCTTTGAAGGCCAGGAACGATTTGGAAACATGACCAGAGTCTACTACAGGGAGGCCGTGGGAGCCTTCATTGTGTTTGACATCACCCGACCAACGACTTTTGAAGCTGTGAAAAGGTGGAAGGAGGACCTGGACTCAAAATTGACTCTATCAAATGGCAAGAGCGTCGCCATCGTCCTACTGGCCAACAAGTGTGACCTGAACAGAGATGAGCTGAAGAATAATGGCATCAAAGTGGACCAGTTCTGCAAAGACAATGGCTTTGTAGGCTGGTTTGAGACATCAGCGAAGGTAACCCCTGGTTCTGTTTCCTCCTGCCCTGTCCTTGTTGCTCTGGTTACACTGCCTATGACTAAAATTCAGCTGAATTGTTTTCTACAAATGCAGAAAAAAGTTATTTCTTGCCTTTTGTCCTTTACCTGGCCATCTTTGTAAATAAGACTTTGCTGGTGAACTAGTTTAAATACAGTCAAACAAATAATAAAATATGTACCAGACTGTCTGCTGGGATGTGCAGGGTCATGGGATTGAATCATGTGTGGAAACATGCTGATTCAGGGTGTGGCTGTGTTTGACATTGGGATCCATATGACATCTTGTGCCTCCTATTCTACTGAAGAAAAAAGCATTATATCTATAGAAGTGCTAAAAAAAATGGAGAAACACTTAATTTAAAAACAGATGCTTGGCAGGAAAATGAAAATTGTGAAATGTCAGGATATTGTTAAACTGAGAATTCTCAAACAAACTCAGGCCCTTGATCAAGGAAATGACTAAGACATTAGCTGTAACAAAAACCAGCATACACAGCTGCACTCATTCCCATGTGACCATGACTATTTGTGCATAGGAAAACTAGGATTTCTTTAAAAATCACATGAATTACATATAGACATATGCCATAATTGATATGTCATAAAAATCCCACTTAAGAAGAAAGTTCAAATCAAAGTTTAATTTTAGCTTAATATAAATGTTGGTTAATATTTGATTTGTAAGGCTGGTTTTCAAAAGTGTTTCAATAGAACAAACATTGATAATTTTAGTGAATGATTTTTTTTAACCCTTTAACTCTAGTTATAGGGTTACAAACATAATACTTAATAACGTAATACTAGTGTCTATCCCTTTATTTATGTAGCAGAGTTTAAAAAAAAAAAATCTTTATTGTATGTTAATACACTGTTTCACTGTTTTATTTAAGTATTGTCCCTAATTGTAAATGCCAACCATTACGACACAATGCAAAATCCTTTCCTGCAAATGGTACTAATAAATTCAATTCAATTTTAAAACAATGGCCAGCAGGAAAGAAGAAGGATGTATCCATAATTAGAAACAGTTCCAGAGAAGGTTCTTATAAGATTAATGAACATTTCTTCTCAGCGACCTCTGGAATTTCACAGATTACTGGAAGGGGCAATGGGATAAATTTAGGCAGAAGGGTCAGGCACAGGGAAGTGTGTTGAGGAGTCTCTCTATTTTGCGCTTTACACAGTTTTCTCCCCTTTACACACACATACCTCTGTGTGTTTTGCTGTATGACAGAGCGAAGCACTGTGCTTGTAACAGGGAGGTCCCACATTCCTTCACCACTAAACAGAGGTCAGAGATTAAACGTCACCAACTAACCTGGTGAAAGTGGATAAAGTATTCAAATGCCTTTTGGTTGTTAAACCAATAAACATTATATGCTGGACTTCCAGATTCTCGTTGATGTGTAGTTGAATCTGGTATTCATGTAATCTGAATTTAAAACTGGGCATTTTTTCTGTATTCCAGTGTCCGAAATGTCCAAAAAATTTTAATTAGAATGCCCGATTCAGCGTTTCAAGCTTTTCTCGCATTGTAGCTGACAAACAAGTCATTCATTCCAGTCATTTCAAACAAAAAAGGTTCCCTGGTGGAATGTTTCAAGTTAGCATGGATTCCGAAGGACATGCAGGGAATTAATTGAATGAGCTTGTCTGTGTTCTATGTTTTAAAAAGCACAGGCCTAAACTAAATCAATTGCTGTTAACATTGGGTTTATGATATGTTAGGTAAAAGTGACACTTTTTCAATGTAACTATAGTTTGATGAATGTTTGGTGTTAAGTGAGCTATGCACTATCTGCATCACTACTTTTCACAAGTGCATAATTTGAATTACAATAGCACTTTTTCTGATAAAAACTATTTGGAAGCACCTGTCCTGGTGGGTATTTTGTGCATAAGTAAAAGCCAATGCTTTTAGCTATGAAAGATCAGTTATGTGTTAAACAGCGCTGCTAATGTAAAGGAAACTAAGGTACAGGGTGGATAACGTGAAATGGCTCATTTTGAAATGGTTCAGGGGAAGGCTGTTCGGCACACACTGATGACATCAAAGTGCAATGATTGGTTAATAGGAATGTTGTTGCAGGAACAACAGTAGTGATGTTGATCCAGGAGCATATCCTACTTACCTATAAATCATTTTGTGTGATACAGGGCCAACGTCAGGGGTGGAACAGGTACATTAGAGCAGTATTTCTCAACCCTGGTCCTGGGGACCCACTGCCCTGCATGTTTTAGATGTTCCTATGCTTCAACACACCTGATTCAAATGAATGGGTCGTCATCAAGCTCTGCATAAGCCTGATAACGACCCATTCATTTGAATCAGGTGTGTTGGAGCAGGGAGACATCTAAAACATGCAGGGCAGTGGGTCCCCAGGACCAGGGTTGAGAAACACTGCATTAGAGGATGGGGGGGTGGATAATGGTCTGTGAACTTGTGGTAAATATTATTGTTCAGGGCCCAAGAATAATATAACAATTAGATATTTGTCTTGGGCCCTGTATACCTTTCTAAGGTAACTGCCTATTGTGTGGACACATATGTCATTCATGACAAGTAAATTTTGAGTATTAAAAACCCCAACGATTGTAAAGGAGTAACTGGTATTGGATGGTATGCTGAGGTAATGAGAATAAAGATTTGGGATCTGTTTAAATTGAGAGAAATGTAATATTATGTGAAAAATGGCTTGGTATCAGGGTTGGTAAATTGTATTGGCTATTTGATTAGAAAGTTGGATCAGTCATTGGTAGCGGTGTATGGATGAAGAAAAGCTGAGGGAGGAGAAAGAGATGGAAAAGCTGTCAGCGTTGATGCTGCTTTGTGAGGGTAAACAGGCAGGATGGAGCCAAAATGCTATTTCAGCCCCGTTCATTCAGAGGTAGTCTACAAAAACCCATGATCCATGTTCTGTTTAAACAACCATTCAATCGGATTTCCTGCGGGCTATTAAAGCTGGCTCTCACCCCAGCTGGGAAATCAGCCCGTGTCTAATTGTGATTGAGAAATTGGATTCTCAATCACAAGTTGCATTTATCTTCAGTTTTAAATGGAAAAGATTTATGGTTTTGTAAATGAAAAATGTTCAGACATCCTCTCCCTTCCAGAGGCATGGATATGTGGGTCCGAGGGAAAGTGTGGAGTACCAGTGTAAATACTTAGAGGGATGGATAAAGGCTGGATTACTTGTGAGAATCTGCTGCACACCCTGTGTTATTTTCTGAGGACGACTCAAATGTAAAACCTCATGCATATTCAAGCTGTAATTATTTCTGACACTTACAGCCAGAAAAATGGCTGGGGAATTGGAGCTAGCCGACTGTACAAGGAATCTCATTAATTCTGATCTGGAAGGGTGAAGGAATTTTATTTTCGTTCTTTCATCACTAACCAAGTGGTTACTTTGAACATCCTTAAATTAACCACTCAATGAGCCCAAAATATTTAATTAGCACAGTGGATATTGAATTTCATTTTGTTTTCCGAACTCTTTGTTTAGCACCATCCATCTGTTGTACTGTAGAGCACACAATCTGTTCAGCTTTCATTATGTATAGTACTCCAAAGTCAATCTAACAATAGTCTCTCTCTCCCTCTCTCAGGAGAATACCAACATTGATAGAGCAGCCAATTGCCTGGTGAAGTACATCATTGCCAGTGAGAATGACATCCTCAAGTCAGTGGTACCTGACTCCATTTCACTCCAGCTCAACTCAAGAAGAAACAGCAACTGCTCAGCCTGCCTGAATTCCTAGGACTCGATGCAGCAGGATCCTACGACAGTGACGGAGTTGGTGGTCGGGCGTGGCTGAGAGTAATGAGCTGCAACACATACTCTCTTATGTCTGGGTCCCAACAATGCAGCATCTGAACCACAATTACAGATTAATGAATTGCAATACAGTGGCTGGTGGACGTGTGCTCTTACTGGCAGTCTAGCAGTTTTAATACGTATCCGTGTTGTGCATATTTGCCATTCTGCATGACGTGCAAATGCTGCAAGGATAGGGTTTGTTTTTCATTTCACATTTTACAAGTTTCTATAAGACATGCAGCTGTCAAAAATTGTGTCTCGCTGTTTAACTGCAAATTCATGTGCAATATTTTCATGTTTAAGAAGAGATTTCCTGTCATCTTGTTAATGCACTATCATTCTGAGATTATTTGTTACATTATGAGAAACTGAAGCTCTCTGCACTCATAACCTTTAGCTGCCATTAGTCACTGTGGATGAAATTGTACAGGAGAGAGATCACTAGTCTGTGTTTGCTAACAGCCTCCATTATTTCATATTTATTTATTTATTTATTATTTTGGTTCTCGTTGCCAGCCCAGGTCCCATATCTTTTCCATGGCTGGTACTGCTTAGCGCAAAATCTGAATTATTTTGTCCTACACTGGGGAAATACCTGGATACACACATATACAGACAGATGTACAGCACACACACACACACACACACACAAACCACATACACATTCAGTACCTATAAATGCAACCTTATAGATATTTGGTTTGGATCGATTCTGACCCAAAACTGCCCCCCCCCCTCTAACACAGGTAACATTCCCCAATGTTTTTATAATGCCTGTAATCTCACCAAGCTCTTTTCTGACTCAATCGCTTTATGTGAAACTCTTGACTGCAGGCTGTTACCTTTTTTATATAAACATCCAGCAGTTTTATCGATCAAACGCCTTCTTGTCTTTTTATGTATTTTCATGTGTGTTGTGCAGCTGCGCTCTGCTGTACTTATTTATATAAAGACAAAGTATTTTATGTAACAGTATTGTTTCTCTGGATCTTGAAATCCCTGTATCTCCCAAATAACGTTCCAGGGTTTTATCAGTTCAGTCATAACTACCGACAACAGCAGAAGTATGGGACATTTTTTTGTAACTCACCCAGTCCTTCTAATTTTACTTAAGTGCATTTGCTGTGAATTATCCAATTGCAGAGAGAGGACACTGTGTCTCTGTTCCTGGGAATGTGAACAGCAGTAGTAGATTCTGCAGTGTCACTCCAACTTGCTGCTCTGCTGAGACCCCTGTACTGTATATAATGTTCCTGTATCTGCAGCATTCTGTTGTTACCAAGACAACGACCTCACGGAACCATAGTCCATATTTGTACAATAAATTCAAGGACAACTACTGATGCTCTATGAAAAGTGCACTATTTAGCAGTACATACATGTTTTAGCCCTGATTTTGGACAAATACGTTCTCTCGATTATTTTCAAACATTAAATAAGAGCTACAGTTGACGCCTTCGACGGGCAGTCCATGTTAAAGGCAGCTTTTAACAAACCACATAACAAACCTTATGGAAGCTTTACAATGGCAAATGACTTTCCCCAGTAACTAGGTGTTGATTAAGTTGCATGTTATGCGTTGTCTCTTTAAATGGAAATAGGAGTTATTTCAGTATTTCCTAAGTGCTCAAACTGCCCAATTATGTTTATTACCGCTGTGTAAAAGGGGCTTCTGGTTCTGTGCTAGTACTGCACATCCCCTGCAATATGTGTGAAAAGCAATATAAATAAATTCCCTCCTTTGTATCCATTTCTTATTTGTCATTTTATTTGTTCTTATTTGTGTGTGTTTTGTGGTTCTAAGAATTGTGCAGAATCTGCACTTTTCCCATGAAGGGATACAACTGCAATTCAGTCTGCCTCTTGGTGGAAAGCTTGTTTAAATGTACTGAAGCTTTCATGAAACACAACACGCAGCTGCATTGGTTTCAGCTGACATACAAATATATCAACTTTAACACACACAGTTATTAAATGATCTTATAATCAATCAGGATATTGGGTATGTAAGACCAGATGAAAAACTTTTAAGTACTGAAGGTAGACACAGAAATTGAGAAAAAAAACATTGCCTGCATAAAGATCATAATGGTCAATCAACTTGAAGATCATTGCCAATTATTCACTGTTGAAATAATAAAAATCTTTTCATTTCTTGTGTGTTTACAGTTGAATATTATTTTATTTCTAAACATGTCTAATTTTGATCCTGAGGTAGAGGCTTGAGAATCTGAGGTTTTTGGACAGTCAGCACCCCATTCCCATTAGCTTCCACATGACTCAGTTTTTCCTGGGAATTAGATTTGGCCTCATCCCTGGCTAGCACACAATATTAGTGAACACTGAGAGCTCCCTTCTCTCAGTCAGCATCATATGAGGCATGTTCATAAGAGGCATGTGGACACTGTGTGTTTGGGGGTCCTAACCTTCAGTGAGGGAAACATATAATTCAGAAGGTGAAATGGTAGCTGAGACGTGTCCTCCAAAATTATTCACACCCTTGAAAAAATGATCAAAGACTGTATAAAATAAACAATACTGGTTTAAAAAAAATTACTTTTTATGCTGATAAAATTACTGAGAAAATGTATTTTCAATCCAAAAACATCCAAGACATGTCACAATTATTCATTCCCCCATTTCACCTTTTCAAAATATCAACGTAAAATCCATTGCTCACTTGAATGCAACTTCAGAGTCCAATTGAAGAACCAATTTTGAACTTTGATTGTATTGAATAGGTTTTGTAAGCTACTCCTCACAAGATTAAAATGCACTGTAAAATAGCATAACCTATTCCTGCACTCATCTCATATTCATTTATATGGGCCCAAATTGCCCCCCTTAGGATAAGGAACTGTTAAACACATCCTGGACATTTTATGCAAGGCTTTATGCCCTACCCTTGTTCCCGAATGGGAAGACATGTGAGCATTGCTCTGATCCATACCTGCAGCTCAAAGCTTGATTTTTCTGTCACTCACATATGTGAGTGTGGCTATATTTGCATTTGTCAAACAGCAGCACTACACGTTCTGTGGCACCACACAATGAAGAACCTTGTAGCTCTCTTCACAAGCAAAATGGATTTTGCCCAATGAGTCAGTGATCTGGGAATAGCGTGGGACAAATGAACATGTGATTCACACCTACAGATTCAGAGAAGCCTGAAGAACATTAACAGCTACTGCATGTACCTCCACCCCTGTCATGTCCTTAGGATTTAATCATTGAATCAAACAATAATTTGTCCTTAATTTTCAACCTGAAGTTTATATAAACAGCTAAAAGGCTGTCCAATATATCTTTATCCAGATAATAAAAGCACAGATGTTTACAATATGCCGCCCCCCTCCCCCATATCTCTATGTCTACCAGCATCCCCCCATATTGCATAAACTTGTGTTGGTAGTTTGTTTGCTGGCAGGGCTCCATGGAGGGCAGGATGAAAGCCACACAACATTAAACAAGAAACTACACTGAAAAAAAACGCAGGTTGTTTTCTTCTTTTTGAAAATATTCCCTTGTCTCAGAACACTGCTCCCATTGAGAGTGTGAGATAGTGTCTTCTCTTTTTCTCCCATCAGTCAGGAGGCAGTTTCCACCACAGCCAGGTGTGGGGCAAATGGAAGGGATCTAACACGTATTTATGTACGTGTGAATGTGTAAGCAGGTGTATGTGTGCATGTATGTATGTATATGGGTATGTGTAAATATGCATGGATATGCATATATATTATGTAGACCCCAGGAAGAGCAGTTGTTGCCTTGGTAACAACTAATGCAAATGCAAATAAACAATAAACAAGTGTTGATTAAGTACCCACCTTGTGGGCTTATTGTCCGTTTCCAACGCAACCTAAATCCTGTGGGTTCTGAAAGGTACACCCAAATGTCGTCTTACAAGTCCCTCAGGAAAATCCTGCTCGTGACAGAATAATGACTGTTGGCTCCTGCAATGGTGTCAGACACAGGCAGGTAGGTCTTCGCTCATTAGAATGTTCAGAAAGGAAATAACTCCTAACTCAATTATGCAAAGTGTTGTGGGACCAGAGTGAGAACAAACATAATCACCTCCCAGGTCCTCCCAGAGGTCTCTGAGACCTTGTTATCGCTAATCAAAGGATCGGGTAAGCTTGAGCACTGCCTTTTGTGACTGAAGATGACCTCAATGTGCATACTTTACTCCCCCAGGACACCACCACTGATGGTGCTCATTATTCATGAACAAAATTAAAAGACACAACTGAGTTGCTTCTCAGTTCAAACACTGGTCGTTTAAAAAGTGGGGCAGAGCTGGGAAATTCAATTCATTTTTATCATGTTGAAGAATGGCAAATGGCACTTAAGTCATTTACAACATTGCTATTGTGTTTTTTTTTTTTTTTTTTTAATAACTTAGTTTAAAGATACTGTTAGTGTGAAGTTGAACCAGGTTCATGTCCACTATGACCATGCTATCTTTCTCTCGTCTTATTGTCCATATTGAAATTCATCTGGATTAGTTGAAAAACATTGAAAAAAAATTGTTATTAAAAATGTTCAGTTCACTTTGGTTGCATGAACAAGCAGAGGTCTGAAATGAAACTTAAAGCATCTGTGGTATTTACTGTGAGATCTGCAGTACCTGTCATATATTCTTTAGAAAGAAACTCATCAAATGTAAGCTTGGGGTATCATCCAGTGTCCAGACAACACATACATGTAACCAAAAAAGATGACTTCTTGATAATAGCAATACAGCAGCCCTAATGCCCAGGTGGAAAAGCCCAAAGACCAGCAGTATCCCCAGTTTTGGTGATGAGGAATCCATTGGCCAACCATTGAAGACTGATAGACAGAAAGATTCTCCTAAGTATCTAATATGTTCCCTCACACTTGTAAGGAGGATCTCTCTCTCTCTCCATCCTCTCCCTCTATAAACTCCCCCCCACCACCAATCTCTTTTCTTAGTCTTGGCACAAATGCCATTTCTATTACAGTCTGGCACAGATACTCAGTCTTCGCTTTTCCTTATTTCATGATTTGTTTGAAACACAGATGGAGTACTGCTACATCCGGAATATGATAATGAAATATAGTTTTACTACAGAAATGTGGTATGTACCCGCATGTATTTTATGCACACTTCACCTATACCATCAATTTCTCATACGCACATACATAGTTGCATAGTTGCAAATTACTACATTTATTCCACACCAACCTCCTCAGATATGAACAGTTAATGCGTGATGTCACCCCCACACGTTTTTTCAGATGCATCACTGATCTAAGACATAGCATGGACTTTTTTTACTGTCTTCAAAGAGGAAATACTTTCTGAAGCCCTCAGGGCATACAGAACAGGTACAGTAGCACCATGACAGCGGTGAATGCATGAAACAGACATAAAAGCAATGGCCCCACGGTGTATGACACAGAAGATTGCATTGGTCTGAGTCATAGACCGGACTCACCTAGGAGAAGGTGGGACTGATTACTCACATTTAAACAGGGAATGACAGCTCTGTGGGCAGCCTTTCATAATGGATGTGCTGAGAGCAGCAAGGAAATCCACAGAGGTGTTACAGCTTCACAGGACTATATCCTGGACTTGAGAAAACTGCCAGTGAACATTAATAATGATATGTGGGTGGCACACCAGTGTGATTATGATACACTGGTTTTACAGAAAAACTTAGAAATCTGAAAGAGCAAAGTAAAACAGAGAAATATTGTTTCCGTTTCCAAATGGCCCACATGGCCTGACACTCAATCAGACAAGACAAGCCTGGGTCAGATGAGTGCCCAGAGTGAACACAGTGGATACATGCTCAGAATAACCTGAAGAAAACCTAGTCAGAAAATGGAGGGCAGCAGTCAATCACAAATTCATTTGCCCTGCACCTAGGTCTTTTGTTAAACTGGGCATAATTAATACAGCACAAGCACTCAGCAAAATGATTCTTTAAAAAAAAAAAAAAAAAGAAGAAGAAAAAACATTTAAAAGTCTGTGCTGAGATTCGCTAGCTTTCCCCCTTGGCTAAATGCCAGATTTTCAGTGGGTGGGTTATCTGGGTACAATGTTCATCACTAAAATGCTACGACCGATGAAATCCTTTCTGCTTGTTATATGTAAACTTTTGTGTGGGCTAAGTTGGAACTGCCAAAGCATTGAGCCTTTTCTGGATGCAGAAATACCAATATACTTGTTTATTTTCCGAAATAATGAAAAGACCCACAAGAAATGGGTTTCATTTCTGGAGGCCACTGCAATATTGTGATAACCCCAACGGTTAATATTTGTCCCCATTTATGTGAGGAGGACTTCACCAACTATCTACAAAAACAATATGGCTTTGCATTCATCAGCTGTTGCTGCAAGTGACACGCCCGATGGCCACAGAACAGATGAGTGATGGATCGGTGAGCAGGTCTACTGTTAGCAGACGATAATTAAATAGCTTTCAAGATTAGATATGTGGAATTAAAGCCTTTCTTTATTTGGGTGTAACGTCTGAAGTTATACTAACTAACTATAGTTACAACTATACTGACAACGTCTAATGTTAGTACAGTAGCACAGTGTTACAACATCATTACACACAATGGTCTGCAAGGTTTAACAAAACAATGGTAAAGCCTAGCTTATGTTGCTTTCTTTCACGTTATCTGGTGGTCTATTATCACTGCAAGGGACAACCTGCTCTAACCTAGTGACAAGAAATTATTTACTTATGAGTTTGCTTATGTATGTAAATATTAATGAGTGCCGGATGCATGCCCACTCTGCTGAACAGGTCATGATAAAAGTGTTTATTACAGTTAAAACTAGGTTAAAAACTTGAAGAGAAAAATAAGAAGACAATCAATCGTCACTTCTGATGAATATAACCACAATTTGAATCCAGTTTACCTGACATTTTAATGATTTATACTATTTTATTACTTAATGTCAAACATTCACTATGGCCTGCTCACGCTCCAGCCATTATTAATCCGCTTCCCAAAATAAGCAAGAGGAGATTTAAACTAGCAGAGACCAGCATAATGTATTATATCTATTCCTTACCCATCTATCCTCTTTAAATATGGGCAGAAAACTAAATGTGAGCCTGTTTAGAAATGTATAATAAAACTGAGACCAGAGAATAAATGGTTTCTTTAAATGCTTAAATGGTGTAATTCAGTCCCAAACATTCCCCAGTACATTACTAAAGCTGAGAGCTTCAGGAGAATAAATTATGTAAGGTCCTTTTGTGGAGAAGACAGGAGCAGCATGCACAGGAAAGTGGTCACATGGACCAGTCACCGTAGCAACAGTGCATTCTTGTACATTGTCTCCTCTCTGTTTCTCTTATTCTTCGGTATGATTCACACATTTGGAATAAGTTTATACCAGAGACACACGTGACCTTTAATATTTGAGTAGAAACTAGTGCAAAGTTAAGAGCTGGTTTTGACCCGACCAGTTAACTTGTATTCTTAATTGAAAAGCAGAGGGTCAGGGTCTCAGTCAACTGGTAAAGAAATCGCATGTGGAGTCCTTTCTCCAAATTGTACATGTAGGATCGTGAATGGCTGTTAGCAAAGTAGTTTTTTTAACAGAGAGCCATTTAGAAGAGAGGATGCAATGTGAGGATAATCTGAGTTTACTGTATGTGTGAAGTAAAGCTGAAAAAGCAGGAACAGTTATAAAAATCTATTGGAGATGAGGGACCAAGGACATGTTCAAATCAAGTGGCAGAACTTTGGTATAAAATACATTTTTATCAGCACAAAGAAAATTGATCATTTGTTCAATTCACCAAAAATATGTTTAAAAAAGGTAAGGGCAAGATATGTAAAGTGCACAATGAAATGGGCAGATCCATTCATGTACAGTTAAATTGGACAGTAACAGAATGTTTTTGGCTCTGTACCCCAACACATTGGTTCTCAAATAAGGCAATGGATATGAAGTTAAAGTGACTGTCCATTTCAATATGAGGGTCTGTACATCCAAATCAGGTGTTCCATGAAGAAACCCTCCCCTTAGTGCTTGGTTGCAGATCCTTGAAGATGTATGACTGCCTGAAGTCTTTGAATCATAGACCATAGACAATTATAGATCACCAGGCACTGGGTATCTTCCCTGGTGATGCTCTGCTAGGCCTATGCTGTAGCAGCAGGAATCTTCAGTTCTTCTTTTGCCTCCAGCAAGTGAAAAACACATTAAATTGGGTGATTGACTTGGCCAGTCAGGAATACTCCACTTTTTGGCTGTGAAAAACTATTTGGTTGCCTTAGCATTGTTTTGCTGCAAGGTGAAGCACTGTCCAATGAGTTTTTAGGAATTTGGTTAGATGTATGCACATAAGATGTTTCTGTACACTTCAGCAGTCACAGGATCAATGAAGACAAGCGAGCGTTCCATAGGGATACATTTTGGGACCTTTACTCTTTGCCCTGTACATGTTACCCCTGGGTCAGTCAATTAGACAACATGGCGTTAACTTCCACAGTTATGCCAATGACACCTACTTGTATATCTCTGTCTCGCTTGGTGAAAACAGTACTCTCAGCTCTCAAGTCGGTTTTTACGTTCCTTATTTTTTATTATTACTGCTGCTTATTTCATCATTATTTCACTAGATGTATTTATTCTTAATTTTTTTAAATCTCTTTTGTCTTTATTATATCTGTCTATTTCTGTTTTGCCATTAGTCTCTTTTATATGATATATTTGTATGTTATTTCTATGTAAAGCACTTCGGTTATTATTATTATTATTATTATTATTATTATTATTATTATGTTAGTGTGTGCCACTTTGTGTGTAACAGACAGCAGGGTGTACATATGTGCATTGTGCACCCGACTATGAATGCACATTATTACTGTCTTAATATTGCACCCTTAAAACAGCAATGAAGCTGCAACATGACTTCAGATCAGGTTTTGGTTGGTCATAACCCAAACACTTATAGCTGCATCAAAATAGGAATACAATTACTGAAAACTACCATAACCATACCTAATTTTTAGACCAATCCGCCCACATGAGCACAAGGTCATTTGCTATTTTTACAGCATAGGTGCTGGATGGGAAAATGACAGCTGCATTTAGTCTGAAACGAGCAAATTGTGTGACAATTGTGTTTGGGCCACCATAGTGTTGCACCAAGGAGGATGCAAGTTGAGTATACAGCCTCAAGATAGAGAGTCCAAGATAGAGCCTTATACGTCTTTAGAGGTGTAAAAAATACCATATTGTCGATTATATGCTCGTGGAAGAAGTGTGTTGAAATTAGTTCCCTTTCCCCCTGCCTGGCAGCCCCCCCCCCCCCCAACCCACCGCTCTCGCTCTACCTTCCCTCTCCCTCGCAACTTCTGGGAGCAGCAGGTCTAGAAGATTGTAGAAAATAACTACATTGACTATTGTTTACTAATCCATTGATTGAAGTCCATTTGATTGAAGCGTGATGTTCTCAGCATGCGTATTGAAAGAGCAATGGTTTCTTTACGCAGGAGAAACAATATGTCCTTTAATAAATGTAATTTCATTGGCTAAAATGCTACACAGCCATCACTATAACAGCTCACCATTGACATTATGCTGTCCATGTCGAGTCAGTGCTCTCATTGGCTATAATGAGAGACTGCTTAGCCAGTACTGGTTAGAGTTCATTGTAGGTGGGCTCATCTTGTAGGTGGACTCATAAAAATGGTCAACAATGATAATTCCTCTGAAGAATTATTAAGTGAACAAACATATGCAGCTCCAGTCAAACAGGACCAGCAGGGGGAGAATGGCGACGAAAGTGGTTGGCGGTTAATGGCTCGATTGTGTGACCTATTTACCTACATCACAATACCCTGAGAGAGATCTGTAATGCTGCAGCATCACTAGATGCTGTGTCTGAGCCTAGACATCTTGTACAGCTTGACTGGACTTGCTTTAGTGAGTGTAGGCCTCTACAGTCAATTGTAAATGGAGATGGAAAATTACAACCCTCAGTGTCAACTCTACTCATCAAATGTTCTACTTTTCAGTGAAAATGAATAGTTTTCTGCAATTCATTTTAGATTATGTGCATTATGGATTTTGCTCCATAGTCTACACCCATCAAAGACTGAATTGTAAAACAATTCCAGGAATTTCTATGCTATTATCTCTTGGAAAACAAACTCCCAAGGGTTGCCTTTCAGAAGAGACAAGAATTATACCTGTAGTCAAGGGTTCACTAATAGAAACCATTGTATTCTGGGTATGTCATTTTCAAGCTTGTGTTATAAAAATTGGGTGCTACAGAAGGGGTTAAATTTGCCTTTTTATTTCATTATATTTAATTTGATTAGTCTGCTTTTCTGGAGGTCACAAAAGACATGCCACAAGGCTCAATCTTGGGCCCTCTGTCATTCACACAGTATAATTGACCTTGGCTTATCAGTTACTAACAGCTCTGTTCGTTATTATGCAGGTGACACTGTCATTTATGTATTGGCACTCTCAATTAATCTAGCTTTTAGTAAATTACAGGCCGATTTTTCTACCATTAAAAATTCTCTCATCAGTCTTAAGCTTGTTCTAAACCATACTAAAACTAACTTTATGCTCTTTAGTTGAAAATATTTTAAACCAAAACAAAATTATTATCTGGTTAGACAAAATCGTATCATACAAGGTCTAAGTTGATAAACGTACACCTTGCGAGCTAGCTTTATCATGTGAGCTAGCTTTCAAATTGTCCAGGCAACATTTTTATCATTTTTAGACTGTGGTGACATTATTTATATGCATGTAACAGTAACTAATTTGAAGCCTCTCAATGCAGTTTACCATTGTGCTCTCAGTTTTATTACTGGGGATGGTTTTATCACCGTGTTTTCTACCCAAATGTAGGTTGGTCTTTACTCAATATCAGGAGGGAGAAACACTGCATACTACTTGCCTACAACGCACTCCTGAATACGTTGTCTTGTATAATATAGCATCTTATATAATATCTCTTTTAATATTAAAAAATGGCTACTTATCATACCCGTTCACAAGAATATAGTGGTCTAGAAATTCCTCACACTTAGTTTTATGCATCAGGAAAATGGAACTACCTACAAAGTACCTTTATATTAAAACAGGTCGTTCCCTTTAAACTTACATACAGCATCTTTAATTAGTGGCAATTGATGTAGATCACCGGGGAGGGGAAATGTGATAATTGAATAACAAGAAGGCTTTATCAACCTCTTACTGAACTGCAGGTACAAAAACAGCCCAAGAAAAACTGGTGTCCCTAATCACCATTGCACCTGCTATATTTATCATCTTTTTATAAAACCAATACTGTGTTGGCTGGCTGACCTGAATAGGAGCTGATTAATCAGCTATATACAAAACATTACCCCATTAAATGTGTGTGAGTGTGTTTGTGGGGGGGTTGTGTTTAATCTGATTGCAAAGTGGGGGGATTAGCTCCACCTGCATTTTATTTCATAATAACACACTCATTGACACTATAATTGAACTAAAAGCAGGTCATTACAAAACAAGTGACTCAAATTCAGATGAGATCCTGTGATTCATAGTACAACAGAATTATTATTGAGCTTGCCATTGAGTTAGAAAACGAATAAATGAACAACATTGGAGTTAACAACATGAATGCCAGTGATTGAATTTGCAACATTAAATTACTGCACTGGCTGTAAAAACACCAATAAGAATGAAAAGGAGTAAGGGGTCCTTAATGGTAGACTGAGGAAATGTATGGTTCCAGTTTTGTACAGTGATAGCATGGCCAGGAGTCGAAGCGGCTGTGTTTATACATCCCTGACTTCAGACTGACTGACATTATTATTACTTAACATTACTTTCTGCTTGCTGTGAAATATTATTTTAAGGCTATGTTATAAAAGCTTAGAGCTTTTTTCATTTATACCTGTAAGGAAAACCGCTGTAGCGTAAGTGGCTCTCAAAATCTCAAATCTCCAGTATCAAATGAATAGCACATACCATATCATGACTTATATTTATGGTTTCATCCTGCAACCTATTGCTATATGTTTTCCTTTTCAAGAACCTATGATGTGACTCAATGGCACCTGCCCACTGGGACAGAAGAAAGTATTTGGGACTTACTATTAGATCTGGATAAAGAAGAGGAGGAAAAATGTATGTTGTATCTTATAAGAATCATGTACATGGAACATGCACTAAACATTCTGGAAGCAAGGTGAACTAAAGTTCACAAAAAAAAAAAAATGGAATTGACCGTTCTGTGTCCTTCAGTGCCTTGACTGGCAAATTCAAAGCGCGCTCACAGAACTGACAGGACTAATTGAGAAAGGCGTTAGTTAAATGACTCAGAAATTAAGCAATTCTGCATCAAGCATTAGGAGAAAAATGAGTATGCAGCTGTTCATTAGTATTCACAGAACTTCCAGGGGTTACAGTGTCCTCAGCAAGCAGCTTCACAGCACCATTGTTCATATAGCCCCACCTGATACTCTCCACTCTGTAGTCTTAATATTGAATGATAACATTAAGGGCTCTATTTTCTGGAATCAATGTCAGATGCAGTCAATGGCACAGTGCATGCACACACTGGGCGTGGCTAGTGCATGTTTGTATTCTCATGACCAGAGATGAGGAGCACACTGGGAAAAGCGAGCGGTGCACCTGGAAAGTGGGCTGGATTATTCTGAATATATTATCAGTAGGTGTGGTGCAGCTAGATACAATAATAGCCAGTCAAATTACCTCTTTTGATTCACTTTAAGAGCCATGCACATTGCACAGGGTGTACCGTTAATTTGCAATGGAATGGAATAAGAATACAATAATTTTATGTTTTCGTCTGAAAATGTTCTTTTGCAGGAGGTGTTGCTCAAATGAAATATTTGTGTGAAGAAAATAAAAAGGAAGCCATGACTGCATGAGAAGATATACCTTGGTTCAGTGGCAATGTATTAACTTGTTAATTGCCTTGTCACTTCAGACTACACAACCACTTGGTTACATTATTTGTTGGTTGTCTCTGCAGTTACTGTTACAGTAGGGACGCTTTCATCAATATAATCAAAAATTCAATTTCTCTGTTAATTATAATTCAAATAAACAAAGGTTCTTGCATATTTCTTCCAATAAAATTTGTGTTGTGGATTTGGATTGACTGCTTAGTGAATTTGCAGTAATACTTGTTTGACAGTCTTACATATGGTTGCAAATTAATGTTGTAATATAACAAAACCATGAGTACGCCCTTCAGGGTCCATCTCCTGCAAATACAGACTGCCAGCCTGGATCCATTAATGTGGATTAATCACGTCCTGTCTGCATTATTGCTTCATCAATAGCTGAGGACCAGTAACTGAAATTAATGAGGAGTCCTTTTGTCTTTATGTCTGCCTGCCTGCCACTTTTCTTGCATGGAGTAAAAATAGGTCAGACGTTTAGATTGCATTAGTCATTTGCTTTGCAGACACCTTTATAACTCAGTCCAATTTAAATGGTTGGTATTAAGGGAGGTATTTTATTGCAGGACATGAACCTTACTTTATAGCTTGCAAAGGCATTGGGATTCAAATGAACAATATTAATAATGCACACGCATGCGCGCACGCACGCACACTCCCACACACACACACATACATCCATAAACACAGTGGGGGGACATCCATGCTAAGAGTATATATGTGGCATACTGTGATTGTGCTGCAGCTCAGTCTCTTGTCACCTGGGGATGTAATGTAACAGTGACCTCATTCTGCCAGGCCTGGCAACAAGAAAGCCACTTTATTCTCAAATTTCGCTGTCAGGGGGTACTTTCCAAGCACACACACCCACGCACCAACTAATCTGCGTCACTGTAACGTTGCCGTGCAACGTCATGAACGGTGACCCTCACAACCAAGAGGGACAGAGAGAAGGACAAATATGGAGTGGAGGGGAGAGCAAATGAGAGAATATGAAAGTGGGAGAGGGGGGTAATTAGGGGTCTGCAAAAAGAACAAGAAGTGATGGGGGCATTCCCAGGAGCCAACCTGTCTCATGATCCCACAAAAAAGGCTTGTCACGGCTGTGTTTTATTGATCCGTCGTCTCATCTGCATCCAGACTGAATAGTTCATTGCTGCATTGCAATTTCAATGTGAAGGATAGACAGAGACAGAGAGAGTGAGAGAGAGAGGGAGAAAGAGGGAGAGAGACAAAGAGAAGGGAGGGAGAGAAGTGAGAGACAGAGATGTAATGCTTGCTGGCTGCTTTCCGAAAGGTTGTTCAGATCACAGCATTGTATAACAGCAGTATTTCTCAATAAAAGAACAGAGGATCAAAAGGATATTTTATGACAAGTGCAGGCTATAAAGTCAACCTGGGCTCATCTATTTGGCTACAGTCTAAAGTGCATCAAGCCTGGTCTCCTGCTTCAAGTCCAAAGTAAGGAAGGCTATTCCAAGGCTATTCTGCTGTATTTATAGATCAACTGAATTATATGAAACAGAATTCAGTTGGTAATTTCAGATTATAATCAAAAATGCAAATAGTATTGAAATACTAAGACATAGAAGCGCCTTTTTGAGGTAAACAAATATTCATATGATGCATTCCCATGAAGATATACACATAGAACAAGTCATTAAATTTTATGCAAATCCTGTTCATTGAAGAGATGACTGTATTTATTTACTGTTGGTCCTACAGATAAAATCACAAGCTGGTGTATTTATACTGAGCCACTGAACCATGTGGATAAAACAATTGGATACTGGTATGACCCTGGGGATCGAACACATTACCCCTTGTCAGAACGTTAATCACTGACCAGACAATGAGGTATTGGAGATCTAGAAGTTTAATTAATACACAGTAAACCTAGAAATAGTTTGAAATACTTCTCTCTACAAAACCCTGAACACTTTTAGTCTGGAACCAGTCTGGAACTGCAGGCCACGAGGGGAACCTGGCAAAAATTAATAGAGTTATAGATAATATTCGAATGCTTATAGAATGAATTGCCAAGGTTGTTTCAAAGACACCTTTGTAATTAGAAAACAACTCCCTGAAGGACAGACATGTTCCTGAATTTGGTTGTTCAAGGTTGGTGGTCCACATTCATTGAGGCACCCACACAAAATATAATTTTAACATTAAGTGCTCTATTTTCCATCCGGCGCATAGCGGGTTGCGAGCCATTGCACTGGCGACGCACAGTATTTTCGTCATGGAAGTGGGAGGAGAGCCGCTGCTGTGTGTGTCAGTCAAGATTGAGCAGCGGACAGTAATTTTGGTGTTGGCCTAGTTTGTGATTTGCGCTCCCACCGCCCGTATGCTCAGGCCACATCTGCGGTGCAAGTAGCAGCCAAGTGTATAGTGGATTTCTCATTTCCAATGCAATGCGCACATGATCATAGCCTATTCAAAAGCCAGGCAATAGGCTATGAATTCTGACCAATTTGTCTTTGATATAAATCCCACAAGCAGGAAAAAATTCATACTTTGCATTTATCGTTTTTCACTGTCGCAACACGACACATTCCAGCAGAAAAATAGAATCCTATATCACCATCCATTAATGTTTGCTCTATTTTTGTTTTGGGAAATGTAAATAAAACATTAAATAGAATCACTGATATATTTCCATTACTTACCCCTGGATTCAATTAAAAAGTGCCCTCATTTTTGACACATGCAATTAGAGTGTGCCTGGTTCAGTGGCAGTACTTGTAACACAAAATATAGTCGGGGATTGAAGCTGGAATTGCACAAAGGAAACAATGTTTTTAATAAAGAATGGATATAGAATCAGCAGGACTTGAAACGTAAATAAGGACCAGCCATTTACTCTGAACTGCATGTATTGATCTGGAGTAAGAAAAATGTTGAGAGGACATGGAGCTGGAATTCAGTTAGTGCAATTTACCAAGTTTGGATTTGAAAGGAAGTGAATTAAAGAGTTAGAATTTACTTGCATAGGAGTTTTAACTGAAAGAATAATTAAAAAGAAGTGAAGCGATTAGTGGAACTGATATTAAATATGGCTTTAAGGGACTGCTGTTCAGCTCCAACTTTTTAGAAAATATTTATTCAGTACTCTGAAAATAAGTAGTGTTGAATCATGGTGCTGAAAAATGCTTGAATAGTTCAGTGTTGAAGATTTCAACATGTTGAAAAACATTCACTTTTGCACACTATTGCAATTTCAAGAAAAAAGAAACAATGTTTGTAACAGCTGGAGTTGTTGTTTGCTGGGGCTTTGGTGCTGCCAATCAGGCATACAGTGCATGGAAAATATGCACCCAATTTTTTATGGTTATACATCATATGCCATAACATGTTTAGTTTAACTCATATAAATGTTACACATATTACACAATCCCTTTACAGGGTAGGTTTTCCGCTGAGGAGTTTCAGGTCAAAATACCCTTAAATGACACTGTTCTGCCCCCGGGTGGATACTACTAACCCCTCTGGAAGAGTCCCATGCCTCGATTGCTCACATCTCCTTCTGAACTCCAAAAGCCAAAGCAGAATTTTGTCTGCATGAGCTGGACCACCTGCTAAAAATTAATGACATCAGAACATATTGGGGGGACACTCCATCTCTGCAGGTCCCCCCAGGTGAACAGTGGACAGGGGGCAATGGAGGCAGTAATGATGTGGCTGGATGGCTGTGTATCGCCCCCATCACAGCGACCTCCATGCAACACTGATATAATCATCATTATCCAGGCAGGCCACTAATCATGCTAATCTCCCTGCCGGCACTCTTCAATTACATACTCCTCCCTGCAGATGCCAATACAGCAGGTCCCTGTGATAGATGCTGAGGGTAAGAGTGTGTGGGTGGGTGAGTAGGCGGCTTGTGGAAACCGAATAGCGTTTGATGTGCTTGTATGAGAAATGCACTGTAGTCTCATTCTGCAGCAGAAACGTTACATAACAGACAAAACCTGTGAGCAGCGTGTCTGTACCAATGCAGACATTTTATTTTATTTCTCAGAAGGGGCATTATCTGTATTCTAAAGATAATGCCCACAGCCGTGCATAAAAGAGCTGCATTCATGCATATCAGCAGCAAATCTACCTTTTTTAGCAAGTTTGCAATGATTTATGCCATCACAGGCAGCTGTGTAAATCATGTCAGCTCTCTGCGGGATTAAGAGCACAAACTCACTGATTGGCATGGGTTCACAGGATGTGGCACGCTGGAGAGGACAGAATCAAAAAACATAAGACTGTTTGGGAAAAAATATATAAAATGTCAGAGCTGGCTCAATGTCCAATTCCAATAGCCAAAATGGATGGAGAGGTCTGTCCCAACAGGGGTAACCAACATTGATCCAGGAAGGCTGCAGGATATTTTGGTTTTTGTTTTCAGCTCAAATTAAGCACCCAATTAAATCCCTAGAAATGAGTTCAGGTGAGTTCACTTTGAACTCAGTTGCTTTGATTGATCAATTAAGTATACAGCAACAATGCAAAACAGCATATCTTGCAACACTCCAGGACCAGGGTTGACCATTCTGGTCCTATATTATACACATACGGGAGTCTGAAATATTTTAGACTATGTTTCATAATCATTTGGCAGTTAAATTTAAATTTAGTCATTTAGAAAGTGCTCTTATCCAGAGCGACTGACCTAAGTGCGTACATTTAGAAAGGTACATACAAAGTTAAGGTAATGAGCAGAGATGATGCCAAGACATCAGTGTTACAATCGATAGTCAGTACATAAACCTGAAACATAAAGTTAAGCGCCACAGTAGGGCCAAGGCAGAGACTGGGAGTGCTTCAAGTAGCAAATCAGTTTATGGATATATTTTCTTGATTGGTCTCTGCACTCTACAATCTTAGATTTGTAATCAAACAATTTACAGATTTTATTAAAGGGTATTTTTTAATGTAATTTTTGGTTTCAAAATGTAGAAATTACAGTGTCCTGCCATGGGGGACTACGTATAAAACATGAGAAGATACTCAGCACCTGGTGATGTCTATGTGTCACAAACTTCAAGCAGCCATTGCATGCAAAGGATATGCCACAAGGTATTAAACATGACTACTTTCATTTACATAGCATTAATATGTCCCAGACATTATGGTGCATGCAGGGGCTATGCATCAAAAGTGCTGTAATGTCTACATGGGGAAACCAAAATGTATTAAAAAAATACCCCTTAATAAAAGCTGAGAATCAGCACTTTAACCACATGTGATGTATGATTACAAATCACAAATTGTGGCGTACCGACCCAAATCAAGAAAAAAGCATGTCTTTGTCCCAAATGTTATGGAGCTCACTGGAGTTTAGATATTTTAAAAGAGGAATCAGGGTTATTCTGTAAAATATTGATTGTTGAACCCTTCTTAAACAGACATATTGTTATTTTATAATTTATGGGTATAAACTTGTGTAGTTTGCAGTATTCAATATATAGCAAAACCTTATCCAGTATTTTGACCAGTTGTCATTTTCTGCAAATAGATGTTCTGAAAGACAATATTTTTGTTTGGAATTACAATCAAATGTGGTCAACAGTCCAAGAAAGAACATAAAGTTAAGTTTTGCACAGACACATACCCATAAACTGTGAATCTTTAAAATTGTTCTCTCTGGTCTCTCTTATTTTTTCCATTGCTGTGGGTAGTGCTGGTAAACTAGTTAACCACCTTCCTGATGTTCCTAGTGGGAAGAGGGGAGATGTTGTCCAGAACCACATGGCTGTGGGAGAGCAGTGCTCCTCGTCCTGCAGGGAGCAGAGGGGGAAGTTTGGGCTAGCCCACAGGCTCTAGAGAGACTCCAAGAGGGACTTTCGCGTTTCTACTGTACTGTGGGAAAGCTCCTTGCCTCTGGTCTCTTAGCGATCTCTCTGAAAGCTCATAAGATCAGCAGTCTGAGCAAACGTGGCACAATGTTAGGTAAGAGAAGAGACCTTCTTCTCCACCAGTGGTAGGAGGGTTTAAACATCTCTTCATCCTGGTGTTTGCACCACATGGGCCTGGCATTAATAAGCCATGTTTGTACTTCCTGAAGATGAGGAGCTGGTGATTAATATTATCTGCAACAAATCCCTTGCTTCACCACCCCCACACCATTTCACCATCACCATGCTCACAGTACGGCTTGCAAAACACTGATGAAGTAGGCTGGTGCGGTAGCTACAGGGGATAGGAGTACTGTGGAGATAGAGATAATATGTTGCTAACATTGCTGGGGACAGATTGTGTACCCATGATTGATCCTATTTCTCTCACAAGGAATTACACTGCCAATACATCAAGTGTGTGTGTTTGAGTTTGATTTCAGAGAGAACCTTATCTGCTTATATGTTCAGTTTGATTAATCAGGGTACAGTACTGGAACACAGCAACACACTCCTGTTTCCAAGCCAGGAATATGAAAGCAGTCCTGTTGAACCACGTATACCATATTCAACACAATAGTCTTAAAATATTTGCTTATTAGAAGCCTGACCTTCATGTGAAAGGCAATCGTGCTGAAGGTATTGTTCCTCTTGAATTAATGGATGGAAAGATGAAAGGCTGAAAGATGGAGCCTGCGAATGATTGACGTCAGTAGCTTCTCCTGCATAGAAGCTGTTCGCTTTTTAAGCAAAGGGAGCAGGAAAAGCAACACTCAGTTTTGTAGGGTTTGACAGCAGACATGTAGGAGTATTCAATACCTGAGGAGAGCGGCAGCTCAACCAAGCCGAACAAGCTACGGAATGAGAACCGTACCTTTCGCTCCCTTCCTCTCAACCTCCTCCCATCCTCTCTGTGCTGTGCTAACACAGCCCTGATGTGTGGGGTGGAGAGAGATACAGGTCAGGGGTCAAAGGCGTGGGTGTAGATATGTGGGGGGCGGGGGAGACGAAGGGTGGGGGCTCTTTTCATACTCAATGCTGCGGGTGGTGGGAGGATGAGATGAAGATGCCGCGACCTTCCACTGCGCCTCATCTGAAAACATCCAGAATGCACAAAAACAAACGTGCACACGCAGACAGACAGACAAACATATACACGCACGCACGCACAGAGCTTCCAAGCTTTTTCCTCTCGAGAGCAGAATAAAAGCAGCCCATTTTCAGAACAAACCGTCCTCTGCCACCACCCCCTCCCCCATCTGCCTGTAGCTGAAAGTCAGCATGTGCCAGGAGCAAATGTGTGCGTTCTAAATTCAGCCTGTTACAGTGCAATCAGAACGTCAGCCATTTGGAATGGCAGCAGTTCTCACAGGAAAACAAAGGGGAAAATCATTTAGCAGCTATTGCAGAACGGTTCAAGTTTTTTGCGTACCTTTTGGGGAGTGCTCAAAATGTGCTCCAAATTCTGAGACTTGCAGCCTCTCTCATACACAGTAAAGTGGACAGTGATAAAGTGAAGCTCATATTCATGTCCTGAACAACCCTTAATCACCACACTTCATTATTTATTAATAGAAAATGAGGATTTATTGTAATGAGGAACACAAAAGCATTTCTCAGACCACTCTGATCGATTGACTTTCTCAGGTCTGTAAGGAGACCAAGAACATTAATAATGTGTCTCGCCAGGCATCGCATTAGTCACATCAGGACATAAGTATCAGCTTCAAAAGTTACGTAGATGCTTAATTCTGGAAAGTTCCACCGGCTTTGGATTCATTTGATTGTAGAGGACAGTTTTTTAGTCTTTCACTTGGATTCCAGCACCTGCTGTACAGAATTATAGCAATCACATCATGCCTTCCCATTCCAACACAGGTTACAGGTATCTTTAACATCTCCTGCAAACTCCCAATGGTCCATACCCATCTCCTCCACTGCAAACCGAGAGGAAATCACTGACATCAGTAAAAACATTTTTAAAAAGAAATTCTAAATCAAGTAATTATCATATCTGGTTTGTGCGCAATTAAATCTGAATTAAATGCTGTGCCCCAAAACCCGACCCGTCTCTCTTCTCCATGCTGGAACTACCATCTCCAGTTTTCCTTACAGTTCAGATTTGGGAAGGTCACTGCCTTCTCTGCAACTCTCCCCAGCAACCTGAGCAGCCAGTTCCCCTGGAGGTAACTGCAGGGTCAGTGGGCAGGTAGGTTTCTGACAAAGAGTTGTCACATGATCAGATGATAGGTTGTTACCAGCCAAAGACCACAGAGAATGCAGCTGCCGTCTAAAGATAGTCCTTACCTTAATCTGACATTCAATATTTTCAATGTAATCGTGAAAATTTATGTCCAGGTCCAATGTTATTGGTTTAACAGGCCACAGCACTATAGCTTTCAACACACCACAGAATGATGATAGCATATATATTAATTGTACATTTCTGTTTAGTTCAGCACCGACATCATGGATAAATATTTTCTTCTTGCATGCCCAAATCCACAAGGTTTAGTTCAGTAAATGTACAAAACCCCAAGGAAAGAGCAGCCCCTAGTGGAGAAAACCACAAATCAATTTGCAGCCAAATTACAAATATGACCTTATCCATGACGTCAGTAACACGTTCTCTTACTTCTACAAATAAATATGCAGATGAATAAAATGACTCATTCCATTCCTTTTGTGCAGGACTGTATACCACCAAATTTTCTGCAGTGCTCAATATGATTGACACAGATTAAGTATTTTATAAAATAGAGACACAGTATGAACCAGAAAAGATTGACAGTCACACACTCCCCTGCACCTCAAATGACTTTCATTAAAGACTGAAGTATTTGCCTCAGGTATAGACCTACAGGTCTACAGAAACTAGAATTACTCAAATTGTACCAATTACTAATTGTGCTTTTTCCAATTGAACTTCTTCAAATTACCAGAGTTCCTGAGGAAATACTCTTTTGAAGTATGCTTTCTGCAGCACCCTGTAACAAATGTTAATTTAAAGAAAGAGTAGCACCTTTGACATAATGAAACATTTTAAATTGGCCATTCAACACAGGAAATCCTGCTTATGGCTAAATACTGACTATTAACTCCAACCCACTGACTTGCACATACATTGTTTGCACCAGTAGAACAGCACTCCCCTTCTGTCTCTGCTAATAGAATATCACATCCATTGTACAAGCACCAGGAGGAACAGCACTCCCATCCTGCATCCACCAGTATAAGGCACTGGATTTCAGCCTGGCAGAGAAGAACAGCTTAGATTTCCATTCTGTCACTTAATCTCCAACTATAGCACGGTGCAAAAGAGAAATACCTAGTATTACTGTGACACAGCTGGCAAACAAGCCATAAGCTTATAGCAGGCCAGTGCCTTTCTGAAATCAAAATACCCGTTATGTTGAACATTTTGTTCACCCAAAATTCTCCCAAAATAAAATGAAAGTTGAGTTATATTATAATTTCTCTTAACCAAGGGATTTGTCTCATGAAAAGTGTTACACATTAAAGACCCTGTGCAATCACTTGGTGTTCATTACATCATAATGTAAGTAAATACATACTTACCTTTTCCAAGTGTAAATTTTCTTTTGACATGAAATATACTTTTTTCTAAACAGGACAGCAGGAGGACTAAGAGGGTGTTTCTTCTGCAATGCCATTCAAAAGTTCCTTTTTGATAGACAGCCCACTAAACTGACTCACACTAGCATGTAGTTAGCTAACTTACAGAACACAGAACTACGTGGAAAATGACACCAATAAGTGACAGAGGCCATCAAAATCCAAATCAGCAATTGGATCAAAGCAACTCAGCCTCAATTTCTATGATGGGCATATTGCAGTACCAGCTCCATAGAGGGATCTAAAGCTGTAAAACGTTACTCAAAATAGCATCCAACATTCAGCTGTCTGGGTAGCTAGCCATCTTGGTTAGTAAACCATTGCAGAAGTCCTCCAACAGTGGGCAGGAGAATAACTTTTCTTGCATTTGCATTCAGAATAAAAAACTATTTAAAAAATTCAAAATTGCAACAGAATGACAAGTGCTTAATACCATAGTTTTTATTTCTTTAGTTCTTTACCTACAATATAACTATTTTAAAAATGACGATTTTGATTGCACAGGGTCTTTAAAGTATTTAGTGAAAACAAGAGGTCAAATACATCCACTTGGTTTTGAAAACACTGTATTAAATACACACACAATTTTTGACATGCAAGTAAAAATATGATTCAATACCTTCACAGGTAACATATAGCAGCCACTGGGCTCTGATAAAAATGCTGATATAAAAAGTTGTGTGTGGAAAATTCAGAGACAATTAATATCTGTAATACAACAGAGCAAGGCAAGGTGTTTCCACTTCAAATAAGTTTACAGGTGCAAGGCAATAAATCACAAGCACTCAGAACAAGAGAAGTGTATATGGAGAAGGTACTACTTCTTATCAACAAATACATACAGTCTGGCATAGATGTAAAAAGTGTACCTATTAATCACATTTGGTCTCTTCCAAGTTAGTCTGAATTATTTTAATATCTTAAAATAACCATAACAGAAACACAGTTCATGGCTAAATTCAGCAAATTTTATAAGAAAGCTCTTGCACCTTCCCAAAAAACAAACATATAGCTTCATTTTTACATAAATTACAGTTTCATTTATGGTCAATTACACTGTCCTGTATTACTAAACTTCATATTCATTGTATATCCATCCACCTATCCATCCTTACATCATCTAACCTGCTTATTCCTGGTCAGGGTCACAGGCTGGAGCCTTATCCCAGCATGCTTTGGGCAAAAGGCAGGAATACAACAGGTCGCCAGTCCATCGCAGGGCATACACAGCATTATCATATTTATTGTTACATATTAAATCTCTGCTGAGTAGACTGAATTAAATCATTTCACTTATCATCAGCTTTGTACAATCACATTGAAGCTGGAGGCAAACCTTTCAGTGTAAAAGTCATTGCACCTTAAAAGGCACCAGTGATGTAAACTTCCTACAAATTAAAATTAAAGTTCTTTAAAAAAAAACTTTAAGGGTTTCTGAATACAGTTTCATGAGTACCAGTCGTGAGTCGAGCTAAATATTACTGAAAGCCATTTATTCAGGTAATTTCTGCATAAGTCTTGTAACTTAAGACATCTTGCCTGCCATCAGTACAAGAAGTCAGAACCAGACAGGCCTAATACCGTGAACTGTCAGCATTTTTTTCCCTTTTGACGATTCTGCATTTGAAATAAAACAAGACCCCACCCGCCCCCTCCCTCCCCCTTCCGTAAACAGACAGCAGTGTTGCCCTCAATGTATTCATGCTAATCCAAAAAGTGCAGCTAAGAATAACTTGTGAACTCACCCATACATACACACTTGGAACCAAGTTCTGCCATATCCTTGGTTTGTTCTCCCCAAACCGCTTTCACTATGGGAAGATACTGATTACTAAAGATAGACAGCAAGTTTGAAAAATAATTCAATGAATTGCCAAGTACCCAAGTACCATTTTTAGGATCCAAAATAAGCTGTTCATTAACGACATTTTAAAGAAAGCCTGCTGAACAACAACATGGCCAAAAGAAAATCACAGTATATATAACATCATCTGCAGCCTTTCCAAAAACAAATTCAAGGTTGGTCTTCATGTGTCTTCCGTGTTTAATCTGCTACAAAAATAGGAGGGGTGCTCTGCAACTACAGACTCCACAAACAATAATAGGTTTCATCAGTATATTTTCTGTAAATTCAAGGTTATTTACGTTAATCATTGAACACATGTTCAGGCCATTTCTTAATGCTGAACCACTCAACTGTGAGAAATAAATGAAATTAAATATTTTGGTAGAACCCCAACTTTAGCCTCCATCACCACCTACTCTCTCACATCCCTGAACGCTCACATGTACCATTATGGTGCCTCTTTTCTTGGAGCATCTACAAGGCATCCCACGTAAAACCTGCAATAACACTGGACAACCGTTAAAATATTATCATCACTACTGGACCTTAGGCTGATATCATAAATTGTTGTAAATGTTTACGAAGACATTATGCAGAATTACGTCCATTTCATCATAGGCACTTTTAGATCAGCGCTGCAATTTGCTTCACGTGGAAGTGACACTGATTTGTGTGAGGGTCCCGCACTCGATTTGGACCGGGTCGAATGGTGACCCTAGCCAGACACCCCATGCCCCTCGCACTCCTCAGTCCAGCTGGACATCCACAGCAGGTGGGAACAGCGTGTACTTAGGGTCCAGTTTGGGGCGGAAGCCTTGGAATTCCTGCGATGCGCCAGTTTCAAAAATGTCTAGAACTTCCCGGTTCATCAATAAAAATCTGGGCACACAGAGGAGAAACATACATATGTACATGTGAGGATATTCTTGATTTTTTCTAAATGCAAGTACAAGTTTCAAGTTCTCAGAACATTCTTTTAAATGAAAAGCACTGAAGATGCTTGGAAAAGTTCTTATAATGTACACTCAGTGTGATTGTCCAGATATAGACCCTAGGAAAAAGGCACAATTGTATGATTAAAAAGAGTTGAAGTCGGCTACCTTTGTGACTACAGTGTCGATTCACCACGACACAAAACGTCTTTTTAATTCCTGTCAGACAGTAATGTACATTAAGGAACAGCCTCGTCAGTGAGACAGGACAGCCTGACAATTCATCAAGAAAAGTCAGCTGATTTCTCCCGATAAATCAAAAGCACAGGTTAGTCTTGCTTAGCTCATGGGAATCACGCATTAAACACCAAAGGTCACATGACATTCCTTAACGCTGCGAACACAGCACACAATCATGTGCCCCTGCAGAATGGAATTGTGCGTTCATTTCAATTACCTGCCCTTGGTGAGCCGAAGCAGGAACTTCCAGTATGAGGGCCGCAGATTCTGCACCTCCATCACTGCCTGGAGAACAGGAGGAGCATGGAGTCACTAAGCATTCAATACACACACACACACACACACACACAGATATAAAATGAGTGCACACATGCACACACAAACGCGCGCGCACACACATACACGCAGCATGTCGGAGCCGTGATCTTGTGCAGCTGGAGACAAACGCATCATGCTATGAAGTCAGTCAGTCAGGCAAGGGCTTCCACTATGAACTCAGCCTTCAGAATCCTGTGATTCACTGTGTGCAGTCTGATTCAATCTACAGAACTGTGAAAACTGTTCACCTGGCTGCAGTAGGAACCCATACACAGACTCTGAAACTAACGTGTTGTTGATCCACCCACTGTATCTGGTGCATTAAACCAGACACCACCACCACCACCACCACCGACCCACCCAACCACCACCCCCCCCCCCCCACCCCTCACAAATGAAAAATGAAAACCGCAAAATCACACGAGTTTATATGACGTATAAAACATTTAAAAAATATTTAAGACAAATCGATTTCAGCATGAAATTAAATGAACAAACAACAGTAAATACAATATTTTGTCTTTGCTTAAAGGCAATGCTACCTTTTTTATTACAGTTACATATCTAAGAAAACTTAGAAGACGTGTCACTCAGGAGGGTTGTTTTGACTTTTCGGGGGCATATAGATGGCAGTCAGCACCGAACGTGACTTGCTCTTCAGCACAGAAAACCAGCCATTCATGACCCTTTCCCGTTACTAACAAGCTTCCACTTCTCATCAAACCAGTGTTTCTTTTTATAACATCACTTTGTTCTTCAACATTGTCATGTTTTCTTCTACTCTTTGACAGGCTTTTTTACCCCAGTAATGTGTTGCCACATCTTTTTCGACAGCTAATAACAAAATTTTTTATTTATATCACACCTTTCTGTTGCTTCACAACAGAAAAAATGACAGGGCTTAAGAAATCAAGCATAAATAAAAGGTGTGTAAGGTGATAAAACATTTCAAGATACAGTCAATACAAATAAAAGCAGTTAGGTTCAGGATCAGGAATGATCGGAAGAGAAATTAAAACAAATTTTTAAATAATAATAAATAAAGTAAAACTTTGAATGGGTTCATTAAAACCCAGCTTAAACAGACAGACTTTTAAGCCGCGTTTCCACCAAAATTACCCGGAACTTTCAGTCCCAGGAACTACTTTACCAGGAACTAAAAGGTTCCTTCAGCCAATGGTTGTCTGCGTTTCCACCGGGGTCTAAAGTACCGCGAAGATTAGGCAAATTAGCCCACTGACGTTGTCGTCGGTCCATCTGTCATATGATTTCTTCTGTAACCCCATAATACCACCGAAGTAGCCTACATTATTTTCTAATAACCGGGACAGCCCGGAGGGGTTTATTCCACTTATATACAACGGGTTACGAACAATGACTATATATGGTTACTTTTGTATTTATTGATTTTCATATATCCTCTCAAACACATTCATTAACAGCAGAAAACATGCACACGTTGTAAACAATTTGCTGTTTTATTACTTTCTCGTCGTCAATTCCATATAGGCTAATCGCAAAATGACAAGAACAGAACGAAAACTCGGACTTGCGTGAAAATGTAAATTAGTGGTACAGCCACCGTTTGCTTTCCTTCGAAGTTACTGCTAGCCGAGCAGCGAAGTGTGCCCTCCAGATGCGAACCATGCACCATAAATGAGTCCATAGTCTTCCTGGTCTTTTCGTGGAATTGAAAAATGGCAGTAAAATTGAGTAAAATTACGGCAGTCTGAAAAAGCTAAAGGGAAGATTACTAGAATTAACCTGTTATTTTACCCGGATAAAAAGTGCGGAAGGTGATTTCCAGTTTGCTTGTACTGTATCACCAATGTTAATTATGCAGAACTACCGCATACCTCACATAACTGTATCAAACGTTTTGAGTCAATTACAACGGGCTAACAAAGAAAATCCGGAAGAAAATATTCAGCAACCGAATTAATCCGTTTGAATGTTTTGGTAGCCTACGTAATATGCTGTCCCAGCACGAATGCTTAGCATTTTATAAAACGAATACTAAAGCAAGAAAAGAACAGAAGAGCACACGTTATAATTCCAAGACGTTGACAGGCTATAACCAAAAGTAGGCTACTGCGCCGCATAACATACAAGTTTGATTTGTTATTATGAAAATAAATTGGTTTGCCGCTGCATATTTTCAAACATGGCGGGTAATGGCGGAAAATAAATTCAACACAAATGCTACGAGTACTCGACCAATCAGAAATGGTCAGCGCTGCAAGCTCCACCCAAAAGGTTCCTGTACTTTCGGAAAGTACTACCCCCCGAGCAGGAACGTTTTGTGGGGTAAAACACAGCCCCCAGAACTAAATTTAGACCCTAGTTCCTGCGGTGGAAACGCACTGAGTTCCTCAAAAGGTTCCTAGTTCCGGGGTATAGTTCCTGCGGTGGAAACGCGGCTTTAGTCTTTTTTTCTTATTAAATACCAGCTAAGCTTGCCATTCTGAGGTCTTGTGGGAGGGTGTTCCACAATTTAAGGGCGTAAAAACAGATGGTGGCTTCACCAGCTTTCTCTTGCATTTTTATTGGTACATTCAATAAAAAAAGTACTGGAGGAGCTAAGAGCTCTGCCAGGGACATAAACCGATAAGCAATCTGAGATATATGAAGGTGTGAGGCAGTTAAGTGCTTTAAAAAGTAAAAGGAGTTTAAAATCAATTCTAAAAGATACAGGTGTAAGGATGTATAACTGTACACAAGAATGTTTGTGGCCTCCTGACCACGGGACTTCCTGGCCAACCAAGGCATAATTAAGTGCCTGTCCCCTTCATCTAGTGACCCTGCAATAAACTCTCTGCTTGATCAATTAGGCATCAGCTTGGGGTGAGGAACACCCACGTTTTGGAGGAAAATAGGGAACCCGATTTAACCAGCTTAAACATTAAAGCAGTAATCAATGGTTTATCTATCCACATTTATTTAAAATCACACCCAGGTCCCTTACTTCTGATATAGACTGAATGGCCAGACAGCAGAGCTTTGAGAGCAGTTGGTCTCATTTCACTTTTAATCCTCCAAGTAGAATCTCTGTCTTTCCTTCATTTCACTTTGAAAAAATTCTGCTAACTGATTAACGTTAAGATGATTCTGGCTGATTTTCACAGAAAAGAGTTGACTAACATTAGGTTACCACTCGATACCCCTCCGGCAGGTGTTAGGACTGGTGACGTACTCAAACCGTAGACACATCCAATCAGAGTAGCCAAAAGAACACACGGATTCATGGGAGTTGAAGTCTCATATTCTGAAGCTATACTAGTGAATACTGTAACTGTGAACTTCCATGTATGTTTTGAGGATTTTTTCGACAGCTTTATTTCTACACAACAACATGTCTGGTAAATTTGTCCGGTTCACCTGACACTGACATAATCTACCTGCATTGGGCGAGTGGTCGTGTGCGTGTTACAGTCACTGCATACAGTGATCTGTCAGCAAAGACAACGTTGGTCAACTTACCGCCTGGAAGCAGATGGCTGTAGAAACAGCATAGATCAGGGTGTCCGCGTAAGGAAAATAGGGTAATCTCCCGGCCTCAATGCCTTTGAAGTACATGGTCTGAGGAATACACAAACACTGGCTGTCACTTCTGAGACTCAGTAACTTCTGAGAGGAGGTCAAACTTCAGTCCTGGAGGCCATTAGTGTCGACTGGGTTTTTGGTATTTCAGCGCCAGTGATTCTTCTCTGTCACTGAAAGGTTAGAGAGTCCACACTGACTGACTGACTGAAAGGAAACCAGTAGACACAGCAGCACTCCAGGACCTCACTTTAAAGTCAACACTTTTATCTTAAGTATAAAAATTTAATTACTAAACCATTTACCAAGCTGCTGAAAAAGACAAAAGGAAATCCAACAGCCACGTTATTGGGGAAATGATGACAAGCAGCAAACCATGAACAGTGTTTAACAGGAGCACTACAGTAACTGCCAGTGCTCTCATAAGTCCAAGAAGCCAATGAGCTAGCCTATCGTTTTTTTTTTATTGCAGGCGATCAGCAGTTGTGAACAGAATTACCTCCACCAATTTGGAAAACAGGTACATGGAGATGGAGGTGCTCTTGTAAAAGAACATGGAGATGCCTGCCAGGAAACCTAGGAGGAAAGGGGTTGGGAGAGTCTCTGTTAGAGGGGGTTGGAAACAGGAAGATTTACCAGACTGAAGAATGGTGGTGGGCGAGAAGTGTACCTTACCAGCGACAAGGGCGTGGAGCTCATCGTCTAGGTTACGTACCCACCGCAGGAAACAGCTCGTCCCCTGAGAGAGAGATCATATGACATGGTATATCATGCATTTTTAGCACAGGCTGGCACAGATCAACACACCACTGGGACTGGGCACCAGGATCCACTGACAATGATGACATATGGTTCATTCCAATCACTTATTATATCTCTTCCTCATGTCCTTTCCTTGCTCCTTAGCTCCACCCAACGGAGGAGGAGAGGAAGCGATGCAGGGATGAGATACGAGGAAGGGGGAATCAAGACAACATGCATTAGGCAACTGGAACATCCTAGCTGAGTCAAGCGTCAGTTTTAAGCAACGTAAATTACAGACATGGTAGATGCGGAGAGCTTCTGCATAGGCGCCACTTGTGCACCTCACTGAAGTATCCTCTGGAAGCCTCCTCGCTACACCAAGGAGCATTTAAGATACTGGAATGCCCTTAAAGAGGGTGGACCTCAATCAATTTCCAGGTCACGCAAGGGCCAAGGAAACAAGCACAGAAAAAAAAAGTGATTGGAACGAACCCATAGTATCAAGAGGACAGAACTACATGTCTTATGCCCTGCCTTGATAGCTATAACTGAGGCAAGTCAGGTCTTTCAACAGAAATATGATTCTGGACAACAGTATATTGGCCAACCCTGTCTATGACAGTAGATTATCCCAGGGTCAAGTTACATCAAGTGGACATATGTCAAGTGGAGAAAGAGCACAAAATGTTTTCAATATCAATAATCCAAGATAGACCTGAAAATTCCTAATATGTACCCAATCGGTAGCATTCTCGGAAAATGTTCACTTCCGTTGGATCCTTTATGAAGCTAGAATAATAATCTAATGTAATTATCCAAATAAAGCGAGCACACTGACAAGCCATTTTCTATCCAATACAGCAATACAAAAGGCAGACATGGGCTGGGCGAGGGAGGACCAACTCTAAAGATGTTCTGGGGACATCAGAGCTTTGGCAGGGGAAAGGAAACAGCCATATTGGGTCACAAAACACCCCACATACTGCGGGCCAATGGAACCCAGACCTGACACAGCAGAAGGGCTAGTGACTGTCCACACACAAAGAAACATATTTGGACTCAGTTACCCCCTTATATATACAGGGCAGAAAACATCAGGGTAAAGAGGTCATTGTCTAGGTTTCGATCGGGGTGGAAGGTTACCTTGTATATGCTAACAAAGGAGCCCAGGAACGCCCCCAGCTGGAAGTTCTCCTTGTGGTAGAGCAGAGAGAGCAGACGGGAGGGTTTGGTAAAGGCCTGCCGAAACGTTGAGGGAACCTTCAGACAGCACTGGATCAGGTAACCCACACTGAACATCCGAATAAACCCCTGCAACAGAAAGCAAAACGACAGATCTAGCACCCAGCAATGTCCACACGGTACCCAGAACCAAGGTGAATATTCACAGTTCTCAAATTAATATTGACCTTTATGCAGTGAGATTTCTTATGGCAGAATGGTGAATATTAACTGGAGAACTGTGCACAGCTGAAAGTCAACAATACCAATGGCTTATAGACTATTCATAAGTAAGTGCCACTGTAAATGCACAATGAGCAGGTTTAGCCAAACGAGCATCTCATATGTATCAGAGCGTGGACAGAAGTCTTACTTTGACACAATATGAGATGCAGTTGTCATGGTAATGTTTACAACATCTGTGTCTGGGCCCACGCTTGCACCTGGAACCAATAAAGAAAACAAATTACGAATTGCACTAAGTCAACCACTTCACACAATACTAATAATGAACTTTATTTATACAGCACCTTTCATGCAGTAAAGTAACCGATAATATAGTCGATAATATAACAATGATAAGTGGCCCCTATACCAAAATGGGAAAATCCATTCTACACTGCAATGCAAGGCTTACATCTGATAAGGATATTACATTTATATATGTGCATGTGTTGGTTTTCATGCGTGGGTGTGTGGGCGTATATCCAAAAGCACTTCTCACACAGACTCCAGCAGTCTCCGGGTCAGGGCAGCGATGGACGTTCTGCAGGAGGCAGGCTGGGACTGTGGTCTCTCTCTCCTCTCGCTCTCTGACTCGATGGCGCCCCTCTCTGGTGCCCCCTTGTATGCGTTTTCTGCCTGTAGCGAATGTGTGGGGAGCTCCTCTTTTCCCACAATGAACCTGACGGGGAAGAACAAAATCGCCTTCATCTTTGGATTGAGGAACAACACGTGATGGTACCTTGCCACAAGCCTACTCAAGAGCAGGCACTGTAAACTACAACAGACTGCCACAGATAGGGAAAAGCAGGATAAAAAAGAATGTAGCTCAAGTAAGAAATAAAAATGGAAAAAAAAAAAGAAGGAATAAGGCAGCCCTCCAGATACAGCGCTTTGTATATCCCCCCCCACCAGGCCTGGGGGGCCCTTAGGTATGTGATAAGTTCATCCCACACAGATCACTGACCATTATTTACAAAATACATGTGTACAGACATACAGTACCAACAGATAGTGTTAATATATACTGTACATGCATGTTTAGTAATACATACTTACTTGAGAGCAGAAAATGCAAATCCCTGGAGGCCATCTTTGCTGCTAAAAAATAAGTAAAATTGACCTTAATGGCAATTTTCAAAGAGTATGTTGACAAGACTGGCCATAATTATAAAGCACGTTATTAAAATTCTTCTTGCAATTCTATTTAAAAAAAAAGTAGAACCTCCCTCCCAAAGCTGTTTATAAGCTGTGTAGAACACAGAAAATGCATCTACTCAACAATGACTCATGGGTCATCCTCCACTGGCTATACGCTCTGAAGATCAACATCATTCAAGAGCTATGGAACTGTGAACTACGGTTTCACAGATGGGAGTGGTGCTCTGCCGTCATCTGCTACCTTACCGGAAAAAGAACATGTAGATTGACGCAGTCAAGCAGAACAGCAGTATCTATGTAGAGAAGAGAAGCAATGAATCAATCTACTCCATCTTGTCCCAGCCCCCCACTGTGGTGGAATGACCTTCGGTCCTGGGGCCACCAGGACTAAAGAAACAGTTTCTACAGAATCTCCAAATCTAAAACCACACCTACTCATAGTATACTTAAAATGACGTGTGTTAAATAGACTGATAGCAAATTCCTGATCCTTATCCATCAAAGCAATTAGGCTCCTTTTAATTAATTTTTTTTTAAACTTCAATACTACTTTAAAGTTCGTCCTCTGTGTTGAGTCAGTCATCATTTGAAATCTTCTTAAGTAATTGTGCATTTGATACATTTAATACGCTGTCTATTGGTTCAGTCTGATCAGCTTTAGACAAATTATTGATAGTATTAATGCCTACTTGAACTGTTGTCCAAGTTATTAGCACTTGGTATGCCATATTAGCAAACCATTAGTGTCTGCCAATACATATATAAAAAACTGATTGAGTTATTGTGACTATAATAGAGGCCACTGCAAAGACACACACTTCTCAGTTTCTCTCCAGTGCAGGTCATATCAGGCCATTGTTTGCATAACAGCTGATCCTGATGCACGTCTGCTGCTGGTTTAAACACACTGTGGATTTACAAGACTAGAAGGGAACATCCCTGGTTCAGGATTACTGACTCCGCATGCCTTGAACTGAGAGTCCCTGCAGAACTCACCTCTCCGTGTTTGATGGGGCTAACCATTCCTCTTCTGACTGCCATCCGAAATATAGTTTCTGTCGCCTAGAATGACACAGAGACATGCGGGGCTGGTGAAAGTGGCATTCAGCACAATTTTAACACATTCTTTACTACACGGCGCTCCCTCTGTTCACATGGCAACGGTCAGGGAACTGCATGGAACGCTGACTACAGGACTGGTGAGCGCCCATTTCCATGGTGACAAAGGTTTCGCTTTATTACTCAGCCCCATGATTTTCCTAAGGCTGGAGGATCCCTGTCTGTACTGCTGAACAGACGGCACAGACAGGCATGCAAAGAACTACTCAAACCTGCATTCTGGGAGGGCTCCTCTTGGTGTGGTCATTATTCTATGCTTGTAACCTGAAGGTTGCAAGAATACAGTTCCAATAATGCACCCTTTTCCATACATAAGATCAAAATAAGATACTTTAATTACTTCATGTTATTTGCTGTCATCAGTTATAGATAGCCAAGGGAGGTAAGAGTTGAAAAAGTAGGCCATCTTGCACAAGCAGATTATGTGCAATACCAGCCGTTGGACTATTTTGTTTTCCCCATAGCAGCTATATATGGCTTTGGTTCTCCACTGATTAAACACCTGATTCACAATCACAATTGCTTGGGTTCAAATCCTGCTAGCAAACATTTTAAATCTGACAATTTCATTAGCCATTAACCACTGTACAGTACCTTGTGGCAATATTACGCATTGTACACTAAAAGGGTTCACACTCACTCAATGTCAATAGCCTAGTCAAAGCTTAGACTATTTTGGCTAGGCATAATGCTACCATGCACATCCTTAAGTTTTTTTACTTTTGAAGGTTCCAAAGCAAAAGGCTTTTCCGTTTTACTGCGTCAATCCTGTGATAGCAGCGTGGTTTGGTCATACAGAAACAAGACAGGTTCTTTGGCAGCATTCACCAACCAGGAGCCCCTGCACATGCAACCAGTACTGACCAGGAAAATGCTCAGACATCGTATTGGTTTAAATCACAATCACACACCAAAATACTGTATCAGCAGCCAGAAATTGTGAAACTGTAGATGGACCCCTTTGCAGTTTCCCAGTTCCCTACTGCAGATAAGTTAATAGTTGATTAATTTAAACCGATGGCAGCAGGGCAACAGGCCATTCAAGGTGCATTTGCTCTGGATTGATTTCAGCTTTTACCACATAACGGTTACAGTTGCATTTATGGGGGGGGGGAGGGGGGGGGGGGGGCATGGCTGATCCAGGACCAGTGATTGGGGGGGCACCAAGTACACACAGCACTCTTTCCACAATAGACATGCTGTGAGCTACATCACACTTCCGCCCGCAACAATGGGGTGACGTGTAAAAATTGGTGCAAATTTTATCGTTACCAATTTTAAGAACAACATTCCAAAAAAAGGGTATTTGACTGTGCATTATATTTGAAGAATAGAATGTTATAGTGTTGGGACAACATACCAGATTTGCCATGTATATGGTCAGCAGTCCTCTCCTGCAGAGAGCGAGAAATCGAAATATCAGATGCAAATAATGAAGAAATGCACTGTGGCAAAATCTGCAAAGCAACCAGCAGTCAGTCAGATGAACCCATTACACACAGTAGAAAACAGACATCAACTAGATCTACCTGAGTGATTTCTAAATGTATGTAGCTTCTAGCTACACAACACTCTTCGCATCAGTCTAAAGCAGGGGGCATTTCCCAAATGGAAATCTTCTCTCAAAAGTATCAATTCTGAATGCAAGGAGCTTTGTGTACACCTAATAAATCATGTTAGGGTACCTATTGAAGCTGAAAGACTGATAAACCACAAAACATTCAAGGATTTAATTATACATGTTTAAATGGTTTATGCAAAGTAATTAGACAAAACAAACAGTCAATAGACTGAAGAGACTTTGTTCCAACAGTGATTTTTTTTTTTTTCCTGTTTGGGAAGCATCAGCCCATAAATCCATATGTCAATCCATTTAAACACATTTTCTACAATGACGGAAGTAATTGGGTAGGGTATTTAGCTCTCTTTAAACCAGAGAAGACTATACTGACAGTGATCAAACACTGTGCCTGTTTGTTTCCTATTAAACTAATATTAATTCAAAAGATGTCTGTGCATTTGTCCCAAGATAAAACAAAAATTCAAAACGTCATTTACTACAAAAATGATAATTTGTCTATTATGCTAAACTAGTAGTAATCAAGGCAGAAATGTGGAGGAGGAGTCAGCACAGTAATATGTAGCAGTGGTGCGCAGCAGTGTAGAGCAGTGCCCAGAATCGCAGTTGGGAGAAGTGGTCAATGCAGCAGTGTGGAGTAGTGCTCAGAGCAGCAGTGTGGAGCAGTGCTCAGAGCAGCAGTGTGGAGCAGTGCTCAGAGCAGCAGTGAGAGCAGTGGAGCAGTGCTCAGAGCAGCAGTGTGGAGCAGTGCTCAGAGCAGCTATGTGGAGCAGTGCTCAGAGCAGCTGTGTGGAGCAGTGCTCAGAGCAGCAGTGTGGAGCAGTGCTCAGAGCAGCAGTGTGGAGCAGTGCTCAGAGCAGCAGTGTGGAGCAGTGCTCAGAGCAGCAGTGTGGAGCAGTGCTCAGAGCAGCAGTGTGGAGCAGTGCTCAGAGCAGCAGTGTGGAGCAGTGCTCAGAGCAGCAGTGTGGAGCAGTGCTCAGAGCAACAGTGTGGAGCAGTGGTCGGAGCAGTGATCAGAGCAGCAGTGTGGAGCAGTGCTCAGAGCAGCAGTGTGGAGCAGTGATCAGAGCAGCTGTGTAGAGCAGTGCTCAGAGCAGCAGTGTGGAGGAGTGCTCAGAGCAGCCACGTGGAGGAGCGCTCAGAGCAGCCATGTGGAGCAGCAATCAGAGCAGCAGTGTGGCCATGCATGTGCAGGCGACAGGACCACCACGGACAGACCGCCATGGAAATGAGGCTGACCTGCTTTTCCGTTCAATCAGGATGGCGATGTACGAAGCTGGCAGAGCCGCTCCGAATCCTGTGGACCATGAATAGAACCTGCCAAGAAGTCTCCTGAGCACACAAAACAGCGAGAGGAGACTGAGAACCATCTACAGTTACGCACACTCACAAACGTTGGAAATCAGACATTTTAAAATACCTGTGCTGACTTTGACCCCAGTGTTACTTGCCATTTATAGCATAGGTCACATGCAATAAAATGACATGGCAAACTGATTACCTCATATTGTTCCGATTTACTGTTTCACAATGTCAGTATTTTTATTTATGGCTACAGATAACCGCAGCAGCTTCTCTACATACAGGAGAGCTGTAAAAATGGCTGCCACAGCTGCTGTTGCTGCTGCAGGGGCAACAAATATACAGCAGTAGCTGAAGGGTCAGTTATAGTACAGACTGATTTCCCAAACATCAGCATCACATGGACCATATCAGTCAATACAATAGGACACATTTTGGTTTGACTGAAAAGCCATAAATCCTCTGTTAACAGGTGTAAATACTCTAAATGGGAGACATGACTCTGAGGCTCCTGCCTACTGCCTATATAGGATGTAAATATTGATCATAAATGGTGTTTCTTTTGCAATATCACACAACACAGTGGACAGTTTTGATAGTTCCTCTGTTGACTAGAAATACACTGGACCACACCCTTGGTATTCAGTTAAAGCATAAACAGTACATTGCATTATGTTACAATCATTTAGCAGACATTCTTATACAGAGAAACTTACAAAAGTGGAAAACATGAATGTTATTCTCAGGAATACAAAAGTGCAACATCACCAAGAAGGCACAAAGACCATTTATAATTAATAAGCGTAATGTTAACCTAAAAACCAATAGCTTGTATAGCATTAAAAGTAAAAGTCACTAGACAAATTAGGCCCTACCTATCTTTACACAGCTATACCACACTTTAAGGGGCAATAGTGTCAGTGTATTGCAGTATCATAATTTTGTGTGATTTAACTTGTGCATAGATGGTTTGTGTGATTTCACCTATCTGTAGCGTTTGTACGATTTCAATAATGCAGACAGTTTATAAAACTGATACTCAGGAGCATTGCAGGCCTATTTATGTTTACTCTTGTTATCTAAATTGTCGCCTTTATGGATTTATCCTTCAGCTTTCCAAGCATTGCAGACTGCTCTTATCTGTGGACTTTAAACAATCAATAAAGCAATCCATGAGTTGCAATGGCCGAATAGCTGTTTAAGAGCACTGCTTACAGTGAACAATTCCTACCTGAGAATGCAGAAGAACGCAATGTATAGTCCCCCATTGGCAGTCAGAAATGACGTTGACTGTATAATTTCAGGTATCAGTCTTTTCAAATAGTAATCCTTTTTTCTCCTCCGGAGGATAGCAGCAATCTGTAATACACCAATTGTTGCATTAGACCGATTTTGGATGAGATGGAATAAATAAATAAATACATTTTAGAGACCTAAACCTACCTTTGCATATTCCCTAAAGGAAGGGTGAGCAACCATGCACATGCTACCCACCACACATATCCAACATATACACAGCTGCCACGTAATTCGTGACATAGCATGCTACACGACCATCTGCTTAGTGACCTTGGTATTACTTCTGCAACACAAGGGACAATGGAAGCCATATTCCAAAATAAATCTAAATGCATAGACAATACGTCACTTAAGCACGCTAGCTATACATCACAGTTAGTTAGGTGTATTCAGCGGTGCAAATCACTTTGCAAGCGGCTCCGTTTAGGAAATATCAGAAGCTGTCTAATTCTATCCACACTAGAGACGCGAACGTTACAGGTAAATAGAAGACGTTCTCATAAAGATAGCTAATTATCTAATGTTACAGCCAACTAACCTACAGATGATAGCACAACATGCGTAGTATTTGTAACAGACTAGACTAGTTAAACTGAGCAACATTCGACAGCAAGCGAAGTTACAAGCTTCCTGGCTAGGGATTGGAAATTTCAGTTTAAACTGCAAAAGCTTGCCAATAATAGATGACAGAAAATTCGATATGGAACGTTAATAAAACATACCAAATATGCAAGTGTTTGTTAATGTTGGCTAACAATCGACTGTATACTAAACGTGCTAACTAGCTAAACGTAAGATCGCATCGAGCGAGCCAACAAACTTTCAGAATAGCACTCATACATTGATTATCATTAGTTAGTTGTACTCGGGCCCTAGCTTAAATTCATGGAAGTTTCTTGACGGCGTAGAAACCTTTGACTTACAAGATACAAGGGTGCGTATATTTTAAAGGACGCTTCAAGTGCTCCTGCGGTAACCTGCAGTGTCGAAACCGTGCACGAAGGGTTCCAGGTATGTCCAATTTCGTAGCAGTTGTGTGGAATTGACTTACTGAAGGCAGCCATGTTGGCTTGTGCTGAACCCGTGAACGCGCGATCACGGCACAAGCCCCGCGCTGCACTGAGAGGGAAATTGGAGGAAAGGTCGTTTTCGGGTTATTATGGGACACTTGTAATGGTTAGAAACTGCCTTATCTTTCAGTTCTTTTTAAAAGAATCTGCGTATAACACATGCAAACACTAGTACAACCGTGACTATAATTAATTGGAAGGCAATAATTAAGTAATTTATCAATTAAATGCAACCATATGCCATGGTCCCCTTTTGGGAGGTTGTTAAATAGTGCAGTTGATAATGCAAGATAAGTAGTCCATTGTGTACCTACAATAAAGCAGAAGCAAGGAAAGGAACATGCCAATGACACACATTGCTCATTTATTTATGTAAATCTTAATTGAGCTAGTGAAGAAGCTCAGTCACCAGTGGATACCGCAGTGTTGTCACTCGTGGGATTTGAACTTCTAGATGTTTCCGTAAAGCACAGAACCCCAAACAACACTCAAACCTACCAATCAGATGGACTTTTCTCGACATTTCCCTTCTGAAATTTGTACATACACACACAACATGGACATTTGTTAGTCTTGCATGAAATCCCATGTCCTGTTCTCAGAACAAACCCAGCATGTAATAAAGTAAGATTAAAGAATAAAAATAGAACAGTTCCAAATATCTCTGAATCTCAGTTTTTATTTTTTCAATTTTCTCTGCCCAGATTGTAGATATAGACAGATGCATGGTGATGGAGTTGGGTTTGTAGAAACCTAGCGAAGATGGAGCCACAGACTGCAGCTGAGTAGGCCCTACATGTGCTGCGCACCTCAGTACATATAAATTTAGAAATTTAGAAAGGAATGGTTCCATGGCAGGGAGCTGCAGGTCCCAGCCATGCAACCATTCTGTGGCATTAATGTTACAAATCCCTTTATGCAGCACCAGAATGCAGCCACAAGCATTGTACCGCAGAAGTCTATGAAGCAGCCTATTTGAAGAAGTTTTATAAGAGATTATCATTAACAGCATCCAGGGATAGCAACGCATCCGTCCTTCCTTTTTGATTGCACTGCATGGCTAAGTTTCACAAAATATATCCTTTTGGGAAAAGGGAGGGGACAAACACATTATTCCCTACACAAGTACACGACACTTGACTGTACCTGTTCTTTGCCATTAACCATGGGCTGGCTGCGAGACACTTGGCTTTTGCTTATTTGCACACTTTGTGTCTCATTCTCTGCAGTTGATAGCATCACCAGAACATACTACATCGGAATTAAAGAAGACAGGTGGAACTATGCTCCGAGTGGCCGCAATCTAATAACTGGGAAAGACTTCGCTGAAGATGAGTGAGTTACAGTATGACATTTATATTGTTTATTTCACATAATAATCAATATAATTCAGGAACTCAAAGAACATTTATTACATGGATGTATTGTAATAAGGCAGATTTACAGTGCTGCTTAATACTTTGTGAAGCTTACATTAAATGTGTTTATCTTGTGAAAATATGTTCCCAAGTCAATGCTCTCTTCTGCATGTTTTGTCCTTCTCCCCAATATCGCCCAGGCTTGCCTCTGTGTTTTTACAACAAGGCCCACGCAGAATTGGATCTGTGTACATGAAAGCAATGTACAGGGAGTACACGGACCAAACCTATTCCAAAGAGGTACCTAAACCTAACTGGCTGGGGTTCCTGGGCCCAGTTCTGAGGGGAGAGGTGGGCGACGTCCTGGTTGTCCACATGAAGAACTTTGCCTCAAGGCCATATTCGTTGCATCCACATGGCATGTCCTATGAAAAAGACTCTGAAGGTAGACACATGCATGAATGAACACACACACGGGGAGTACTTTCAGGCACAGAAATACATTTCTAGCCATGTCACAGATAAATGTACTTGTTATGTTGTCTTGATTTTAGATGTTAGATTGTCAGTCAGTTATTTAAAAAGTTTGTTAATAAGATTTTAGGAATGTTCCAGTAAGTATTGGAATATCAGGTTCATTGAACATTGCTAACTTTCCCAGTGAAATTAACATGGATAGCTGTCCACTGTTTATTTTCTAAATAGAGTGGCAAAGCTGAATAGTATTTAAAAACTACTATGGCAATGTTCCTTATAACTTCAAAATAATATTCAAGTATTATATAAACAACTTCACACCTTGAAAACATTTACCCTAACATACCAGAAATGGAACATAGTGGAACTAAACGTGAGCTGGGATCACACCTACTACCTACATACTCTTTTTCAGAAAAGTGTTGAAAATGAACTATATCTAGAATCTTGGCTTATATTTAAGAATGTAAGAGTATTGAATTCAATTCAATTTATATAACCTTTTTACAAAGGCCTTTATCACAAAGCACCTCTTCTGAGATCTGAGCATGAACCCACATATTACACATCTAGTACAACACTGGCAAGAGAAAACTACCTTGCTAGTGTACACTTTTCGAGAAAAGATCAAGAGTATAACATTTTCATTGTCTTTTAGCATTTATTCCTCTTAACATTTCAATGCCTTTCCTTCCAATGTCTGATCTCCAATATGATATTATTTTTTATTCTTTTTGCCTTTGAACATAAACTCCATTTTATTGTTTTCTTGGCAGTAGAACATTGTGATAGCAATGACAAAGTTGCCCAATGGCAAAGTTGGCAGGAAATCTACTAAAATATACAGAGTAAATGGCTCTAATGTGTAAAGAAAGATTACAGCCAAGTGAATGTAGGTGTCTTTTACTTGGCTGTTTATTTATGCCCTGACACCTAAGTTTACATCTGTCACCCACATTCCACCTATTTACACCAATATTAACACTTACTATACCACACTTACACACAATGCTTACGAAGTGTTTCGACAGATTTGATCTTTAGATGCCAATGACCAGTCCCTTGAATGAGTAAGTGACAACATTATCCTCCTTATTCATCATTAATAAAATGGGGAAAGTATTTAAAGGAACCTTGCAGAAGAAAATCTCATTATTATGTTTAGCCTGTTATTTTATTCAAAAAGAAAACTGCCCCCAAAGCAGCCATTTATTTATTTTTCGTTGTTGTTTCTGAATGTTGTGCTATAAACAGACATAAATTGGTGTGCATGTCTTTGAATGTTTTTAATCTAGCCTATTACTTCATTACTGCATTATATTGTCTATGTACATCTGTTGGACATCTGTTGAAGAGATCCAACTGTATACTGTGTCAGTCAGACGATTATATTTTATTCCGTACACTTTGTAAATGTGTAGTCAAAGAAATGCACTTCACTGAGTGCATTTCAGAGAAGTAACTGAAGTCATGTTCAGGTGCACAGATTTGTCATGAAATGGGTGGGAAAAGAAAAGAGGAGTAATTTAACATTTATCATGCAGCAATTTTGAAATGATTTGAGAGGATATCAAGTGGCAGTATACAAATTCATTTTATCTCCTAGCAGTATTCACAATGCAATTATTATTGTTATTATTAGTATTATTAGTATTATTATTATTTTAATTTATTTTTAAAAACATTTTTATTATGTAATTGTAATGATAATCTGTTTGTCCAAGGTAGTGTCTTGATGATGACATAATGACATATGCGTTTGAGACTTGAGTGCGTCAGTCCTCTATGGGTCTGTGCCTCCCTGTGCAATTTTGTGTTGATTATGTAATAGTACGGTTTGTTCCAGGGGCTCTGTATCCTGATGGGACATCTGGAAAGCTGAAGCTGGATGATGCTGTCCCCCCGGGAGGAAAGCACACCTACACCTGGACTATCAAGCCCGAATTTGCCCCCGCGGAGGGGGACGCTAACTGCCTGACCTGGGCGTACCACTCACATGTCGATCCCCCTCGGGACATCTACTCTGGTCTTATTGGGGCTCTCCTTACCTGCAAGAAAGGTCCCAAGCCATCTACACACACATCACATCATGAGGTCATGAGATGTCAGCATCATGGCTATTAGTATTTACCCCATTCAAACAAGCTGCTACTCAGTGCTCTGGCCATTTGGTTCCCTTGCAGGGTGAACTGCCATCCTTTAAGGAATTCATGAGTCACATTCATTGCAGTGCCTTCATGTAATAGCAAAAAATATGTTAATTATGACTGTCTCCATATCATGCCCTTTATGGCTGATAGTCAAAACAAAGTGGCAGGTCAAACTCGTTCTAAAAGTATTTTAAATTTTACTATTATTAATGCAATTATTATTCTTATTATTTTTATGCTTTTTCTTCGCAATATGGTATTCCCAATAATGTTCACACTATGATACTCATCACAGCCTCCACAAAAGCCTGTAATATGAATTTTTGTGCAGTTCAATAGGCAAACTGAGAGTACTCAATTGACCAGCAGGGGTCGCTGGTGCATGATGAGATACCTTCTTCCTGGCTGGCTGAAGTCCTCTCTTCCTGGTCTAGCACAAATTGTGTGTCACCCTGCAGGGCTCCCAACCACAGTTGGTATTGGCATAGTCCAAATCTTAGGTCCATGCCCTGGAAAAGTTCTGTACCAGCTAGCCCATGGAGTTATTATTTGACTATTAGCTAAAAACATTTATCTTTAGCGTATCTTCGTATTTTACTGGAGTCAAATAAAATAACAGATTAATCACTGACTACTGCTCCATAATGGTGTGCCACTCCCTTCTTTTATGTGTTCCCCTACCTCTGCTTTTTCCAGGCACCCTGCTGCAGGTACCCAGCAAACGGACCATGCTGAAGCGGAAAGACGTGGACCAGGACTTTGTCTTATTATTCACTGTAATAGAAGAGAACCTCAGTTGGTACCTAGAGGAGAACATCCAGACCTTCTGCTCAGATCCCAAAGGCGTGGACCCTGATGACGAGGACTTTCAGGAGTCCAACAAAATGCATGGTGGGTGGTGCCAGCCTCCTAATCACTCTTTTTGATGGTGTCCATTAAGTAGATGGTCAGTTTAAGGTCTGACCCCTATCACACTTTAAAAATGCCATCACCTTTTGCCCTGCAATGGTGGAACATAACAGTTTTTTTCTTACCAGAGGTAGGATGGGTTTAGGCTGGTTACTGCTACAGTTCCTTGGGTCACTATGACATTAGTTCCTACTAGCTACACACCAGGTGGCCACAGGCCATGAGTTGTGAAAACAGAAAGGTATATCTCGCCTCCATTTACAACTAGCTCTCTTCTTTCAACATGCAGATCCCCTCCCCTCCAAAGGAATCCCACCATCAGATTGAAGGAAGGTGGTGCATACTGTAGAAGCTTCTTCTTTCTCCATCAGTCTGCTCATTGACATTGTTCTTTCCTCAACCACAGCCATAAATGGGTACCTGTATGGGAACCTGCCAGGTGTGGAGGTGTGCCTGAACCAGACGGTGGCCTGGCACCTCTTTGGCATGGGCAGTGAGGTGGACATCCACTCTGTCGACTTCCAGGGGCACACACTGCTTAACCAGGGTCACCGTACTGATGTCCTCAGCCTGTTCCCGGCAACCTTTATTGCCGCAGACATGGTCCCCATCACCCCAGGAAAATGGCTGATGGGCTGCCTGGTCAATGACCACATACGAGGTAGAGGCAACAAAAGCAAAGATTCATTGTAGTTATTTCAGGACTTGACTGCTAACCAGGAGGTTTTTAAGCACAGGTAGAGCAATACCTTTGTACCCTTAACACCTAACTTTTAGTAAAACGGTCATTTAGAATAAAAAATAAAAAAATAAAAAATTCCCATTTAAATAGAATCGTTTTAACATAAATGGATAAAATAATGAGAGCATAAAATGCATTCCTAAATGTGTTCATTAAAAAAATATTTAGATTTATTTCCAAGTCACAATTAATAGTGTGACTTGTCATTACATTACAACATTACAATTAATGCCAGGTCACATAATTCATAGTAACTTGGAAATAAATCTAAATATTTTTTTAATGAACACATTTAGGAATGCGTTTTATGCTTTCACCCTTTTTAAGTGTTTTTTTTTTTTTTAAACACTTAAAAATATTTTTTTGGGCATATGTACATATGGTTTCATTGAAAATGTTTAATTTACTTAGATCACTGTGTGGAGGCAGGCTTTCAAGGACTTGAACCTTACACAGGAATTTTCAGCGAATGTCCTGTACATTGTGTAATGTCTTCCCCTGGTGGTTGATTGTCTGTTTTTCTATCCATAGCGGGGATGCAAGCCTTTTACCAAGTTTTGAGATGTGGAGGAAAGAACACTACTGAAGCATCTCCTGATGGCAGAATAAGGCGGTATTACATAGCTGCTGAGGAACAGTTGTGGAATTATGCCCCATTAGGAACTGACACTTCAAATAATCTGTCCTTGGTTGATTCTGGCAGGTGTGGTGTAAAAGTCTTTTTTTAAATGCATTTTTAACTCAAAGGCGATTGCCCACCAGTCTCTGTTCCCTGCATATAAATACATAGTGATGTAGGAATTATGCTGCATAGGTTTTTACCGGTATCTGTTTGTCTGTGCTCCCTTGACAGTCAGTCGGAGATTTTTTTTGGAAGGCAAGGGGGTCGGCTGGGAGGGGTGTATAAGAAGGCCCGTTATGTGGCCTACACCAATGGAAATTTCACCACCAAGGTGGAGCAGAGTTCTGCAGAAAGACACCTTGGAATTCTAGGTAAACCTGCTAGATACTGCTAGTTACAGTAAAAGATATGTTCTTAATACTTGTATGAACTGAGTTGACCCATTGTTATATATTCATATATATATATATATAATTATTTATTTTGTTTCATTTGATTTTCCACTTTTACATGAATACCTGTTTCAAGCATACACACACATGCACTTATGACATTTTAAGATGTTGATACTAGGAAATCATTGCACATACTGTTTTCCATCACCATTCATTTAAGACTAAATTATGGTCAAAGTGTAAGTTTTGATTATTGTTTTTCTGCCCCCTAATATTATGCAATGAGGGGGCAAATGGATGTGGAATCCACTGGATACCAATATAATGCTGACTCACTCCCCCAGGCCCAGTGATCCGAGCTGAAGTCGGTGACCACCTTCTGGTTACATTCATGAACAAGGCCAGCAGAAACTACAGCATCCGGCCTCACGGTCTTCAGTATGACAAGGCTTTTGAAGGCACCAGCTACCAGGACGGTGAGGCCCCAGACCCCTTCTGTGGTATCAGTGAATGTTTTATTGTGTTCTAATTAAAGGTATTAAACGAAAACAATCAGAAATACAAAAATTTGAATGTGTTAAAGAAATCTCCTCACAGAAAACTGATATTCTTTCTTGATTATGTTTTCTCATCATTAATTTTTATCTTCTCTTAACATCCACCCCATTTTTCATTAATGACTTTCTTTTATCATTAAAATGTTACGGCAATGATATAGAAATGCTGAGATTTTGTCTCTGTGACAGTATTGTGATTGAACTTTGCTTGTATGGATGCGTCTCAGGTGTTCCCAATGATGGAGCTCACGTGCGTCCGGGTGGCAAATTCACATACAGCTGGAGAGTGAAGGAAGGCCCCTCCCCCAGTGACCCAGCATGCATCTCCTACCTGTACTACTCATCCAGTGACCCAGTCCAAGACACCAACTCCGGACTGATGGGCCCTCTGCTGGTGTGTAGAAGGGGTGCACTGAATGAGAGTGGGTCTCAGGTAATTTCTTCTGCCACTTCACTTCACCAGAGGGCACATTAGCAGGATGGCAATAAGTCTTGGTTTTGTGGAACTGTTTGGTTGAAACTTATAGGGGCAGTTCACCCAAAAATAAAATTAAGGCGTGTTTTCACTTGCCTGGAGTAGTATCTGTCCATCCAGATAGTTTCACTGAAATGTGATGAATTTTCTGGATATTTGCTGTAGCTCACTCTAATAAAATGCACCTGGCGAGTCTATCTTCGTGTGGCCTCAAAGTGCCAAAAATTAACATTTGATAAACGCAGCAGTGACGTCCCTTTCCAAAAATAATCTCACGGTTACTCACGAACATCCACAGAGCTTAATTTCTGCATGGTTTCATCAGACTACTTCTTCTACCGGAGAACGCCAACTGTGCAGCCTATAACTACCCGAAGTCTTGTGCAGGCAGACTAGTATGAAACTTGAGTGGTGGTGACGTAACATTGGTGGAATGCAACCTTGTGTAGTTTCAATATAATTAAATGTTAGCAACTTACTTTATTAAAGCACATAACAGCTTCAAAATTCAAGGTTTGTAAGGTGTACAGGGCATAAATCTACTTAACACCCTGGTATCTGGTGATATTGTATCTAGTATGTGCATTCATATTTTCTTGAAACAAAAAGCTTAAGTGTGTGGGCTGTGGAAGCCATTATATAGGAATGACTCTAAACCTTTGTTAGCAGCTTCTTCAGTTTAAGAGGAGATTCTGGACTGCTGGCTCTCTTTCAGAACACCATATTGGAAACAGCTAACAGTGTACATTAGATATAACATCTAGTATTGAAATGTTTGTCTGTGATTGTGTGCAGGAAGTGTAGACCATGAGATATGTGTGTTGCATGATGTGTTTCAGATGGGCGTGGACAAGGAATTCTTCCTGCTCTTCTCTGTGATGGATGAAAACCTCAGCTGGTATTTGGAGGACAATATCCGCATGTTTGGGACCAGCGAATCAGATGTGAAGAGTGAGGACTTTATGGAGAACAATAAAATGCATGGTACTTACATGAATTCTCCTTTACCAGTATCACATAATTCATTATCATGACCTTAAGTAAATATTAAGTAAATATTATTTTTACTTTATTAAGTAATGTTTCTTCAAACTTGTTTTTAAACATATGTTCTTGGCTCAGACACATTCCTCCACCAAGCTCTAACCAAGTACCCTCCAGATAAATAATTTGTTTTGTACCCTAATGTTTCAAGTAATGTTTTTGTATTGGGTAATATTATAGATTATACATGTAGAGTAGTATTTTATGATCTTGGTTTTATGTTAGTTTTGCACTGATTGTGTTGAATGAAGCATTAGTAAGTCTGTTTGTGTGTGTGTGTGTGTGTGTGTGTATGTCTATGTGTGTGTGCCACACAGGGGTGAATGGACTGATGTATGGGAACCTGCAGGGTCTGAATCTCTGTGTTGGGGATCGGGTGTCCTGGCATTCCCTTGGCCTGGGCACAGAAGTGGACGTGCATGGGATTTACTTCAATGGCAACACCTTCCAGCAGGAGGGCATGAACAGGGATACCTTCAGCCTGTTCCCCCACACCAGGGTGACTGTTTCCATGCAACCAGACTCAACAGGTGGGTTTCCCTGTCACAGATGAGCAAGGAGAAAAGGTGGCCACGGCCCATCCCAGGAGTGGAGCTGCCACCTATGGGAGGCCTACTGTCTGTTTCACACAAACCTGTTGTAATTTCTGAATGAATATTACATGCTTGTAAGTTACTAACATGATTTATTAGTGAAGTAGAATTGCGGTATTCATTTTTGCCAGTCAGATATACTGCAGTTTGAAACCAGTCTGTGAATCACAGTTATGCATGCAGTACCGAGAGGACAACAGCGCATGTTGCATAAGTTCTGTGATTTTGGTACATATTACCTGTGACTGTGTACTCTGACCTCTGATTGGCAGGGACATTTGAGGTGAACTGCATTACCACTGATCACTACCTGGCTGGGATGAGGCAGCAGTACTCAGTGTCACAATGCAGAGGACGAAAGGTTCCACAGGCTGCGGCCCCGCCTCCACTGGTGCAGTACTTCATCGCTGCTGAGGAGATCGAGTGGGACTACGCCCCCAGCAGAAAATGTGAACTACAGATACACGGTGGCACTGAGGAGAGCAGGTACTGCTCACCCTTACTCCTCCCCCTGTCTCACTCGAGCCTCACCTGAGCAGGTATATTGTACAGGTGCACCATCTGCTGTCCCATCCACCTCACGTTGAGCCACGTTACTTGTGTACCTCTATTGGAGTTTCACCAGACCTGGCACATTTATATTGGTTCGATTTTCACCCCGGCTTTTAATTTAACCTGTAACACGTGTTTGCTCTGCTTGCTCTTTCTGCTCTGTCTCTTGCCTTGCTACTCTGTAAAGTGTCTTTGTGACTATGTAAAAAGCGCTATACAAATAAAATTGAATTAAATTGAATTGAACATAACTTTCAATGAAAGAACTTACATTTCATCTGCCACTCACATTCCCTCAGAGTGGGAACATTATAAAAAACACAGTTCATTTCACTTTCAGTCCTGGGAGCATTTTTGTGGAGAGAGGTGAGAATCGCATCGGCTCCAGGTATAAAAAGGTGGTTTACAGGGAATATACTGACACCACCTTCATGACGAGGAAACCAAGGTTACCGCAAGAAGAACATCTTCAGATTTTGGGTAGGTCTCCTTTTCATTTCATTGTCAAGAAACATTTATTAATGAAGTGAAGATGAATTAAGTGCATGCACATTCTCAACATAAGAAATGTTGTGCTTCATCTGAGCCAATCAGATGTATGGAGAAAAGAAAAATACTGACTCTTAACAAATATCTCTAGTTTAAAATTTTATGAATGAAAATCTTAAGTTTGTGTGTATATGTGTCTCTTGAAGGTCCCATAATCAGGGCAGAGGTTGGAGAACAAGTTCTGGTCCATTTCAAGAACATGGCTACCCGCCCATTCTCCATACATGCCCATGGAGTAAAGACCCCTGCTGGTCAGCTATTTCCTGTCCAACCAGGTGAGAGCAGGGTGAGGGTTGATGTCAATCACATTCTCAAAAAACATGGCTGTATATAGTGCTTCTCACATAGTCACCATAAGACTGTGAAATCTCTCTTCATCTATCTATCTATCTATCTATCTCTCTCTCTCTCTCTCTCTCTCTCTCTCTCATCAATTACGTGCACAAGGTGGAATACAACAATACCAATGGGACTTTCCAGAAAGATCTGGTCCTGGAAGTTTAGACCCCAACTGCATCTCATTTGCCTATTACTCCTCTGTTGACTTTGTAAAGGTTAGTAATCAATATAAAAGCATTGGCAGTTATAATTAGTATTTTAAAACTGATTACACAGTATGGTTCCATTTTTGTTTGACACAAGGGTGCTGGGGTGTCATGCAGTTGACAAATTGTGAAATGTGTGAAAGAAAACTGGTAGTAGTGGGAATATGTAGTGTTACAGAACAAGAAACTCAAATGGACATGTTTGTACTATTTGGGCATTCGGTACACTGTTTAAGATTGGTTCTGACTGGACAGCTGGTTTTATACCTTCTCTGGTCAATGGAAATGTGAGTAAAATCAAGACCCTATAGTTTTTTTTGTTTACAACATGACCAGACCACTGTTACTGATAGAAACTTAATTTCTGATATAGGACACAGCCAGCGGGTTATTTGGGCCTTTGGTGGTCTGTAGGAAGGGGACGCTGGACCAGAACAGGAAGAGGAGGGATGTGGACAGGGAGTTTGCCTTGCTCTTCATGATTTTCAATGAAAATCTCTCCTGGTACTTGAAAGACAACACCCAAACCTACCTGGATGAGGACCCCAGCACCTTCCCCATGAACGATGAGTTTGTGGAGGGAAATCAAATGCATGGTGTGACGCTGCAGAAGACTGCTTGTGATCTAACACTGGCATTTAAAATTCATTATTTTATTTTGCTGCAGACTGTGGTATATCTGATATATACCGTAATGGATGTTGTTCCTCTTCTCCCCTCATAGCCATCAATGGAAAACTCTATTGTAATCTTCAAGGGTTGACAGTGGTGCAAGGGGAGAAGACGGACTGGTATCTTCTTGGAATGGGGAATGAAGTGGATCTACACACTGTCCATTTCCATGGACAGGTTTTCATTTACAGGGTACTTTTCATTGGCCGGATTCCATGCACATACCGATCTAAATGAGCTCATTTCCACACATACCGTAGGCATTTCCATGTAATGCTTCATCTATGATTATGCATGTGATTAAGTTCCTGGTAAACAACTATATTCACAATACCTAGTGAACTTGAGTGACTTGGAAGGTGAAGGGTGTTGGAGGGTGTCATGCATGTATATTTATGTTACTATTTGGTGATATATGGTTAACTCATGTAAGCTAAAAATGTTAAATTCCTTATTTTTAACCAGTTTGTTTCTGGTTTATTTTCTCTCATTTTAATTTGTGTGGTAATTCAGTTAGCTATGTGCAAATCTGTTGCGCACTATGCAACATTCCAATTTGGAATAGACCAATAGGATGAAGAGGCTGTAAACTGTCTGAAGTTTATGCAGGGAAAGACACTACAGATATATGCAATGTGCAAAAGTGAGTTATTGCATCAAATCAAACTCGGTCCCTCACCTATGGGATCTAGGTTCTAGATTGTCAACTTCAAATCAGTCATTGACTGGATATCTGTGTAGTGCTTATAATGGAGTTACATAGATCTTATGAAAGTGTTCACTAACAGTGTTCACTAAAAAAAGCTTTACACTGGAAGATAGATTCTTATGGAATAATATAGAGATAATTATGATGTTTGGTTTTGATTGTCCTTAGAATTTAAAATGATTAAATCCTCAAGGTGGTGCAGGCTGTATATGGGTCATAATTTCAGCTCGTGCAGCTCGCACTATCCTTTTGTTTTCTGATGCATTGACATTCTTACCGCAGACAGACCTGGCTCACCGAGCGGATGTCTATGAACTGTTCCCGGGAACGTCTCAAACGGTGGAGATGATCGCAGAGAACCCTGGGACCTGGCTGCTGCACTGTCATATAGCTGACCATGTTTATGCTGGCATGGAGGCTGTATTCACTATCAAGAGCAGGGCAGGTACAGGTAAGGGCCCGGGCAGCAAAAGCACTGGGTGTATTATGGTCAGTGCTGGCAGTTGCTGTAGGAATGGAGTACACACTTTGAGAAAAGGGTTCTGAGCCTCCAGGGTTCTTGTCTTCACATGGGAACCATACATCTTAATGGAACCCCCTATGGTAGGTGTGAAAAGTGTAGAAGCTCCCTGATTGAACCATTTTTCCCAAAATAGAACCCTTTAAATAGATGAGGTTCCTCTATGGAGACACAGAGGAGCCTTTTGGAACCCTTTCTTCTGAAAATGTACCTATGACACTATTCCACCAATCACAGGAACAGATTGCTGAAATAAAGGGGAAAGGGGTTCTCACTAAATCCAGGTTTCATTTGATCAGCCATTTTTCATAAAGTGTTTGAGCATCCATTTTGTATGTCTTTTTTTCAGTCTGTGTATCTCTGTCTGTAAAGGATTCAACCTTGTTTCGTATGACTGGATAATTTTTTTTTTTCTTCTGTTTTCCAGATGATAATTTCTCTAATAATGGTAAGACTACAGTTATGTTTAATTAGGCTGTTTGATGTGAATGTGAAACTGAGAAGAAATGTACTTCATAACTACTTCTTGCGATTTTTATATTGACAGGCTTGTCTGTGTTTTTTTGTTTCTTTCTCCAGCAGGTTCTGTACTGAAAATCTCCCTGCTTGGCCTCCGGTCAGAGGACAGGGGTTTTATGGTGACCCTGACGATCCTTATTGGCCTCCGTCTGATACTTTCTACACTTTTGTAGAAAGATGAGGATTTTCATTTTCATTGTTGATGTCTAGAATTGGCATTATATAGCACATAGTAATAGATTTACAAAGAGTTGGCAGAATTAAAATATTAGCACATTTGTTTGAAGTTGACAAATGTTTTCATTCCATTGAAGTATCCCCATTCTTGTTTTTGGGCACCCTTGCTGTTGACATACATTCACTTCCACCCACATTGCCCAATTGATTGTTTCCATTTATGCTACTCCTGTAGGGTGATCCAGTGTACACACTTGATATGATATCATGATTATGGCTGAAGTTCATCTCTTCAGGTTATAGGATTATCAATCCAGCTGTTCTGGTCTGAAAGAAGTATAACCAAAAAATGCTAAAAAGCTCTCCACAGCATGCTCTGGTATTTTCTGAGACAACATCAGTAGTGGATGATTTTTTATGTACACATGAAAATGTTTATGATTTATGATTTTGTTTTGTTTCAAGTCAAAAGCATTTTATAGCACTGAATATGGCTGTAGATCATCAGAGAACCTATGGAATGAAGTTGAAATATACCATTGCTGTAAAATAAATTGATGGAACACAATAATGGTAATCCAATAAGCAGCCTTTTTTCTGCTAAGAAACTATTTATTTTAGGATATTATACCATTTTGAACCCATTTGTAAAACACATTTTGATGAAAGTAGAGTTTATTGTCTTCACTCTCTTGAAGTGTTTTATTCGGCATGCTAAACGTGAAAAGAAGTCTCGTAGTTCCAGGGTTTTGCTGAAACACCGCCCAACTAATAGCGTCATATAGATTACTCCGCCCCTGTGGGAAGAACCCAAGCCAATTCCGTTTGCTGCCGGATGATGAGCACAAAGAAAGGCGGGACATTACTGTCGTTATATTTATTGTTTGTGTGACTGGAGTCGCTTATCGAACTGTTGCAAAAAATATTTAATTAAATATTTTTCAAATATACATTCCTGTATCGTATGCAGGTCGAATTTAAAATACAAATTGCAAACTTTGGTTTAGTTTCAAAGAGATATCGGTTAAGCAGGCTAACAGTTTCATTGAGAAACATCCCTGGATCTGTTGACAGCCAAGTCTATAGCTTGGTTTGTTATTAAACTATGGCAATTGCACACGTTGCCACGGAATATGTTTTTTCAGATTTTTTGCTCAAAGAACCATCGGAGACAAAGTACAAAGGAGTGCGTCTAGATTTGGCTGTGGATAAAATAGTCACGTTTATTGCGGTCGGGTTGCCTTTGTTGCTTATTTCTCTCGCGTTTGCTCAGGAGGTGTCAGTAGGTGAGTATATAGCTAATGTTATAACTTGATAGGTAACAAACACGGTTGTCGCGGCGGCATCCTCAGTATTCTTAGTGTGAAAATTCACTTTACATTGAAATGACTGGTTCAGCTATTACTAGAGCGCTAGTAATTATATAAACTCATTCCATATAGCAAAACCCTGCAGGTGTTTTGCTAATGGTTACAATAACAATGTAATGGTAGGTTTTAACCCTGGATTTTTTTTTACTTATTTCTTAATACTTGTTCTTTCATGTGAATCAACGGTGATCGATGGTTCTTATTTTGCAGTATAGGCGGTATAGAGCATGTGGTAAACACGCCCTAATCCTTCACTCGCTGACTCCCTTCTTCGATGACTTAAACAATCTGAAACAAAAGCCTCTTTACTGTGATGAGACTTCTTTTTGATGCCACATGATACAATGTCGCAATGTCATTATAACTTCAGTTATCAGTAAACCAATTTATAAATGGTCTTTCTACCTCTCTGCAATATGACCCTCTGCGTGTGGTCAGAGCACAGACAGCGCTTCTCTTGTAATTGAAACGGTCTAAAGCAGTCTCAGCTGACTGCCAGTCATGCAGTGAATGTGCACTTAGCCTTCGTTTAATGAAACGGCCTCTGATTTCGGGGTGCATTAGTCAGCCGTCACTTGGATATTACTCAGCAACTTGAATTTCACGGTGGCAATACAGTTAATGAAATCATCTCTTCAACTTTCTGAGTTTGGAATGCAACAGTAACAGAACGTTCTTATACCTGCACTAAGCGATTGAACGCACCTGCTAATCAGAAACACCTGTGTAGCCATTTGTCCCAAACATTATGATGCCCTGGAATGGGGGGGGGGGGGGGTGTATGTATATATATATATATATATATATATATATATAACTTGTAACTAGGCAGCTGTTTCATAGGTGACTTAGTTGATGCGCCTGTCTTAACGACTAATTGTATTTTTATTTATTTTTATTTTTCCATAGATTGCGTTGTTGCCGTTCTCGTTGTTAGTGTTAATCAGTTTAACCATTAGGGTCCAAGTTGAACTATGCGGTTGTTCCCTGTACTTGGACCGGTACTTCTCTCTAGGGTTTTCGTCATACTTGTTCCTGGTTATGGTTATACACTTTGTTGTACGTCGCTCTGGATAAGAGCGTCTGCCAAATGCCTGTAATGTAATGTAATGTAATGTAATGTAAAAAGTGCTGTAAGCTCTACATGATACCAATATATATAGAAAATACCCTTAAATAAAAGCTGAGAATATGCACTTCAACCACATGTGAATTGTTTGCTTACAAATCTAAAATTGTGGAGTACATATCCAAATCAATAACAAATATGTCTTTGTCCTAAACATGGCACTCACTGTATATATGTGCAGGTTAACTTCAAATTAAGTTTAGACTGATTACAAATACTGAAATACTGGAGTCCTAGCCCACCTGCATTGCAACTAGCTGTGCAATCAATTGGGTGATGAACAGTCTGATGTAACTGAGCGTCAGACTTGGGTCAAATGACAACCTCCTTCACCAGTGGATTTGGTCAGATCTTTGGTCTGTCTGCACATTTCTCCATGCAGGCTGACCAAAGGTGAAGAATAACATAAAATTTTTCCATTTAACCTGAGGATTGTAATTTTGAAATTGTATTTCTTTTGTTGTCAGTGCCCTGGGACCATAATTGTGCACTTTGTGAGCCTGTACTGATTCGACTGTCTTCTGTCCCCTCGTTGCCATAGGAACACAGATCACCTGCTTCTCTCCCACCAACTTCTCCTGGCGCCAGGCGGCCTATGTGGACTCCTTCTGCTGGGCAGCTGTGCAGCGGCAGGACCTGTCCGGCGATGAGAACGACCACGCTCCGCTCTGGCTGCACAAGGTACAGGCTGGCCCTTCTCCCCTCTGCATCCATATTCACAGAATTGCACACCATGCTATACCACATAGTGCTACCTTATACTATATCCCAGTTCATGCCACCTCTGCTTTGATCTATTTACAACTGTATTTGGCGCTGGTTTTACAGGGTGTGAGCTGTCTTTGTCATGTACTGCCTTTCTTTCATCTTTCTTTTGTTTATTACTAAATAACTCAACATAATTCCCAGCTATCTGCTTTTGGACTAAGGAGAGAAAATATAAATTCTTCTGGGAGAGGGAGAAATGGCACCTCTTGCAGCTCAGTATGTCTTAGCATGCCATAACCTGAGGGACAGTGAGTAAACTGATCTCAAAAGATTCAGATACCGCTGAGAGAAAGCAAGTATCTCTGTCAGAGAATCAAAACAAAACTAACAGCTGAGAAGTTGAGGAGCCAGATGGAAAAAGACAAAGCAGAAAAGGTTTTGCTGGGTTTGTTTTTGTTGTTTTAGTTCATTATTTTACAGGAACCAGTGAGGAGGAAGGGGGAACATTTACGTTTTTTGTGTTTATGTCTGTGTTGTTGTGCTCTCTGTCTATGTTGCAAATCGTGGTGAAAACCGCATTTTGCCGCATCTTCCTCCCAGGGACAGGACACAAGATGTGACACTACAATAATAATTGTTGTTCTTTGTTGTTCTTGTTATTGGTATTGTTGATTATCAAAATTATGTGGGAATGATTGCTTTGGCAGTGCTTGTACCTTTGTGTGGTTATGCCAGTAAAGCATATTTTCATTTGAATTCGGATTTACAAAACTGCTGCAGTTATTTGCAGAAATTGTAGACACAAACTGACAAAGTGAAATCTTTCCAACAAAAATAAAGCAGTAGAAACATCCAAGTGTAAGAAAAAGCTGCAATATTTATACTCATTTTATATCTGCTGTTGTACTCATTACTAGTACAAAGTAAAATGCAGACTGGTATGGTATGGTATGTTGGCAGATGGACAGACCCTGGACATTTACTGCAGTCTGTTTCAGTTTTCGGTTGTTAGGCCTGTTCCCATAACTCTCTTGGCTCAGGCACGGATGCGATTAAATTAGACCAGACAGCTGTCAAAAGCATGAGTTTTACCGTCCAGTCCAGGCATGTCCCAGAGCCGTAAATGATCAGCTTAACTATCTGTAATGTGGACACCCATTGGCACCCTTTGTATCTGTGAGCTCAAATATGTGACACGCATGTTTTAGTGGTATTCACACAGACGTTAAATAACATTAATTAAATGGTATTTTTAACCCATTCCTATATGGGCAGTAGTGTCACATTTATAAGTTATATATTTTTAACAACAACAAAAAACTATATTTTCAGGGACAAAAGGAACATGTTCTGTAGTTGCATTATCTTTTTATACTTTTATTTTATCTGTAAAAGCCCAATTTAAGACATGAAAACATCTTAATATAATAAATAATCAGAAATCTTATATAACTAACAAAATATTCATAGTAAGTCATCAATATTCTTCTCTGAGGTATGAAAGGGTTTGAATATGTGTTTTTTCTTTACCACATTATAATGTTATAGATAGGGAGAAATTTTTAGAACTGTGGCAAGACCATGGGTGTTTGAATATATATTGGTCAGATAGATTAAGGCCTACTGGCATGTATTAAGTACTGCATGCAATTGGTGTTCATCTGTACTAGTGGTCACAAGACAAACTAATCTGAATTATTAATAAATAGGTTCACGGCTCAAGGAGAAGTAAAAGGCTTCACCACACGTGAAAGCTGAGCTTGTACCCTGGACATCGCTCATTTGAGTGTAGGTGGTGTCATTAGCTGGCTATGGCTGGGAGTTTGAGGGGCGGGATACAATTAGCTGTATCTCATTAGGTTAAAGTGGGCTTAAAATGGTTTTAGGGTTCCTGAGGTCACCATCACATACGTAACTTGCAACCTCTTCGGTATAACTTCTTTTGTCTTAATTTTTTGTCCATTATTTTACCCTGCTATCCAAAATAATCTTTCAATTTCATACAGTATATGTGGATATTTTTGTTTGGTTGTGTTGCCTTAACTGTTCTAAGATACAGTTTCAGACCTGGAAAAAAAACGTATTGTTTTGCAAAGTATATTAAAATGAAAAACATGTAAGTAAATTAAACATTAAGACCAGAACCAGATAGTTAGGCCTTGATGTTCCATGAAACTGTAACCGATTTGTGGAGCTGCATACCAGGGCATTTGAAGTGCAGTCAGTCATCATAAGCTGCTCTGTATATTCAGGTTAATGGATTTCTGCACATTATGTACATCTGGCTAGAGATCATTGAGTTTATTCGCAATTCATCTGTTGCTTGGTAACTGGCCTAATTCTTTCCGGACCCGCTGTGGTCTTCAGCAACCGACTATTGTAGACTGTGTTTACGACCCAGTCCTGCCACCAGGCCAGACACGCCAGAATCAAGACTGACATCAGGAATTCAGAAATACAATGAATTTCTTGTCTGAGTATGACCTCATTTCAGCTGATTGCATTGTGAGAGGGTGGCTGTTGCCAATTATAAAAGAAAATGTGATTAGTGTATCAACTCAACTGCAGGGAAGTTCTACACATACTTATACGTGGATTTTGTGATAGTGAATGCAAAGGGAACAGGGAGCCTGTACTGTTGTTTGGTTATCTGACTGATCATTTTAAAAGCGACTGCTGTAATAAAGGCATGAGGTATGAACAGTTTGGTTAATGAATGCATTGTTTCCATCAGCTGCTTAGGAGAGATAAGCCATCAAGACAGCCATATTTTATTTTTAAAATGGTATTGTTTGTACACTCTCTGTTAAGTTTGATTTTCCCTGAAGGAGATCACACAGTCCCATGGCCGCATTGGCTCATACACCTTTTATTTGATCTTATTTTTAATGAAATTATGCTCATGAATAATATCATACGATTTAATGGATTATTTATATAGATAAAAATAATAAGATGTCAAACGAGCTTGCAGAACGTGACATAGTTGTAATGCAGCTTCAGTACCAACATGCAATCCAAAAGCACTCCTGAAAATCTGGCTCTGACAAATGCTTCTTGCTACAAGACATACATAGTTCTTGAATTGTAATAATTCATGTTTAAACTGATATTTTACTTTTGTGAGCACTATTTCAATGCAATGATCTCATTGTTATCACACAAGCTCTGGGACCCCATAACCATGATAGTTTAGGTAGGTGAAGTGCAATAAAAAGGCAATGGGTGTCACTAGATCCTTAAAGACAAAGAGTGAAATTATTGTAGCTGTGGAATCTGCATGTTCTTCACAAAAATGACTTGAGAAACTCAACAGTAAGGCTTTAAAATCCAGGTGGGACACATTCATTTAATTGTTCACATTGTTTGTTTTAATAAGGCACTTAGCTTGAATTGCTTCATTAATTATCCAGCAGTGGAAGTTGTACAGTAGCTATGCAATAAATAATGGTTAAGTATGACTGAATTCCATTTGTTTGAAAAGCCTTTTCCCCACTCCATTTTAAATCACATAGCTCCCGTTAAAACTTGTTTTTTTAAAACAGAAATTGCGAATAATGAAAATGTCTTAAAACAAAGGGCCATATTTACTAAGGATTTGTTGAGCTTTTATAGACTCTAATGAGACAAAAAGCATTTTTCCACAAAGTAATGTTTATATATTGCTGTGACATCTATTTATCATCAATGTTTATAATATGATTCAATCTTTGTATCAGGGTACCTGTGTAGTTCAGTGTATTTACCAGCAACAACACTGTTGAGAAATATATGCAGTGTGTATTCATTTTAAAAATAATTTTTATTAAGCTATTTTGCACATAATACACAATTACAACCATTTGAGTGCAGGGATAGATCAAGATAAAGCTACAGATGTATTTCAAAATATTTTATTTTTTCTTTCCCCTCTCCTCCTTCATCTCTAGTTCTTCCCTTACATCCTTCTGCTGGTGGCCATCCTCATGTACATCCCTGCCTTGTTCTGGCGTTTCACCGCCGCACCTCATCTCTTCTCTGACCTGACCTTCATCATGGAGGAGCTGGACCGCTCTTACAACCGAGCCATAAAGCTGGCCAAGAGCCTGGCGTCCAACCTGGACACCAGTGATGCCCCTGCAGACTCCCAAAGGTAGGCCCCGACGCAGTTGCCCCATGCTCTGCCTGAATGATTCACACAGCCAGTGTTTATTCATGGTTTCTGTGTGCCACAGCAGTGTCTTGGACCTGGCAGAAGGGTGCTTCAAGTACCCTTTAGTGGAGCAGTACCTCAAGACCAAGAGGGGCTCCCGAGGCCTTGTCATCAAGTATCTCATCTGTCGAAGTCTGACCCTGGTCACCCTCCTGCTCGCCTGCCTTTACCTGGGCTACTACATCAACCTGGCATCCGTCACGGACGAATTCACCTGCAACATTCGCACGGGCATCCTCCATAACATGACGTCCATCCCTGCCGCCATGCAGTGCAAGCTGGTGGCCGTGGGCGTCTTCCAGCTGCTCAGCTACATCAACCTGGTGGTCTACGCCTTGCTGGCGCCTGTCATCGCGTACACCGCCCTCGTACCCGTGAGGCAGAGCACCGCCTTCCTCAGACCCTACGAGGCGCTGCCGACGTTCAGTATCCTGGACCTGACCACCTCCCTCTACGATGACCTCAGCATCTACCTTCTCTTCCTGGAAGAGAATCTGAGCGAACTGAAGTCCTACAGGTGCCTGCAGGTGCTGCAGCTGATCCAGGAGAGCGGGGGTGAGGCCCTGGACACCATGTGCCTGCTTCGCACTCTGGGCCAGGTCAAGACGGATGTTGTGGATGGGAAGACTGGGGCCTCACTGAAAGCAGAAGCCGGGGAGCAGGACAGCTCCATGGAGCTAAAAGGTGACTATACTTACTCCAACAGGCTTAGTGTTACCTAGCAACAGCACAGCACAGTAGTGTGCATTAAATCATGAACCCAGTTTGAATGTTCCAAATGTAAGATTTCAGCTGAAAACTATGAGGCAATTGTGCTTTTTGCTCCATTTCTTTTACTACAATGCGTTATGGGAAGGCAATATATGTGAATACATGGAGCTAATTAAGCAGGGGAGCAATTTGTTTAACAAGAAGCTGCCTACCTATGTGCCTCCTAGTAGTGCAAAACCTGATTTTAATTCACTGACATTTTATTTCTAGATAAATTAGCCCCATTGATCTGTCAGATATTTATACAAAAGCTTCTGCCAATTGATCAGGCACCACAGGTCCACATGTTCTGCTACACGGACTTCTGAGTTGTGAACTGCTTTGTGACAAGAAACGGTGGCATTAAAAACAAAACAGAAAGACAGCCATTCGCATGTTTGAAAACTGAATGTTTTCCTTGCAGTGCAACACATAAGTTCAGATATTCAGATGCACTGTGTAGAATGGAACATCAAAAATACATGTGCTCTTCTGTCCCACCCCAGACGTCTCCACCCTTTTACTGGAGGATGGAAAAAGCAAAGGCGGGAAGTGCTGTGACGAGAAGGCGGTGCGCCAAAGAGTGATCTAACTGTCCCCGGGTTACGCCAGTTGCCATGACGACATGACAGGCTGAACTCGACATCACATCAGATGAAAGATGGTTTGTGTGGGAAGTTGCTGATCCAGGATGGGAGACATGAGAGGACATTTGTAGTTGAACCTCTCTACTGTTTTCTTTAAGCAATAATGGGCTTAAATGCTGCAGCCTCATGGAAGTGTATCACCACTGTATCCACCATTCGCTATATATGGCATAATTATGCTTTTATTAATGCCAGTCCTTACATTTTTCAAGGGTGATATTAGGCATATTGTATATGCCTGTTTTTAGGATGGGGGTGTTGCTGGGTATTTATTAGAATTGGCAAGGGCAGGCGAGAGATTTGATGCAGTCTGTAGGGTGCCTGAATCTCAAGCCATATGCCAGTCGCTGGTCCCTCCTATGTGTTACCCTTTCTTCCTGCATGAATAAAGCAAAAAAAAAAAAAAACATGAAAGAAGGCCTGTCCACTCTCCTTTACAAAATTGGTGGACAAGGCCAATAAAGAGTTTAAAAAGAGACCGGTTAAATGCACTGAAGCCTAACAATACATATATTCTGTCTGTAATTTCTGTCCATAGTTTGTGCAATTAATTGTTTACATGAAAGTGTTGAATATATTTCAGAAACACTGGCTTGTAACTGAGCATAGATCTTATATTTAAATTGTTATTGATGAGGTTACCAGTATTTTTGTTTTTAAAATGCACTGCAGTAGTATCTTACGGCAGCCACACATTCAGGTGTTCACGGAACTGTCTTTGCAAGGTTAAATGCATTGGAATCCAAGCCATTTTCTTCCTCATAATAGCTTGGCACTTTTGCATTACTGTAGTCCATGCACGGTATGTATTTATTGTGTCTTAGGAAAATTCATAGTCTGAATTCTATAATTGTTTCAGAAAGCTGAATGTTTACATGTACAGCATAGTGTTTTGTTTTATTTCTTAAATGTTATGAACCTGCTGAAGATTTTTAGTATAGATTCCTGTCCTTTTTGTGGAACCGTAATAAGGCTATTTGTTCAATTAAACCCGACTCTTCGAGAGAATTTGTATATTTGTATTTGTTTGCAAAGATATGCAAAGATATGCTAATTCCAGGAGAGTGATGTGGTAAACTGAAAAGCTGACTAGTGAGTGACACCGTTGGTGGATTGAACATGACATTCCACTTGTTACCAAAGGAGCCCATTCTTAAACAAAAACAGGTAGAATTTGTTTTTTTTTAATCACGTGGTTGTACCTGCCAGCATAGAGGGAATCCATGTTCTTAGTGCACATTTTACAGTTTAACTGCTTCCAGAAGTCAGTGGCTTTTTGCGAAAAAATTGATTTTTAATCCAGATGCTGTGCCTACTATATATCCCAGAACCAAAGCAGCAAGCATTGCCAATTTGCATATTCATAGATTTGGGTATTCTCAATGAGGGTGAAAGTGTAGAGATGATATTTTCAGCAGTTTTATGAAAAAAACAATAAAATTATTTTCAAATAGAAATTTACATTTAAACATCTGGAGGTCTTTAAACATATTTTACTCATATTAGCTGGGCGGTTTGATATTGAAATAATCTGCTGCCAGAAATAAATCTGACAGGAATTTTATTCATCCAGCTTGCAACACACTTGGGTGTTATATGGTCACCGTAATGAAGTGCAAAAAAATACTTACTAAATACTGTTTGGTTACTGAAAAAGGTTATGTCAAGTTGGTTGAACTATTTCTTTTAAAGGAAATATGTTCAATAAACTTTTTAAATATAGTGTTTGGAAAAAAGGTTTGTAAATTGTAAAATTGTATTTATTATTTCTGAATTACATGAGACAAACATTTTCACTGCTAAAGGGCTGTTTGACTGTTTTACACTTCATTTTACATTTTCACAGATCAGGTCAATTTTACCTGTAACATAATGGATGTAACTATTTTTCAACATAGTTAAAAATATGTAGTCTACTTCCAAGGCCTGTTTCTAGAAAAACCATGACCTCACAGAAAGTGAAAGTAAGAATGTGTATCTTTTATTCTTGTGTAAACAATGGATGAGAACACAAACATGTCTACTTGTATTTTTAAAGATAAAGGAATATTTTCTCTATTGTGCCATTGATTAAATAACATTTTCCCCACAAGGCTGGCTCTGCATTCTATCATGGTTCAAAGATAATTACAAAAAAACCAAAATGTGCTCAAAAAGATTTTGTGCTTAAGAACACTTTTGTGTTAAGCTACTTAAGTTACAAGAACAGTGAACCACTTGGGAAGAGAGAATTGGAAGACTGCATTGACACGTGTCTTACCCTCAGGAATGCCGACTAGACTGAGATTGTTCCTACACTACATTTCTTCCAAATTAGCCAAATTGTGTTCAAGATTTACAATTCAAGTAGGCTGTTCTCCTAATTCTCCTTGAGCAAATGAGAGGCCCTTGGGCATTCGAATCCATCTTCAAATTGATAGTCATGGCCCTTCATTCCTGCAATTATTATTTTGCATTTCAAGGTATGTGTTGTTGTCTTTGTGCACTCTGCAACGTTTGCAATTGTTAATTATAATTAATAATTATAATTAATATTCCCATGGATCCCCTGATGCTCCAGACTACGTATTACTGAACAAGATGAGGAATGGAAAGGAACTGATCAGGAATGCTTCCCTCCTGTGTGACTGTTCTGGTTCTCAGTGGAACTCATTCAATCAATATTGTCAGGTGCTTGCATAACAGCTACTGGCACAGTGACTTCAGACTTGGGTTCAGTTTTGCTTCGTAATGTAATTATATAATCCTGTCCCTAAACTGTGGGCAGTCAGTTAAAAACAAAGACTGGGATTTGTGCTTTTGCCTGTAATCTCTTTTACGCTTTTTTACATTTTAATTGGCAACATATTCATGATGTTCCAGTTTTCCCCAATTTTTAAATACCTTAGTGCTTTAGGCTTAACGCTGTCTGATTTGTATGTTAATGTTTCAATAATGAACAATTGAAACATTTTGATCATGTATTTTTAGCATGCTCATCTGTAAGCAAACTAAGATTTACATCACTCTGTACTAGCACTGGAAGGCTAATGATACAAATTGTGGGGGTCTTTCCAGACACCCACCACTCGGGTGTGTAGATAGTGCAGGCAGGGTATATTTCTGTAGAGCAAGGTCATTCCACAAGGTCATTCAGTAGGTCATTCCACTTTTAGTAACAGCACATAGTATGTATATCATAATATTAATGTACCTATTGTCCATTTCAAAGTTCTGCATGAAAATATGTTTTTGCAGGTTCATAATTATAATAGAATGCCCCATCTATGTGATGTAGTGTCTGTGGGTGTACTGACAAAATGTATATTTATGATGTATATTTTTACATGTATGACTATGGTTGCATCATACAATAAAGTATGCATTGCATTGATTGAAGGTGTAGCTTTGTGTTTATTTGTATTTGTATTCCTGATTAATTGAGACTTTTGTGTTTATGTATGCTGTACACTAATGTCTTACTGGCATTTGTTTTCAATCATATCAACCATATACATCCAACTGGACTTTCATTCTAAAGCTTGTCAAAATATCAAAATAAGTGTGTTATTTTTACTGAATGTGGGAAGATTTTTTTAAGGCATCAGCAAAGAGAGTCAAAATTGTACATTTACTCAGTCTGGATGTGAAAATGGTTAGTAAGGATTGTTGACACAAGTAAATGACCACATCATTGACTCTTGCTAGCCAAAATGTATGAAATTCCATCTGTATATTCCTTCAGTTCTAAGGCCGTACTCAGGTAGTGTGGGAAAATATTTAGCTCTCACATAACTGATGGAATTGAATGGCCATGCTGGTGACAGACATCTTTTTCAAAATGAGTTTCCAATAGTATTTCTTAAACTAATTTTCGTAAATTATGTGACTGATAAATGAAGATAGGTATTTATTTTCTTCAGCTATGAAATTCAGTTGAACTTGCAACCATGGTAATATTACAGATGTCCTCTTCTCCAAGGTATTTTGAAAGTAAGGATGTTAGCCAGCATATCATTATGCAGAGCTGAGCAGCTGTACCACCCTGTAATTTCCTTGTGCTGGCCTGGTTAGAACATGAATAGACGACTTTAGAGAACAACCCAGCTGCACTCAGTGCGAGTACATTTACTTCTGGAGGCACTGCGCTATTGATGGAACTAGCATTTGCATTCGATTTGCATTAAAGAAGGGGTGGTCCCCAGCTGGCTGTATGTTAGCACATCATCCCACCTACAGAGGTTCGGTGTCTGTTTATAAGAAATAGTTTTTTCTGTCCTTACCTTTTAGAAAAAGGTTTTACAACAAGGACAGTGTCTTTTCAGCACACCAAATAGGCCTCCAGGGCATCTCTGCACTTAGTGAACTGGCCAATATGTTATCCAAAATAAATGTTACTTGTATTTGCTTTGTCATTTTGGATTGGTTACTTGTAAGAAGTGTCTTTGGAATGTTAACTAGCCAACATAAAATGAACGTTGAAACTGTACAAATTACAGAAGTCTTTTTAAAAAAAAATATATTACTTGTTCATTGGCAGATAATCTTATCCACTGTCTCGCATAGCCAAAATAGTGAGAACATGACTACACATTGCCAATTTTGTTAAACATTGTGCCTTTTTCCCCCTTCCATGGAAATCTGTCTGAGGTTTTCTAGATTTTTCTCTCATCTTTGCAGAGGTGCTTGTGAGTTCAGTAGAGGTGCATAGCCTCTGCTATTGATACCTGGGGGAATCCCTGTGTCTAATCAGAGAATGGAGAATAAGCAGCGTCTGCCTCTCACTGAAAATAAATGTTAGAAAATGAAATTTAAGACTGGGTGTTTTGTTGCCCCCCAAGGCTTGACATGACAATAGGGCAGGAATGAGTGCTCTGAAAAACTTTACTTCTTTAATAATCTACTTTAAAACTACAAAAAAAGACAAAATAACAATGCAAGGATTTTACTAAGAAGACATTGTATTACCACGTTTTTAACAATTTTCCACAAATAACAGAAATTCGAGTAAACTTATAAGCAAAGCAAATATATTTTTACAGCACAATCTGGTCAAATTCAGGGAAATTTTTTTCTGATGGGAGAATCTTTCCAAAACAAAAGAAACAGAAAATTCATTTTTAGCAGAGCTACGGCAAAACCAAACCATGCTTTTCTTTTCTTTTAAAAAAAAAAAAAAAGCATGGTTTGTCGGGAGACGTGGTCAAAATCTCATTTTATATGGCTGCATTTCCATTCATCATGTATTAGTGGCTCACCTGCCCAGTACATGCAGAACTGAATTGCATCCAAATTCCAATTATGACAGATAAAAATCCGGTTGTGAATGCTGTGGTGCTTACTGTACACGAGAGCAATTTCTTTTGTGAAAGGCAGAAGCCCATCCTCTTCTATCCTCAATTCTGACCGCGAAGTACAAGCCCCCTTTCGTCCGACTCTACCCACTGACCAGACAGGGTGTGATATCACCACAATCGAGCGTATTCTAGATCTTTATTTGACGTATTTCTCCATGAACTTCTTGTGAAACTCGGACCGCAGCGTATCGTTGACAAAGCGCTTCTCTTTCCTCGAGTCGTCTACGCCCTTCGCACAGTTCTTGAACACCACGTCATCGTCCCACCTGAGAGAGACACCGCATTACTTTCAGGCTAACGGTTCTGCTAGCACTAATCTGATTTTGGGTGCACCATGCACTCATAAAGCAAATTTCACTTAGAATTATTGAGGATCATTCCATATGATCTGGTTTTTCTTCAGAGGATCCCACTAAATAAATCACCTTGAGATCAGTTTTTAAATGGTTCCCTGCAACACACCCTGTGTGTATATTCAGTGCACTTACACATGCCTAGAACGTAAACCATGGGATGCACAAAGATGAAAGATCACCATGCTTATCCTCCCTGGACTACATAACACAGGAGAAAAACCCTGTACCATAGCCCAGAGAGGTCGCAGTATTACGTGTGTAAGGTATGCAGGTGTGCGTACTGCATTACCTCCTCTTGACGCTGAAGGCCGTCTGGGTCTGCACAACCACCTGCTGCTGCTGCTGCCCGGCCAGGTTGAGGAGCGGGTTCCCGCTCAGAATGTTCTCCATGCGAATGCGCTCCTCCTCCGCCTTCTGCTCCCTCTCCTGCGCAACACAGCACCCATCCCACGTGAGCCCCTAGCTTGGGAACGCGTGTTAACTGTTCACCCCATGTTCAGATTTGGATCATGGTTAAAAAGCCACAGTGACTCTGCCAGGAGAGGCGTTATCATTCACAACACAGTAGGCGCTTCCTAGGCCTGGCGGTTGGTTTATCTGCTCGGGATCAGGGCCCTGTTTTTTCGTAGTCGCCCCCCATCGGGGGCCGGTACGCTGCCGCTCACCTTGCGCTCATGTTCTTCAGCCCGCTCTTTCTTAATCTTTTCAAGTTCCGCCAGCAGGGCGGCGGTGTCATCATCATCGCTGTCCTCGTCAGAGTCGTCCTCGTCGTCGTCCTGTCACATAAAGCAACAGGTCAGCGAAAAGAGATAAGACTTACATCACCCCTGTTTGTGAGCCTATATTTCTTAGATTGGACCTTTAGCTGATCCTTATTTAGGCCTAGGTAATATTTTTTTTTTATCTTAAAAATTTCCTCTAAAGCAACTGGAATTTTTTTAATGAAAAAATATCTGTATGTCTATTTTGTTCACCCCCTCCACCTCCCCTCCCCTCCCACAGTAAAGGTTTCCTTATGCTGTGACAGACTGCCTAAACTGCAATGCAATGAGGCCACCTACGTCAGTGAGGGGATCATCTGCATCCAGGTTAGCGGCAGGAATCTGGTCCAGGCGGGGCCTTTTTGAGGAAGAAGAGGATGAAGATGATGTGGTGTGTTCTGGGGACAGAAGACAATTCAAGACAGAGAACCCTAAATTGAGCAGCAAAATTAACAATTGAACACATTCATTACCACCAATTTCATGTAATTAAAAATGGGGCGAGACTCAAAATATGCCTAATAACTCCAAATCTGCCAACATGTGTTAACACTTTTGTTGAATCCTCACCTCACCCCACAAAAATGGAATTCCAGCATTCAAGGGTACAAATGACATTCTGCACAAGAATTTTCTCCACACACCATTTTAAATGCATGGAACAACTGTGATCAAGTGCAAACTCAATATAGATAACTGACACTAGAGACAAATAAAAAGTTCCATTCCTCTTCAGTGTGTGAGAGAGAAATCAGTTATGACCCATAAGGACACAGCTTCAGTAAAAGTGCTTCAGAAAATAGGCAGTGAGGAAACTCACCCCTGGGCCCCCTCTCCCTGGTCTTCTCCCTAACTGCAACACGCTCCCTCTCCTCCAGCTCACGACGAAAGTCACGGGCACGCACCTCCTCAGGGGCATCCTGGGTGGGTTGTCTGAGGATCAATGATTAAAATTGACTTAATACACAACAGTAGGATGCACAGGTACACAGGTAGAGTTTTTTGCATTTATTAAGCATTTTTTAACGGCTGATTAGTCATTCATTTCAAAGCCCAACAGCCGGGAACATACCAGACAACATGAATCTAAGGGGGTGGTTTGACAAAGTATCTTCTAAGAGTCTAATACTAATAGACATATTCGCACAACAGATAAATTCCGACTGGTTTTGTCATCACCTGTATTTAATCTTAGTGTGGCCCGGTAGATCTCGGCTGGAGTATTGTTTAGAGAGGGCGCTGAGGTCCCCTTCTCCCTTTCCCCTCCCGCCCCTCGCGGGCTCGAACGTTGGTCTCGCCGCTGTGGTCATCCTTCCACAAACTGAAATAAATTAGTTACAACATGTATTACAAGCGATTGACAACGGCGCAAACCTTCCACTCGCAGCACTGAATATGAAGCAGGATGTTGTTGAAACTTCATCATCCAAGGGCAAGATAATGTTACTTTGGTTACGGAGATTTGATAACATTTGAAATGTACTGCCATTTCCGGCGAAAATCCAGGAAATCTACCTAAAACGAAATGAACACTACAAGCTGGCTATCACACTACCTGCTAGCTAGCTATGTTTGTTGCTAGCGTTATTATTCGTTTGATTACCCCTTCGCAACAGAATATTGTTCGCTAGTAAAAAAAAAAAATGAATTCGAGAACCACAAGACACAACGTTCACATGCTTGATTAAGTTTCATCGATATATTTTGTAAATATGACGGAAATTTGCGCATAATTTCAGAGAGCTTTACATTACCTTCTTATGCGGCCGTGATGAACTAAAACATCCCAACAACCCTTGCGAGAAGTTGCGACGATACAGTGCCAAGGGAAAGCTACTTTGGACAAAAGAGTAAAATGGTGCTTTTGAAAACGCGGATTGTCTTCTTCTTCCTCTTTGGGTTTGGTTCAAATCGCATCCAAGTTTATACACCGCCATCTACTGTGCTGGAGTGTAAAGCCGGTCACTGTCTAACTACATTCAATTATTTTCCCTAAACCTGTTCCTCCAAGAAAACTAAGAAGAGCCTTACCCATCTCCTCTTTCCCCTTTCCTTCCCTAATATCCCACATCTACTCTATCCCTGCTCAGTTTCGCTGACCCTCCCAATATCTCCCTGTCCATATTAATGTGGATTGTCAGTCTGCTATACAGATTTGATTAAGAAAATACTAATGTAATATTTATTGAATACAATCCTATGAAACTATTTGATTTTGTATTATTGTTGTGCCTCACCATTTCTTTGGACAAACCAGATGGCGATTCCTTTGTGATTCCTGGAATTGTGGGTTTTATTAGTTAAAATATTACCTTGATATTGTGCACCTATGGAACATTGTAGGCACAATTCCTCTGTTCCAGTACATAAACAGTCATAAACCTGAATGCTGATTTCATTGTCCTGCATCCAAAGAATGGAGTTTCTAAAGCTGTCAAATATGATTTGGCTGTGTCTTTCAGCTCTTCTGGTTTTACTCATCTATTAAATTGTTGTGATGATGTTTATTTTTTCTGATAAGAACAGGAAACACAAGCACCTCAAGAAAGTAAATTTATTTATGCTGTTGTATTTGTCGAGAACAAAATGTGTTACAAAATAAGCAAGGAAAAATATTTTTGGAGCAGATTTACAACAACAACAAAAAATTAATAGTGACTTCACCTCCACTTGTGAAATACAAGATATGCTCCTTCCCTGGATGGATGCTGAAATCTTTCAGGGAAAAAAAGTAAAGTTATGAAAATGTTATACCTGTTTAAATGAATCTTTAACAATATTCATATCCCTACAGCTTAAAAGGGGAATAGAATGGCATATTACCATATGAACTCATCAATATATATTAAGGTTTTCTTGGACAGTACGTTGAATGATTCAAACTTTGGCAACTTTAAACTTTTGCATTCACTTTATGTGTCATAGACAGACAAGAGAACTGGTTGCACCAAAAAGAACTGTCAGTAAAATGTTAGTAAGATGTGATATGTAGATTGATTTCATGTTTTCCTATGCCAGTGTTAAGTATTGAGTCAACAATCACATATAAGACATGACTGTCATTTGCAAGTCAATGGAAAAATTAATATGCACCCTTCTGTTGCAAAAACAAGCACTGTAATAAATCATACCACCTAATTAGATGACATTGCAGGGGATCACAGCTTCACAACAACTGGTTAAGAATTCAACCAGCCACGATGGTAATACTGAAAATGCTTTAAAATGCTTTGAAATGTGAAAAGGCAAAAAGCACTGTTCATAGTATGCTATCATTACAACAACATGCTATAAATGGTTTAAATGATATACATCGGAGACAAGAAAGTACAGAAACCAACAAATTTGGTTTCTTTCACATAGATTTCTTTCACATTTTTTTAGTCGTCAGTGGTACATGCATTGATTCATATGAGGCATAATATCCATCAAGTGAAACCAATGTTGAGGAAAACAGGTATCCCTCTCTGTCAAACTGAATCCCATCTCAAATGGGACCTTTACATATGTGCAAAATGTAAAAAATATATATTTTTTGAGATTTTAATCTCAGCTTAGTTTTTTCCTTTAATGCAGTCTTCCTAGCTCTAAAACATAAGACAAAAATAAGGAATAATGTATATTGCACATTCAAACAGACAGTACCTTATACAGAAAGAAAAGAGCATCCTGTGTTTCCACAAAAAGAACAAAACTGTACAGTCTCACCAATCTCACTCTGTACTTTGTTCAGTATTCCTTGGTTAAATTCTATTCTGTCTAGTTCTACTTTGTTGACAATTGTTTGGTTCAGTCTTATTCCTACTCTGATCAAAAACACTTGCTTCAGTCTCTCATTTCAGTTCTAGATTATTCACTATTATGTACTTGGTTCTGTCTTCCATCCAGTCCAACTATACTTTGTCTTATCCGGCTCTGGCTTTTACAATAGATCTTAAAGCAGTGTGTCTGCACTTTGCCACTTTTCTGTGCCAATGTTTCAGCTGTATCTTTCAGGAATGAGGCCTTTCACCCCAAAGCAGCCAAAGTGTAAGTCAGGTGATCAAACAAAGGAAAAGGCAACTTGGTGACACTTGATAAATGAGACAATTCTGCTTTTGGTAAAACAGCAGAGAAAACAGCCAGTGAACAGTACATTACTAATTGTGTGAGAATCCCCCCTCCCCCCTTCCATTTAAGTATTTAAAACAATATTTATTTTCATTCCAAGGCATACTGCAAAATCCCTATTTCCTGGCTAGCCAGATGTTGAGTTGGAAACACAAGGTACATGACTGATACATCTCATGTTATGAAAAAGATTAGCGAGCAATGTATTTACTGCTCTAATTGAATCCTGACCACAGTTTTATATCATTCTGCATAAGCCATTTGATCTTATGGTGGAAATATGTACTACAGTAATTATGCTCTTTAAAAGCATACTCAGCTCTAATAGGTTCAGCATGACAAGTCAACTGTCAGCGCATCAACAAACTGCACTACTGCCAGTTTTGTCTAAATGGTAAAAAAAAGAATCTTATCAGAATACAGTACATAAAAATAAGAGAAGAAGGAAGAAACTTTTTGTCATTACCCCAGATACGTCTCCTCCACAACTGTGTTGTTTTTGTTTCAACTTTCTTTTAGAATAGTGCTGAGTGCTGTGGTCCACTCTGGAGTAAATAGAAAGGGGAACTAAAATATAGATATTTTGGGAATGAAGTTAACCCTATCCACTTTAAACCCATCATTTATTCCAGCTAGGCCCACAGCAGGGATAGGTATGTGGAGGTTTAGTGTGGGCCAGCAGGCGAAGTGCGTCCCCTCAGGTCATGTGATGAGTGATGGCTCGCAGGGCATACAGAAGCTCCGCCTGCATCCGGGCCTCCATGAGCAGCAGGTTCACATGGACCTGGCAACCCAGAGGAAAAAGGGTTCAACGATTGTGAGACGGAGATACTAGATTGTATACTTTTAGCACACCCTTAACCAGAGCATATGAAGAATAGATTAACACAAAGCATCTGCATCAAGGCTCGTTCTTTTAAATGTCCTGATAGATGGTCAAACTGGCCAGCCACAGAGGATAGTGCTGTAACAAGGTCAGAGCTCTAAAACCCAGCGAGGAACAAACTGTTAAACATCAAGCTCTATGGACTGAAGAACTCACATGGGTTAAAACATGAAGCAGTCATTTAATCCTGAAATAAGGACCGGGATTACGAAAAGGCATGCAAACACAGGTGTTCAATGCACACGCACACACGCACACGCGCACACACATACACACTCACACACACACCATGCCTTCACCTTTTCGGAATGACGGAACTGGCGCCAGTAGCTGTGGTACATGTGACAGGTGGTCCTCTCTGGGTAGCAGGTCACAGTCTTGATGTAGACCTTCAGACTGCGTTCCAACAGTTGGTTCACCTCCCCATAGTTGTAGTCATCATACCTGGATCAGGAAGGTGGTGGCATGACATTTACTCAACCAGTTTCCCCCCAATGGCATGGAAACAGCACGCATGAATGAGGAGAATCATGGGAAGTCTACAACACCCATGGGCTCAAAGAAGACACAGAAAACTCTGGGGACCAAATCTATACCAATTACACACTCAGAGCATGGACAATGCAGAGGTGAACAAGAATGGTGTCATGGGAGGGTACCAGACTGTACAATCATTTATCCATTTAGACTCTCTCATCTGGAGTGCCTAACAGATATAAGCATTTAATAAGGCTAAAGCAATAGTGTACAGTATACACAGAAGATACGTATACACAACAAGTGGATTGTGAGACTGGATAAACGTGTGATGTCACAAACAAATGGCGGTCCTGGGTTAGAATGCTATGTCATAAGGAGCAAGAGGGTAATAATGAATACTGCAATGTCAAGGACAGCAGAGATGCTGGATGAATGGATGCAGAAAGATGAGACATTTTCTTACCTGATGCCGTACATGCAGTGCACGTAGTTGAAGATGGCACGGCGGAGCATGGTGGTGTCCACGTCCTCGTGGGTTGCCATGTTGTAGTACGTCAGGTTGCACACTGTGCGGAACTTCTCGTCCAGCAGGAGCCCAATGTCAGAGTACAGCCGGTTTACCAGAGAGAAACCGTGGTCTTCCCAGGAGTAATCCTGCAAGAGAAAAAGAGTGAGTGTGTGTGTGTGTGTGTGTGTGTGTGTGTGTGAGAGAAAAGCTGTGGTCAGGGTAGCAATATAGAGCAGTCTTCAGACCAGCAGTGTGAAGCAGTGGTCTGACCAGCAGCGTGGAGCAGTGGTTAGAGCAGCAGAGTGGAGCCGTGGTCAAAGCAGCAGCGTGGAGCAGTGGTCAGTGCAGCAGTGTGGAGCAGTGGTTAGAGCAGCAGTAGAGCAGTGCTCAGGGCAGCAGTGAAGAGCAGTGGTTAGAGCAGCAGTAGGGCAGTGGTCAGAGCAGTAGTGTGGAGCGTAAAACAGTAGTCGGAGTAGCAGTGTGGAGCATGCAGCAGTGGTCAAATTAGTAGTATGGAGCAGTGGTCAGAGCAGCAGTGTGGGGCAGTGGTTAGAGCAGCAGTGCGGAGCAGTGGTCAGGGCAGCATTGTGGAGCACTGATTCCTCTGATTCAGTTACAAAACTGCCTCACCTGAGCTCGGAAAGTGGGCAGGTCGTCTTCCGCACGTCTGGCAAAGTCCTGATACCGGAAGGTGGAATCCTCCACAAACTGGGAGACTTTTGATTTTGGCACCACCTCTTCCTTGAAAACTGAAGGTACCCATGGAGAATGAAAAATTAATTTAAATATTTCTTTGCAAACTATATGAATTACTAGTACCTAATTCCCAGTTTTAGTACCTTCTATCTGCTGGTGAACAAAACATGATCTTTGGGTTCTAAGGACATTTAAAATAGACGTTCCATTAAACCTGTCTTCTGCAGAGTTGGGCAAAAATTAGGTCAAGCCTGCAGTACCTCCTGAGCCCACTAGAAGGCTCTCTTTCTTCTCCCTCTCAAAGCGAGTGGCCATCTCCTCCTGGGAGGCCTCCTCCTCCTCCTGCTCTTCTTGGAGTCTCTTCATTCTTTCCATTAAGGCCTCCAGTTCACTGACTGAGTCCGTCATCTGAAACACGTTGCCAACAGCAACCGTTAGGTCCATATAGCTATATTATCCCCCACTATATACTTCCCTGTATACTGCCCCACTGAATCATTAACACTGTCCCTATGTTATCAGCAATCAGTACAATCATTTATACTGCATTATACTCTCAAAACTGTGCCACCTGCACTTTGACTTCATCGAATGAGGTAAGAAATGATTACGCCAGAGTTGCAGGGCATCCAACTTTATAGTACGCAAAATCCCCACAGGGGCTGTCGTAAGTCCCTGCGTCAAACGACAAAGGTCTTTGGCATGGGAACCAGTAACACCCGTCAGCTACACTGGGGGTGACGTGACAGCAACAGTGATATGGAAGTTCATCTGTGAGAATGCCAGGTAGTTCCAAGACCCCAGTCGCCAGTTTTTGCTCCCTTCCCCAGTCCCCATATGACTATCTCACCTCAAGGCTGCCACGAAAGATGCCCTCTGGCTCCAGGCTGCAGTTATCAGCGAGGTCACAGGAGCAATTGCACATAGACTGGAAGCTCCGCTCATCTATGTCCTCCTCCCCATCCGGGTTGATGCCGCTGCTGAACACAAAGCTGGCCAAGGCATGGAAGTGGGCCAGCAGGACCACAGCATGGACCAGCTCTGCCAGGGACCAGCTGTTCTCCCCAGTTTTAACCAGACTCTGACAGTGGGAGAGACACGAACAAGGAGATGTAAGTGTGCATGTAAGTGTGCACACGTGTATTTATGCTAAATTGTTGCACTACATTGTTGATGTGTGTGCGTAAGCTTTTATGTGCGTGTGTTTATGTGATTGTTTGTGGGTGTGCGTGTGTGTGTATGTGTAAGCTTGTGTGTGTACGCAAATGCGTCAGCTTGTGCGTCTTTGTGTGAGTGTGTTTGTGTGTGTGTGTGTGTGTAAGATAGTGTGCGTGTGTAAGCCTGTGTATCTGAGTGTACGTGTGTGTGTGTGTGTGTGTGTGTAGGTGTTTGTGTGTGCGTGTGTGTGTATGCCTGCGTAAGCTTATGTGTGTGTGTGTGTGTGTGTGTGTATGAGTGTGTGTGTGTATGCATGTCTAAGTTTGTGTGTGTGTGTTACCTGTATGTGGTCCTTGGTGATAAGCCATGGTCTGTGTGCTAGGATCTTGTTGATGTCGTTGAGCTTCCTCATCCTCTCAGGGGCGTACTGCAGGCCCCTCAGCCACTCCACCGGCCCGCCTATCTGGTAGAACTCCTGCACGTGCATCTTCACCAGGAAGGAGCACTGGTGCCGGGCCGCCGCCTGGTGTGGGAAGAGGAGCAGTCAGGACCACAGCAGGACCATGTATGCGGGGAGAACTGCCACACTGTGCCACAAACCTCAGGCCTTTCACCAGGAGTGGGCAACCCTGGTCCTGAGGAGCCGCAGGGACTGCTGGTTTTTGTTTTCAACTTAAATACAATCTCTTTAGACCCAAGAATCCAGGTGAGGCGAGTTAACTGTGTAATCGACAGCTTTCCCAGATCAACAGAATACACTGACAACAAAAACCAGAATACCCTGCAGCTCTCTAGGGCCTGGGTTGGCCACATCTGTCGTATACTTTACATTACTAAATTACGTGGTAGAGATTCACATAATGTTTACATTCACCTATACTGTACACACTGCTTATACATTGTATGCACATTTGATCAATTCTTGTGCAGTGTTATGTCAGATTATCTCCTCTCTCATATGTGCACTTGTTCAGAGTTGCTTTCATTGTAAAATTCTCATTTTGCTGTTAAAATGCACTTTAAAACGCTGATGCACTTCTGGGAAAAAAGACACTTGAATAAAGCCTTTCTTAAAAAAAAAAGCAGACCATATCTATATCCCAAAACAAAACCTCACTCTTTGCCTTCTCCTTTCCCAAATCCAACCCAGTTTTACACAACTGCAATTTGTTGCCTGTTCTTCCCTTCACGTTAACCCGGTTGATGAAAGCCAAATATTGTCAAATAAGCAATGTCTCAGAACCTCACCTGGCTACTGCTGTATCCCTTATACTAAATGCGCTTAAACCATGGAGCACACAGCAGATTTCCGCTGGCATTCGAAAGGGGGTGTCAGACTGATCGGAAAGGTTAAAATAAACACCGCGTTGCTGCTAGTGCACAAGCCAAAACAAAAGGGACTCACCATGATAGCGATGTACTGGCGGCAGTGCAAGGGCAGGGGCCCATCCATCCACAGAAGGTAGAACTGGCTCTGCAGGAAGGACTGCAGGTATTGGGGGTGCAGGCCCATCACCTGGGTCAGGTGGTCCAATCCCCCGCTCGGGGAGTAGGCCTCCGCTAACAGCAGCTCAGTGCAGGCATCGATGGGGAGGGCCTCCAAGATCTGTTGCAGAGGGGCAATTATGGGAGAAGGGGGTCATGGTTTGCTAACTGTACCCTAGCAGCAAGGAAAAGGGAATCTCAGAGGGACGATAATGGCCATGGAAAAAACACAGGGAGGACCTAGGGAGGAATACCTCAATGTGAAACTGAAAAGTCTTAAACGCATATTTCTGCACAGTCACAGTTCCTCTGGATAAAAAACATCTACTAACTGCGTGAAAGCAAACGCAAATGTTCAGACGCATGCGATCTTTGCCCTCGTTTAAAGGAGGCTTGAACTTTTATAGCCGAGCCGAGTCAGCAAGTCGCTCGGCGAGAGAGCGTCGCCACTTCCCACTGACCTCATCCTCTGGAATGAAGGCGCTGGGACCGCTGGAGGAACACCGCGCTCTCAGTCCCTTTTCCTGTTTCAGACAAGGGACAGGAGGCAATCTGTCAAAACACGGCCTGAAAGTCGCGTACGACACAACACAGCCTACTCCGCACTCAGGAGGGACACGGGAGGGGAGACCATTGTCTACACGTAGCAGATACAAAGGGTTTGCGTTTCACAAAGTGATCTTCGGCTCTGGGGGCAAGAGGAGGCTGGAGGTCCCGTTCCAGTCCCTGACCTGGGTGCTCTGTGCACACAACGTATCCGAGCCGTGACATCACTGAGTAGCACTGGGTCACACTCCCAATTTCCCATGCAAGACAATGTCCACGTTTAATTATTATTCACGTTGAATACTAGAAAAATATTAATATATCTCAAAGTGATAAACAAATATATTCAAGTAAAACCTTTATTGCATGGCTCTTGTTTTTTTTTTATTTTATTTATTTATTTATTGTTGGTTATAAAAAAAGAAAAAAAAGAGTAATCAATTTGTCTTGAAATCTATTTTCTTTGCCTCTCTTGTTATTTTTCTCCACTGTTCTCTAGACAACATTGACAGCCAGACCTGCCCTTTTTTCTCCCCTCTATCAACACCCCACCCATTTCCTGTCCAGCCTGTGACATTTTAGCTTGCGGTAGATTGCTATGAGTTAAGGACCTTATAATTATAATTCAAATTTCTCTATAAGAAAGGAACTAACATCTTTATGAAACAGGACATGTTTGAAAATGTGAAGCAGGGCCAGGTAATAACATGACAGAGGGAAAAAGCGTGAGGGTGATGTCAAGCACCATGCTGGGTGCAGGACAGGGGTTTGTGGGAGCCCCGGTCACGCTCAAAAGGACAAGAGCAGCAAAAAAGTAAGGAGAGTAAATGAGTGGGATGGTGCCTGTTTTAGCAAAGCATCGCTGAGATGCTTTCTTTCCTGGCACACATCTGTGGGAGAGCAGACATTGCGACATGCACTGTGCAGCTCAGAAAAGCCTCCAGCTTGGTGTCAGCGACTACAGCCAGTTACACAACCCTGTTATCATGTGCTTATTTATAGAGCGCCCTTTGTGCTGAAAAATACCCCCCTCCACTTCTTCATTAGCTATTCACTAATTCATTTGTTGATTCCCTCAGTTGTCCATTAACTCTTCAGTCAATTATGTCAGTGGTTGATTAAACAATCCTTCAAGCCCTCCATGTAGATGATTGATCTGTTCATCAGGTGGACAGCTATTGATTACTCATTATTTGACCTGTGAGGCAACAAAGAGATAACAAGCAGCGATCAAAACAGCCACTGACTACCGTTTAAAATGGAACTACTGTTAGTTACACTTAGAACCAGCGGCTTTGAATTCAGCTAAGCCGGGTCAGGAAGTACCACGGCTGTGAGACCCAAGACAGGGAGTGTTGTGTGAGATGGCTGTGGTCGGGGTGGAGCTGCTGCAGGATAGAAAGGCCATGAGGAGGGAACCGGCTGTGTAATTACTGTTTGTGCTCCCACCCTTTTCTGCAAAAATTACCTCTGTTTCTACTTTCAGCCAAGCAGCCAAATATTCCCTGTGACTCTGCATCTCCTCTTGGCGAAGGAGAATGGAAAGTACCTCACCACACGGCTGTGCCTTTCGATGCCCTAGTGGGTCACCTTTAATGGGTCACCACACATGCCCATAAAGACGTAATGAGCCACTGCTCTGTTACGTGCACTTCTGCAAAGAGCACCACTGCTGACGTATGTGCTCTGCTACAATGCACAGACCATGCAGTACTACAGGAGTTATCAGTTAACTCCTAAAACTGCACTAAAACCAAACTAGCATGTAAGCGTTGCACATAAACGATCTCTAATTAGCCTTAAGCAATGTAATGCCTTTAACTGTAATGTATTCATAGTGTATCACCACTGTTAAATACACTGGATACAAATGCAAAAGTAAAGAAAATTAGTCTGAATCCACGCTGAAGGGGAAAGCTTCTTTTCAGCATTTCACTCAGCTGGCTGTGCTCCCATACCAACTAGAGGGGAGAACTGTGCTGCTGAGAACAGGTGGATGAAGACTGCGGGTGTCTTATCGACAACACAGCAATTAGCTACAAAAACAAATTAGCTATGTCTATGAATTAACTTGGAAACTCGTATAACTTCACCAGGCAGGATTTCCAGACCAAGACACCATCACCACAGCCATTCTTGAGCATAGTTCTCAAAAGTTTGAGAGACAAAACATTTTCAAAATTTTCAAAACAAAATTGCTGGGGCTAGAACGAGGGCATAGTACAACAAGTAGACTGTAGGACTTGCATGCTACATTGAATTGTACTCATTTGCCAGTTGCTTTTATGTTGAGTGACTTACACTAGAAGAAAAAGAAACGCATCTACCTGATTCGTATGAAAAAAATGGTCAGACTCGGCTAGTACCATTCCTAGATCAGCGAGTAAAGATCCAACACTAGTGAAAATCAACAATTCTAATCAAGAGTTGGCTGCTTTTCTTTTTAATTTGATCTTTTTGGTAAGTTTTGGACTGGAGAAAAGGGAAGGGGAAGTGAGAAAAAAATGAAAACATATGATTCTCATAGAATCTGAGCATGATTGACAGCATGGATAAAGAAGTGAGTGTACCACAAGCACCCACAGATGAACCTGCAAATGCCAAACATTTCTCATTATCTCCTAACACATAAAAGCAAATTCTTAATTATTTTATGTATTTTATTTTATATATTCAAAACACATCACAAGAATGATAACTTAATAATTATTTAAACTAAACTGTGTTCAAACCACTTGTTTGTTTGACCTAATTAGTACATTAAAACTTTATGTATTCTGAATGAGTACCAATATATTTTACTTTCAGTTTAATAACTTGACCTAGACATTTGCTGGTTTCACAGTCTCAGATGAACATTGAAAGCTGTCGCTGCTCTGACCGTTACTTTTGTTACTTCCTTTTGTTGTTCAATGGAAGCAGACCACAAAATAGACACTGCAGTAAAACATTCTCTTAACCTTGTCCACTTTGACTGTGTCTGTATGAAGGTATTGTGAACTGCAAGGCCTTACGTAACACTGAAATACACTCTTTTCTCCTGTCCAACATCAGGCAAATCAATGGGTTTTATGTTTTCTCAAATTCAAACAGATCGCTGTTTGACTGTGATAATGGAACATACTGAGGCATTGACTGAGACCATGTTTGGGGTGTGCCTATATTCTGACTTCTATTTCCAATGTGTATCTGTGAAAAACTGAACTGCCAGAAGCAACACACATTTTCAGTGTGCAATTCCTAAAGTACAAATGCTCATGTGTTGGTCTGTCTATATTCCATTACTGACCCAAAGAACACAGATATGAAATTAAACTTTGTGATGTCCCACTTCACACAGCTTGTGGAAATAAATGTGAAGTTTATCGCATTCTTCCAGATAGCCAAGCTGGGTGTCATGTCCCACAGTAAGCCTATTTATCTGTAGTGCCAATTGACCACTGTGATTCATACCTTAAGACTTCCCAAATGGTTGATATTACTTAACTGACTCTGACCTTCTAATGAGAGTAAGGGTTAATGAATAAGCTATCAGTGAATCAATGAATGAAATTCAATTATTGAATTGTTTCAACCAATCAGGGGTTTTTCTGTCTAAAACAAAACACAATGATTGGTGGGTCAAAGTGAGGGGGTCAAAACTGCAAATTTAAATAAAATATATTTTTAAATTGTCAGTGTTATATAAACTGACATATATGAATTGAATATATATAGCTGCACATTTGCTTTCATCATGGGCCAATTAGCAAAATATTCACCCCATGATAAAATCAGATGGCAAAGGCCCTTCTGTCAATTGCTTCAAGCTTTTAATACTCAAGGCAAATAAAACACACAAAAACAGTTTCTAAGGAGGGCAGTAGTTACGTTGTCCGAGCCCGTGTTTCCACAGTCCATATCATTAATCTTCAGTTTATCATGTAGCATGGATAAATGCTTCTGGTAATTTCAACATTAATGCGCTCTACTTGCCCGAGACGGGCGTAGATGAATAGGGCATTAATACCAGGCGCAATACAGCTACATAATATGACATTATTAGAGAGGCTAAACGGGATTTCAACCGCTAGCACTGGTGCCTACAGGGTATTCGCATTAATTCTGACAATGGCACTTACTAAATTACACAATTCTACTGCCGAGTAGTTGAACGGATGCGTTCACAGAGCATACGCAAACTATTTAAACGGCTGTCATGCAGCCTGGTAAGTTAAGATATAACTTATCTTCCCTTATAAGCAACAGGACAATTGATTAGACTGTGACGCAACACCGCAGTCTCTGTAATTTTTTTTTTTTGTCTACTGCACAATTCAATTCACAATAATTAGAAAAAAAACATACAACAGGAAGCTAGTGGAATATAAATTTAAGTATAATACCTTTTTTGCGCTCACTTTCCGACAGGCGTTACAGATGCGGTACGGGCTGGAAGACTCGGAGTTGGTACTGCCATTCATTTTGATACGTGACGATTTTTTTTAAATGAAGATAGCTGAACAAAATTAAGATGAATTAAATTGCATTATTGGCTGTTAGTTGGGGTTGTGGCTGTTTGGTGGTGGGGAGATTGTGTAGTTGCTGAGAACGAAGGTAATTGCTGATAACCAGAGATGTTCTTCCTTCGCTCTCGCTCCCCACACAACAGCATTTTTTCGAGAGTGAGTTTCTAACTTCAGTTCGCTCGGTCATGGCACGCCCACTAGCCAACCGGCCGACGTTCAGGGCGGTGCTTACAGTGTTTTGTGGCCTTTCGCCGTAATCCCCGCCGTGTTCGTAAAAGTGAGTGCTCGTCTTGAGCGGTTCAGGTGGAGACGGCAGTTCGTGTCCCTTGTCCCACCAGGGGTAGAGTAAGCCCGGGTTTGTCTGATCGATACACTCCTCCCAACAACGTTCCAGGCTCCCATAGATTACCAGGTACCCATAACATCTTTCGATGATGCCTTGTAATTGTGTGGCCTGTAAAACGAAAATTTCTGCAGGGTAGCGCATTGGAGGAACGCACTTGATATACACCGGTTCTGGCACAGAGGTGCTCGTGGGACAGTGGTATTTGAAGAGGCAGAATTGGCGATTGCAAAAGGAAGAAAGGTTTACTTATTTATTTGAGAAAAAAACCTGCTGGTGGTATTTTTTGTTTAAAATAATAAAATGACAATTAACAGGTTATGTATATATAATATGATTAACTGAAAAATGAATAAAAGTCTAATTTGAACAGTTGAAGCTGTCAGTCCAAACCTCACAGTTCACAGGCACAATTCAAAAGCATCTCTGCTCTCAGAATGTTTCCCTCAGCAACAGCATGATGTCAGCAGAAATGTAGTGTGGGAACAAACACAGGGTTTGTTGTGTAGAGAAGTCAGTCTGATCTCTCAGCAATGGCTGATCAGCAAAACAACCTTCTCTGCACTTCTGCTGTCATGTTTATCTGTGCGCTGTGCCCTTTCCTGAGTTTAGTGAAGTGCAAGACATGGTATGTACTGTAAGTGGTCGACTGTAGTGAATGCTACTGAACAGCACTGCCAAAGTCAGCTACTGATCTCTTTCAGAGCCTTAATATAGAGCTTTAATACTTAAAGAAACATTAAGCAGCTTTAGATTGTGTTGGGAGTTGAACACAGAAAAAAAAAAACGTGCGACTGCCTGCTAAAACAGAAATTTGTTGATACTAGAAAACTGCTTTTTAACAGGGTTGCATGAAAGGACAGAGGTGACCATTGTTGGGGTGTGGTCTTGTTAGGCCATCTGTCTAGTGGTCTTGACAGAATTTGAGAATACTGGCTTTTAACATTTTTTTATCAGTTTGACTGCTTGTATGGGAAAGCAAGTTTAAAAACTCAGGAAAGATATGCTCACAGCAATTGTCAACTGTCACACATTTTGTTTGGACGCATTACATTTATTGGATTCAGTAGTAGCTGTAGCTTGGATGTCAGTTATGATACAAACATCTAGGACAAATTTCTAGAGTAGCCTACATTGTTTTAGAAATTTGCAATTTAACCTGGATGGTAAGTATTTGTGGTGTCACCTCATTAAGATGTGGTTAGTTATTGTACATATTTTTTATTATTTTTCTTCATAGATTTCTCCTCTAGAACAAGAGCTTGAACTCTGCAGATAAATACAAATGTGCTCTACCCAGGTTTAACAGATCCTGATCTTTACCTTCAATCCAGTGTGCAGTTGTGGTTTTGGTTTGGTATTTGTGTCTTATTGCTGTTGTGGCTATCTTCTGCACACAGTTCTTAAGCTCTTGCTCAAAACAGCTGCTTGCACTTGTTGAATGATAATTGTCCCAGCAGTTGTCGGCTGTCCTTTCTTGTGAATTCAAACACCTGTGAATATTCTGGTGAAAATGTCTGGCATACAGTAAATTGTTAGTGAACTAAACACATTTGAACCAATATCTTTACATTTAATTACTCAGGCTTGAATCTGTGTTCCAGTTTGCCAACATTTATATCAAAACCCAGGGTGTGATTTATTTATTTATTTATTTATTTATTTATTTAATCCTTTATCAGGGATGTCTCATTGAGACTAGAGTCTCTTTTTCAAGAGAGCCCTGCTTACAAAATTCACAACCAACAACAATGATAATACAATGAGAGACAAAGTACAAAATACAGTACAAATGGGTAACCGGTATTAAAACAAATCAGCTACATGAAACATTTGCCGTCCTCTGCAACCCAGGTTGATTTTCACATTGTGTATTTTCTTGACATTCTTAAGATATCTGGGACCTGTATCACAAAGCGGGATAACAGAGTTAGCCGAATAAGTGCACTGTGTAAAACCTGGAACAGCGTTTTTTAGTTCAGTCTGTGTTATAGATTTGGGAGGGTTCCGGGTTTTAGTTAGTGCAGTTATTCAGCTAACTCAGTAATCCTGCTTTGTGATCCAGGCTCATAGCATTTAGGGCCCATTTTTTATTGTTATTCACCATTTTCTGTCAAGTATTATCTACAATATCAAGTCTTATTTGGTTAAATACTAGGCAGGGAACTGCTGGTGCACATTAAAGCAATGAACTTTCCCATAGTTCAGTCCACTGAAAGGCCCAACAAAATATATGTGTTAGTGCACAATATCACAGTGAAGTTCCCTCTAAATTTTAAATGAAGGGCATCTGCTAAGCACATAATTTCAAACAATAATGTAACACAAACCACTGCACTGTTCTCAGCTCTACCACTCCTACACACTGTGCTATAAATACATAACAAATAATTCACTGTGCAACAAACCCCCCTTTCATGGTTAATGCCACGCCCCTCTAACATCACCCCTTCTAATGACCAATCCTATTTCTATTTTCTCGCCACCAGAAAAAAACACATCTTCTATTTCTACCCACAGGCTACGGTCGCAAGCTATAATTCATGTAAAGACAAACTGAAAAGTCAATTGTCTGTTCAATAATTGTGCAGGGGGATATTTGATCATGCATTTGATATCAGATATGTCACACACACATACGCGCATGCACGCACACATGCACACATGGACACATGCACACACACACTCCTCCCTTTTTCTCTCTTTTCCGCCATGAAAATACAGAAACGTTTCTCGTTTCATTGCAATTCTAGTAGTTTAGTTGACATTGTCTTACTGAAAATAAAGGTACCTATTACTTATAGCTGTCTACCTGACATACAAACATAGTTATTTCACATGTTGTGTTTTGTCCTTTTGAAGATCAGTGAAGGAATGGAAACAGCTTTTATGTCTGTCCTTCAGGTGAAATTTGGGTTGAAAATTGGGTTGATTACTTTGAAATGAAATGTGTCTAAAAACCCTCAAAATAGTTTTAAAAAGCAACAGAAATGAAAGAATCCAAGAATATCCAGCAACACTATTACTTTAATGCATGAACATAAAATAATAATAGTTAAAATGCACTTAAAATGCTCCTGAGGGGCTCCACTTGAAAAAGCACTCACCAGAAGCACAGGCTGGGCCCTGTAGTCACAGGTTCAAGTGTGAACTAAGTCAGCAGCGTAATATGATTGGGAGTCTGGAGTAGAAAGGCACAAATGGACTCTCACCAGGGGTGATGTGGGCTCATGCCAACCAGAAATCTTTGGCTTCCTACAGTAAAAATAATTCTAAATTGTTCTAATTGTTCAAAAGACTCAAGGAGTACCACATGAAATACTGCAGATAAAGTGTAACAATGGGATCTATCAAAATCCATACATTAAGCTGTGTTTGTGTAAAATTGTGATCTTTCTCATTTTTATTTATTTAGTACTCTGTTGTTCATTTTGTTCACCAGGGGACATATTCTTCAGGGCATACCAGCATTTTGTCATATTTTTCATATCAGCATTGAAGATATAAGATAAGCAGAAATGACCAGATCACTGCAGTCTCATCTAATAGTTATAGAATCAACTCATATATTGAACACTACTGTTATGCCCTTGAGCAAGGTTTGAATGTCTTCGATAAAAATAATCGTGTGTTCATTAAAGTGCATCCATGAGCCATTACCTTGAAAAAAAGGAAGGACTTGATGTATGTTTCAGTTATTTAGTACACAGTATGGGAGGTTGAACAACTGACAGCTTGTTATCCAGGTGGATTTAGGACTATCAGTGGATGGAAAAGACTTGACGACCTTTTATCAAGCTTGTTAAAGATTTAATGAACTCAATGAAGAATATCTTTCATATCCCCCCCCTAATTATCTTTGGACCTTTACCTTCAGACCTCCCCCAAACACCTAATCAGCAACAGCCTATTGTAAACTTGCATAACTTTATAGCTTTTGTCTCACTAATTATGGGTGACAGAATATCTTGCCAGTAATATCTTTGCACTGCATGGGCATAGATGTAAATATGATATGATGAGGAGAAGAAGTAAAATATTGATTGGAAGTGTGGCTATTCTTTCTGGAATCAGAATAAAATTATGCGAAGTGAATGAGTCTGAGTTTTGAACGAGCCTTTGAGCCTTGTTCAAAGCCTGGTGCATACTGGATGTACTATAGCCAATGTGCTATAGTTTGTTGATCATGCCAATTGTGATCTGATCATGACAAGATTGGGCCAAACAGTTTGCTAATGAATATTCTGTTGTTTTTTTTTTTTTTTTTTAAGTTGCACTCTTCTCTCAGAAGGAAATGTATGTTTACTGGAAATTACCTTCTTTCGGTGAAATAGCCCAGTCTGTCTTGTCTTTTCACGCTGAAGGAAATAGGTAAAACATTATTATTTTCCTACTCTCCTAAAATGCATGGCTTTCTTTTTTCTCAGTAAAAGTATTTTCCGTTGCTCAGTGCCATGTCAGTTTGGGTGTGCATCTTTCCCTTTCTTATGAAAAATCAATAATGACCACATTTGTTCACATTTATGAGTGAGCTAGAATGGCAGTGCTTAAGCTGTAGCTTGGCATATGAATGTATTTGTACAATTCTCTGTTGGGTCTGTTTTAACAGCAGGCATCCATGTCTGAATGTTTCTTTGTATGTATGACACAGAACACAGATTCTCTGATGCAATAAAGTTGTTTTCATTCTTTTTCCTGGAGCATTATCCACATAGACTGTATTGACGGTAAATACAGAATGCACACCACACAAGATTAACGAGTATTTTTCTCAGTAGAAACACCATTGATTAACAGCCGCTAAAAGAAAACCTTGACTGACCCACATACAATGACCTAAATCACCCCCATTGCCCTCACGGCTTGCTTATAGTCTGTATTCCATATTTTCTACACTTCACCCTCATAAATGAGCCTGGCCTTGAGCCTGTTATCGTAGAGAATGTAGCCTACATGAGCACGAATATCACTGCAGGAGTGAGGACTGGATGATAATGGCAATACTAAAATGAACTTATACAACTTACCTGAATAATTTAAAGTTAATTCAGGGATGTTATGTTCCACGGGGCAGCAGATTCTTCTGGTTTTCTGTCCATTTAAGCATCCAAGTTAGTTTGTCCCTGAATGGCTAGAGTCCACACACCTTGTTTCCAAGGCCAAAACTGGCTGCTGACTGAAAGGAAAACACAACAACCAGCAGACACTGTGGCCCTACCGGACGGACGTTTGAGATCTCCGGTTTAACTGGAAATGCTGGCCTATATTTAAGTCAGGGGTGTCAAACCCATGTTCTGGACGGAGGCAGTGTCAGCAGGTATTAGCTGGTTTTATTTCAAGCAGCAGCCAGTTAAGATGAAAATACATGCAATTTTTAGCCAAACGACAACTTAAATTAATCACTGGTGCTGAAACACACCAAAAACCGACAGACAGTATGGTCTTCCAGGTCTGGATTCTGACACCTGTGCTTTTCAGAGGGCTATTAAAGTACTGGCATCAAATACATTACCACAAGTGTTCCCAACCTGGAAATTTGCATAAGTGGCCAGCCAAATTGACAAACTTGTAAAGCAGTCTATTTTTATAAGCCAAGAAAAAAATATATATATTTGTACATAATTACTCAGATGATGTCTGGACCAGTTGAATATTTGTTTTTCATTAACTTGCAAAAACGCTTTTTTTTGTAAATAATGCCAGGGGTGAAGAACCAGGGACTATCAGGGGCCAACACTGGTGCTGTGTGCATGCGGTCAGGGAGGACATGTTACAGCTCTGTACACTGGAAAGTAAGGTTTGCTCCAGCCCACTGACCATTTGTCATCTAGAGTCATCTTGCCACCTAGTGGCCCATATATGGAAGGTGTTAATTGGACAGTATCAACTCATGAGGGCCATCCTTACAAGCACACGAACCTTGATATGAATGAGCACACAGCTGTTAATGTGCAGCCAAATTACATAATATATACACAGAAAACATTTGTAGTTTGTATGTCTGAGGTTCACTCTAGGCAAGCTGTGGTTTCATCACTATGAATCCTAGCAGTGGCATTACCACAGGGCTCTAGCAAAGTAGACAAGAAAAGCATAACCCAATTTGCATTACTCCAACACCAGTGTACCAATGGTAGAATATTGTGTTAATTAGTGGCATCAGAGTGCCTTTGAAGCATGTTTCACACCTGGGCAAGCAAGCTAAAAATGTATTTTAAATGAAAAGGGATAAAAATCACAGCAGTTAACCAGGGTAAAAAATTCAACATTTTGTGAAATGGTGCTCTACAGAAGGGGGCAAGCAAACCATACCAAATTGAATATGTTCCAGTAGTCAAAACACAATGAAATTACTTAAGCATATCCATATAGAAAATAAAAAGGCAGCTTTTAAGGTACTTTCATGAAGCAATGCTTGGGAACATTTCAATATAAATCTTCATGCTATAATTTAAATCACCTCTTTAAGTATACAAAGCAGATCCCTCTACTGGCACATCAAATGTGTAAAGCACACACATACCAGTCAATTCTACTGGAGATAGACAGTGCAGAAGAGAACATAATGCTGACCATCTTTACTGGTAGAAAACATCAAATACAGAGACCAGCTGGAGAGGGCATTTCACCAGATTTAATATTTCTGAAACAGTTTTGAGAAAAAAAAAAACAAACAAAAAAAAAAAGTATAAAAGTGGATGTGCGAGCCAGCTTTAGGTACAGCCCCATACTCTCCACATACCGGTAAAAAGTCAAGTAGATGTTTTTAAAAGTATATTGTTTGTTATAATAATTCGCCTTACACATATTTACTAGGAACCGATACAAGTAACAAGTTTTAAATACACAAAGGCCTTAACCGTCGAAACCTTCACACTTGATTCTTGAAATTCATCTAAAAATTAGGTTACAGTACATGAGACCGCAAAGTCAGTCTTCCGGCGAAGGGTCGTGAAGCATATAGCGGTTCTTTCTACAACAGAACGGCGATGCGACGGGTCCGTGGGAAACTCCGCGGATCGAGCCGCCCCATTCCGGCTCCGCACTTGCATACGGGATGCCATGAACGCAGCCCCCCCCAGTCGCTCACGCAGTTATATCCATCAGAAAATGAATTGTATACAATAGCTACTAAAAAAATACGTTCAGTGGAAAACACAATGGAAAAAAAAATAAAACAAAAATGTGCATCAACATGCAGGATATGTGCAGGTCTGTTAAAATGCGAAAACGGCATAGTAAGCAATAAAAATAAAATGTCCTGGAACCTGGGGTGTTGACAGATTCACCCCCCTCCCCCCCTTACTTTCATTGTTCAGTGTCCCCAACTGCTCCTACAAGCAGTTTCCTCACAGTGCACCAAACATTTCTGCAGTCTGGGAACGGAGCAAAAATTCACCACACGCTCCTCTTAAAGAGTGACAAACAAAATATGATTTTCACACACCAGTCACACTACAGAAGGCTCCATTCTGAGACTGTGGTTTTACAGTCATGGTGCGACTGGGCATGATGTAATGCAGATTCCGTCTGCAGATATGAGCAGGTGCCTATGCGATCATCTGTATTTGAGACCACATGTGCGAGTGTCAGAATGAATGTATGTGTGCCTGTGTGTGATTGTGTGTGTGAGATGAAAGTGCATAAGTGAAAAGAATGCGCCTGTGGTGAACATGAGGGGACTGAATGTATTCATGATTCAAGCTGATGTCTCCTGCAATTTCGTCCCCAATTCAAAAACAAAACAAAAGGAATCCAAAGGAAGGAAAGCAGTAAAAAAATAAATATGATCTCAAGAGGGATTCGGTGTTAAATGGAGAACTGTCTTTGCTCCATTCTAGGTTGGTGTTTTGGAGTGTGTGGGTGGGGGGGGGAGCCGTGGGTGATGATGCCAGTGAGTTCATGGTGACAGCAGGGTGCTCCCTGACTTCTCGAACTTCTTGCCCTTAGACAGGGCGGCCACCTGCTTCAGCAGCTCCCTGTTCTTGGCCTGCAGCAGGAAGAGAGAGAGAGAAGGAGCACATCACCACACCGCATCAGCTGACAAACCATTAGAACAGGATCTCCAAAATGGGAAGAATCACATTCCAGACGAACGCCACTTAAATTACATTTGTTCTGAGACACACTGACCCTGCCTACTTGGTGGTTTTTTCCATGACATATGCCAGAACCAGAAGAGCAACCCCAGCCACTGTAATATAAATTTTTTTATTTTTTTTTTAAGTATGTGGACACCTCACATCTCATCCAAAATTATAGGCATTATTAATATGAGCTTGGTCCAACCTTTGCTGCTATAACAACCTCCATTCTTCTGGGAAGGCTTTATACTAGACGTTAGAGCATTGCAGTAGGGATTTGCTTCCATTCAGCCAGAAGACCATCAGGGCTCTGTGCAGGCCAGTCAAGTCAGTGTTCTCAACAAAAACATTCCTATATGGACATTGATGTGTGCCCGAGGGCATTGTCATGCTGAAACAGGAAAGGGCCTCCCCCAAACTGTTGGGGAAGCACAGAATCATCTAGACTGTGATTGTATGCTGTAGATTTAAGATTTGCCTTCACTGGAACTAAGGGGCTCTCTTTCTCTCTCTCTCTCTCTCTCTCTATATATATATATATATATATATATATATATATATATATATATATATATATATAAACACGTGTGTGTGTGAGACAGAGAGAGTGCATGAGATGGAGACAGTTTAGAACACAGTGAGAGGAATCAAGTAATTTAAGCTTCAAATCATTCTGCAGGCTATTACGAGCAGCAAGGGCAGAAATCACACAGGCTTTCTAGCCTATCTCCAACAAAGCTTTGTGGACAGGCAGCAGAAGGGAACCTAGGAACCTCAGGCTGCACTGTCCTCCAAGCTTCTGTGTAAAGTGATGAGAACCACACACAGCTGGGAGTGAAGGCACACTGAATGAAAGAGCAAGACCTCTCCCCGTTTCATCTTATTGCATCCTGACTGATTGGCCAAATAGTTTAATCTCTGGAGGGCTGGCCCCAGGTGCCTTCTCCAATCCCTTTCCACCCCAAGCGCGTGCCCGTAACCCCAAACGGGTTACGTCAGCTGTGTGCAGGGAGAACGCTCCGCCCACTGACCTGCTGCTGCTCCACGGCCTCTTTGTGCGCTTTCTCCATGTTGTTCATCTTCACTCTCATGTTGGACTCCTGGTACTGGAAGTCGGCTTTCAGCTCCGTCAGCTGGGAAGCGTGCCGAGAAACAAACATGTTTTTAATGACTTTGCCGGACGTGGCTTTCTGCTGTGACAGGTGTGAGCTCAGCTGGCGCACACCAGGCACTGGTGGAGGTAATGAGCTTAACGTGAAATCCTTCGAGGAAAAAACGCTGTACAAGGAAGGGATTACCTGCACTGCATTGAAGTTATTTGGGAGACTGTCTTATCTTATTGTGCTGGGGCAGAGCCTGCATTATTCTGTGTTATCCAGAATATTTCTCACATACCTTCCTGTCCTTCTCCAGTATAGTTTGATCCCTCTGCTGAAGAAGTCTTTTTAATGACATCACTTCCTCCTTCAACTGACTTATCAGGATAAAGTTGTCTGTTCCTCCAGAGTCCATAGACTGAGTGATGGAGCTACTACAGATAAAGAAAGTGAAGGAGAGCAATCAAAAAAGGATGATGGAGAGAAAGAAGGGAGTCAGAGAGGGGAAACACTGTTCATGCAGAGCTTATACCAAACCTTCACAACATTACTGCCAAAGCAACAATTTTCACTTGAACAGACCCATGCGAAAACACACACCTGTCTCCATTTGACGGCTTTGATTCCAGTTTGGGTTTCTTCTTTGGGGTGTCGTTCTGGATCGAAGATGACTTATGGCTGATCAAGAAAAAAGAGACATGCCAGTGATCAACCAAAAGGGTCCCCGAAATGGAGATGAATTTCCACATTCATTTCATGAATAACAAGATCATGGTTTACATGTGAAAACCTTGCAGAACTTCAAAAACAGCATTTATAGTGTAAACAAAGCACAAAATATTTTCTTTCATGTTGTTGATGCTGGGACTATAGCCTGCATAATCATTTTAAAAAAACTGAATCCTCCCACACGATTTATGTCTGCAGACTTATTATCAATGTCGTGGTCTGAGACCAGATCTTTTTCTTGAAAACCTGACAGATATGACACTTTACAATCCATATTGGCACTTGTTACTGGCACAACAGTTTGTGCATTATAATCGGAGATATCAGACCCCCCCCATTCACCAGCCAAACAGGAATATTTGATGTCATCTGATGTCAATGTCACCTCCCTACTATAGAACAACAGCTAAAATGTCAATGCCCATGCAATGATGAACCAGTTTGCAAATAGCTCCTTATTTTTCTTCTTTGCAAATAAATGTCTTGTCGGATATTGAGTTTTGATTGTTGCCTTTGTAAGACACAATATAATTTTATTTGGCAAACTTGATCATAGTCTACATTGTGATTGAGTCGGTTTCTGTTTGACCATAGGAATGCTCTCTCTCTATCCCAGTTTTCCCCTCCACAAACATCAAAGGAAACATTTTTGGGTCAATTAGAGTTACATTGAGGGTATTGCAAATGCATACAAACCTAGGGTGTCCTGGAATTCACCCTAGAAAGTTTTATTAGTTTATTACCTACTGGTGGAAACACAGAACATGCAAACTATTGGGAATGCCACAAACTATTGGGAATCAATGACTGAAAAACGTAATGTCTATATAGATAATGGTTGTTGAAGCCTAACAACTGAAATCCACATTTTTAGAAGCAGTTCCAGTTTCAAGTGGAAACCAGCACGGTGAAATTTGGTTTCGTTACATGGAAAATATTTTGGCTGATGGTAGATTACTACTGGATGGCTTTTACAAGTATGTGTCTTCAACTATCACCTCTGTTGTTAGAAGCAAAAGTAAACTTTTTTTAAAAGAGGTGTTCAATAGCTCAGCGGGATTACCTCCCAACATATTGATGTTTGGTCTTCATTCATTAAGCATAAACAGGCCAGGAGAAGGGTGGGTTCTCCCCCCCCCCCCAACAAAACAAGCTGTAGTTTGGTATTTTCATTCATTTATTTATTTTGTGACAGTAACCTGTCCATGTCTAACATTTGTTATTTGTTAAGGAAGCTAAACTTTCATCTTTGAATACTTCACTAAATAAATTTCTTTAATTTATTTGATTGCAAGTTGTACATTTGATAACGGTTGATCCAACATGTTGCTCTGCCTACCAATGAATTCAGCGACTTAAATGATAATTGATGTCTTTGATCATTAAGAATTAAATCAAATAAATTAATTTTACACGTTGGACAACTGAGGTTTTTAACTGTTAATACACATGTGTTTGGTATTCAGTGCTGAATGGTAAAATAGGGCCTTAGCTGTTAAACACATATTTTACTTTATCCCCACTTCCCCAAAAGTCTCCAATGTTTAAATTTTTATTTTATTTTATTTAAATCAAGGCAAAACACTGCAATAATTTGTCATGGTGATTACTTGCTGACTACACAAATAAAGGCTCTCCCTTAAGAAAATATGATTAAGTTAAATGAAGAAATTTGATTTATCCAAGTGATGAAATTGTTTTTGTATACATTATGTTCAATAATTCTCAGTTGATTTTGACATTTTTTTCACTGCATTTAATAAATTACGGATTTAATATTTCTAAGTGGTTTTACTGTGGTGCTTATTTTTCACAAGTTCACAAGGAACTACAAGTGGATATATTAGGTCATAAAAGAATTGGGAAAGATGAAAACACCTGACAGGGAGAGGACTGTTCTGAAACGTCAGTTTTTACCTCATCCAAAGTACTATAGCAGGGGTACAAAACCACACCTAATGTGGACAAACTGTAACTATTGACACATCTGCAGCAGCAGTCTCACCTCTGCTTCCACAGTCCTGGTTCCTGCTCCGGGCTGAGGCTGCTGCTGAGTCTGTAGCACACAGAACATAACCAGGCACAACAATTACACACGTGTGTATACACACGCACACACAAAGCAGGGTCTCGACATACGCTTTTACCTTTAACGTAAAAATGTAATATTTCAGATGAGACATTTGCCCAAGTACAGAGAGGAAGCACAGGTTTACAGATGAAGTAGGGTCAACACTAAGGTTAAGCGATGAAAGCACCCACATCAGGGTTTGAAAAAAACAAAGAAAGTACTGGAGAAACAGCAGATAATAGTAGGGAACTAGTGTTGTGCCCAAACCAAAATTTTTGACTGATACCAAAACCAGCTTTGTACCAACCTTGGTACCGATACCAAATCCGTCTAAACGATTGGACAGAAAGAAACAAGTTTGGCTAATAAATGAGGTCAAATGTCCTTCTAGGAGGAATAAGGCACAATTTAAGTCTTTGTGGTGCTCATGGTGAACCTATTGGATAAGATACCGTTTCATGAAATCTCCTGTATCCCATGCAGACAGGACCAACAGGCCACTAGACACTCCCATTATGTCAATGTTCCCTTCAATTCTTAGACACAGTATTCATTTTCCACTGAATAATCATTTTTCTGCAACAGAAAGCAGTGTCAGGTACGTTTTCATAAAGTATCAAATTTAGCAAAATGCTGTCATTGCACCATTTAAAACTTTTTTTTTTTAGTACCAGCATATCATGGAACCGTAGTAGGGTCTAGGGGCAGGGGTCTACAACCCTGGTCCTGGACAGCCATAGGCTCTTCTGGTTTCTATAGTTACTCTGCACTTACATGGATTAAAACAGGAATTACACAGTTCTCACTTCGCCTGGTTACTTGGGTCTGAATCGGGTACTGATTTTAAGGTGAGAACAAAAACCAGCAAAGTTTGCGGCTCTCCAAGACCAGGGTTGCAGGAAATGGGAGAAAAGCGTACTTGTTCTGTGAGCTGCTGTGCCGGTGTTGATGTTGGTTATGGTGATGGTGGTTGTGATGGTGGTGGTGTCTGGAGTGGTGCTCCTTCTCACTGAGGGAGGAAGAGTTGGAGTGGGAAGAACCCAGTCCTTTCCTCTGCTCCTTGGTCTTCTGCAGGACACGACGATATGACAGTGTGCAGAGCCAACACAGCAGCTTCCCATCCACCTAACACACAAAAAATAAAGCAGACTTGTGAGAAACTCACAGCGTGCAGCGCACACACCCACACAGAGGCATATGAAATTATGGAGGACGATGTATAAAACTGTAGCGTGCACAACATGTCTGTTGGGATTAGGTATCTAACTGTAAGGCTACTGGGTGGCTCATTCGGTAAAGGCACCACACTGGTGCGTGAATGAGCCCCACATTTGGACCGTGCCAATGCCAACTGCGGCCAGTAGCACTGCAGGGCGACGCAATGCTCAGCCCCACACCAGCTGCCAAATTTATTTTTAAAAGATATCAAACGGTATATCCAGATGACCATTCAAAGTTCAACGGTACCTTCCTCCTGCCCTCCTCCTTGCGGTCGAAGGCACACTGCTGCTTGCACTGCTCACAGGTTTGTGGGGGCCCATATTTCTTCTCTGAGTTGGTGCAGCGCTGACACTTGGTCCCAATGAACGCTGCTATGATATTGCAGTACTGGCACGGCTTGGGCTGTGGAAAACAACAGGGAATATATCAAACAATCATGGCAGGGAGGCTGTCAATTGAATTACTAGACTGGACATAAAATCTTGGGGGGGCTTTTAAAATTCCTGTCCCTGCTGTGTAATTTAGTTTTAATTTCATAGGTCTTATTTTCCAGTGGTGAAAGAAATAACATTCCCACCAGCATGTCACTACTGTATGTATGGTGGAAGAAAATAGCAAAACTACCAATGCTGTAAATCACGCAAGGAATAAATACAATTTTATTTTACCGTTCCAAACTGCTTGACATTCAGAGCACACTTCTTGCAAATGGTGTTTGTTTTGCTGTTTAAAGGGAGCAGAAAAATACAGAGTATTTCAGGCCAGCTCGAAAATCGACAAACTAAACCCACGCCAGAGAGGATTCAGAACAGCCAGTCTTACCTCTCTTGCTGGAACTCTGATCGGCAGTATGTACACTTCACCATAGGGTGTGCTATCCGACACTCCTGTATTGACACAAAACAAACGAAAATGCTACCGTTTGTCTGTTCATCAAAAGCACTCAACCAAAGCAGCATCTGAAATACAGGCTACATTTAGAGAACGGAGTAGAGTTGAAATGAATTTATACAAGTTACAATTTAATGCTACACCCGGAGTATCAACAACACACCAAACAAGAAGCACACGTTCCCATCCCTAACCAGTACTTCACAGTGATTTGAATCACTTGCTGCGATTCCTTTTTTACCGAGCCTGCATTGTCTGCTTTTTAGATTGTGTGGCTAGCTATCACTGGCTTAATCAGGAAAATGAGCTGTGAAATCCTAATGAAAGTTACAACCGGTAGCTTCATTATCGATATCTCAGCTAATCAGACAGCAAAGAGGTTAAATAAGGTAAGAAGGTATGGTTAGACAGACAACAACGTTACATCTAGTATATATTATATTTGATATATCTTCACATTGGACACCCCACACACTATTAAAATCGACTTTCACCCTGTTTCTGTGACGTTTAGAAGATAGGCTGACTCAATAAGATAGCCAAAGGACCACAGCCCCTTACAAAACAGATATTCGGGTAACTAAAATGGCTCAAGCAAACTGTAAATTAGTAATTTATCTGCACATTTATTATGCTGAATTTGTTAATAACGGTTCATCATGAAGGTTTTCTACCTACCCAGCTAGCTGGTAACACGAACAGTAAATGTGCGTAGCTTACTAGGTAGACTACAGTAGGATATTCAACAATAGATGTTTCCAACAGGTACAATCGTAGACGGTGAATCACGGAGCTTAGTAATAGTAGACCGGTTAATCGCATGCACAATCTACTGTATCGAACTGATTTCCTGTCGAATGACACTTGCACTTCAGGTCTCTGCTTTTGTGTTCCTGGATTCACACTTCCAAGTGAAAATATTATGTAACCTGCCGGAGCCCTCGGCTAGTGGGCTATAGCTAACGTTGTTGTGTCTGTGGGGCACCGAGAGTACACAGATGTATTTGAGGAAACACGCATCCCCGGCGCCGCGTGAAACGCATACGGAGGTTCTAGCTAGTAACAATCACACGATTTTGTCTTTCGACTCATTTCCAAACCTTGCACAGCTGCTGTCCTTGTGATAGCTCCTCAAACGGATAACGCTGGTTACACTTCGTGCAGGCGTACAGGGCAGTTGTTGCCATTCTGATCGACAATCAAACAAAATAAAATAACCAGGGCTAGCCAACAAACTAGCTAGCTAGCAAGCTATGTGTGTACGCTAAAAGGGCAAAATTCAAAAAATGTTTATCATCAAAATGTAGATGGATAATTCACTTTCAATCTAAAGTTATGTGGCTAAAAACATTTGTCTCATATCCTCAATATATTCCATTAAAATCGAAATACAGTGTACAAAATAAGAGTTTTCAGGTCTTCTCTGCTTTCCCCTCTTCTTTCCTTTTTCTATTTCTTTTTTTCTTTTTGTTTCCGCGTCGTCAATCGCACCGGAAGGAAGCAGCTGAGAGCCAACCACAGCTCATGACCGATAGGCGGGAATTTACATTTTTGAATTATACACACCAATCAGAATAAACTATACTCCCTTTAAGAATTGTACGGCCCGGTTTTTATTCTTGACATAAATTGGCCAACGTGGAGGTCAGGACAGTTCTTTGGGGAAAAAACACATTCTTGACCCTTTTATGAAAAACAAATACTTCCTGACATGTTTGAAGACAACCCCTATACAGACAAAGGAAGTCAGAGTACTGCAAATCAACACTAGGAATATAATCAATTCTACTTTCATGTTTTTTTTGTTTGTTTGTTTTAAAACATGCCATTAAATTGTACTGTATAAATTAATGCACTTTTATGCATACAATGCATGCATATATATTTTAAATATGTAGAAGTATTGGAAATTTTACTAGGCCACAGTATGTATATACACTGATATAGAATAGAACTGTAGCTATATTATAAATACATGCAGCTTAATGTAATACATACTGAATATTGAGGTGCCGTTTATTAAATATATTCCATGAAATTAATTTGTAACACCATCTCAAAAAGTTGGTGATACACCAAGTATAATTCTGCACTGTCCTCCAAAAGTATTCTCCTGTTTGCACCACAAATAATGGTCATTAGGAAATTAAATAAATGGGTTGGGCTTCGAACTCCTTCCAGAAAAAAAGAGGGACCATGAAAACATGAAATGTTCAATACACCCATAATGTGCAGTGGGTAAAAGCGCACACTGAAAATGAATGTCTGGATGGCACTGGATGCATGTTGTTCCGACTGACTGCAACACTCAAGACAAACCCATGACAAACCAATGAGATGCTCTAAAGTATGAGAAGGCTGTATTGTTAGAGCTGTGTAGGCATGCTGTACGTACAAAGTCTAGGCCATTCATTAAAGTAAAGGACTTTCTCACAAAATATTTCACAACTACTCTGTAAATGCACAACCACATCTAACTCTAAGCGCAGGACTCAGCTCTGTGTAGGATGAAAACCGAAAATCTAAATCACAATGAATCATTTCGAATCATAAAACAATACACACAACAATCAAGAAGCAACAGAGGTTTGTACTGAACAGCCCAACCAAGAAAACGAATCCATCGCAAATGAAAATGTTTTCAAAATGTCTTTATTTGTTTAATGCTGAACAAAATGACTACTCAACAACAGCTTTTAGGAATGGACATGTTAAGTGGAATGAAGAATTCAGGAATTCAGACAAAGTTTCCCTGGCACCTGGAGGGATGGCAAGATGTGTTGACAAACACTGAGGAGGCTTTTAACGCCTCCCTGATGAATTCTGGTCAAGCGGGTGGAATACTAATTTGGCCAATTTTTTTTGTCCAGCTGTGGGCTTCAGTCAAAGATGCACAATACAAATCAAAAAGAGTTTATGAATCCTGCCAAAGTATGCACGTTCAGAACAGGAATTATACAGCAATGATTCTTTGCTTATATACTATTTGAACAGTCTGAAAGGGAGGAGGGAAACATTTTAATTGTGGAAAATTGTAGTTTTTTTTTAAATAATAGAAATTGTTCTAAGATTAGTGTTTGACGTTTAGTCTGACATTAAGATTAACCATTGAGCATATGTTTGCAACCATATTAATCAGTTATATTGTCACACTCTTAATGTAAATTACAGGTACAATATACTGGGACTGCAAGCTGTATTTTACTGGTCTAACTGAGACTGAAAGGTGTAATTAATATCTGGTTACTCAGACTAACATACATAAAATAACCTCTCTTTCCAACTATCCATGAATAAATATGAGATTAGAGTTTAAATATTGAGATTATATAAAGTGTTTATGAAACTGAACATGGTAAACAGTGACATTTTTTACACAGTACTGTGAACAAGGTTCTTCTGACCCAGCCATACATGCAAGTCATTTTCTAATGTAGAAGTAGTTATGTTGTTAATTTGTGAGCTTGAAATCAGTTCAGATTTACACACTAAATATACAGAGAAAGGCCTGAATTTTTAGTTTTGATACATTACAATACAAGGATTGCAGCCAGGCAACTCTTAGAACATTTTGGGGTTAATTAAATGAAAACTGCTGCAAAATGTGTAATTGATTATGGTGGCAGGTTCCAAGTGGTGTATCAACATTATACTGGTTTTCTCTGGGTTCTTTAATCAAATAAAATACTTATGTTAAGCAACATATCTACCATGAGCAAATAAAATCCTAGCATAATTTTAATTAGCCTAATTCATTTTATATTATTTTTTAATTTTGAGATATACCTATAATATTAACACTATACTGAGCTATACGGAGTTGTATGGGGTCCAAATTGATGACCAGAGGTCATGTGGTATGGCAGTCAGTTCCTTATATTGCTTGCCCTGTTCCAAGTTGCTTGCAACTTCTAGTAAATAATTATAATTACAAATTTCCTCAGTGCAAACAAAACATTTGAACTAAATACAATCTGAACAGTGAGGAGTCAGCTAAACTATGCATCATAGACTCAACGAGAGCATTTACATCAAAATAGACTTTTCTAATGTAATTCTCTCAGACCATGATGGTCCATTTAAAAGGCAGGCGTGGGTGTAAAAATGCCTCTCTCCCCATGATGCATTTCTGAACACGCTGTACAGTCAGTCATCCCACTGATGTCACAGGGGGGCTTGCCAAAGACATTTTGTTAACTGACAAGACACAGCACTCTATTGCCTCCAGTCTCCGCCAAATAATTTGTAAGAAGTTTGCTCTTTGTATAACAATTTGCATATATTCATGAGCAGTCAGGCCTGGAATGCATTTCTATTCTGAACAGACTCACCATTACAAAGATTCTACTCATACTGCTAGTGGATATAATGAAATAGGAGACTTTCTCAGTGCTATTGGATATTTATAAGCACCTGCCTTCACAAGACCTGTACTGTACAAAGCAGGTACAGAACTCAATGGGAATGGGAATAGAATTTCTTCAGGTTTGGCATACTGTCAACCTCAAATTCGAAATATCTCACAGGTAAGGAGAAACATACTCCCATCATATACAGAATCCTATTTGATTGTGGATAAATATTCTGGAATTTTTCAGTAGTTGACGATATCCATCTGATACGTTAAAAGGGAGTGTGCTGTTCAGCTGAAACTAACCTACCAAGGAGTGCTGGCCTGAGACTTACTTTAAACAAGCTGAACAAAGCGCACGCACGTACAAACGTCTGACAACGTCAGCTTTCAGCCTTTAGTTCCAGCTTCCACAATTACTATGGAAGAATAAATAACAAGTATTGGATTTCGTTAAGATAACAATAATAACTGTGTAATAAAGGCAGAGGGTAAAGACTTTGTCCTACCTCTCCCATCCACAGAGTTATCAGGAGGAAAACATGGCTATAGTGCGAGGCTATTTGTGGCATTGAGCGAATGAACCTCAGGTCCTCTTCCGCTCCGGCAGCAGGGTTCTGTGTGCAGTGGACGCAGGATCCCTCGGAGCACCGGGATTCCATCTCCATAATATAGGCAGAGGGGCTTCTTGAAGAGTGCAGCCTACTGCTCAGAACAAGTTTGTGGAGGAGGTCCCCAGAGTGCCAGCACCCGCCCCTGATCCCATCACACGAAGGTCTGCACGGGCGTGACGGAGCGTGTAGGAGACCCCGCCCTTTCCGAGGAGGAGGAGACAGAGCGATTGGTCACCTCCCGCTGCAGCTCCTCCACCCGCTTCTGCAACTCCGCCCGCTTGGCCAGCAGCTCCTTGTATCGTTGGTGCAGGGGTTCCTGGGAAAAAAAGAAAGAAACAGGCACACAACACACATAAAACCACAGCATTACACAACAGCTTGTTGTGAGTGAACATAATTTTTCCCTGTCCACTGTCACCCAGACCAGGGTTTCAGCTCACCTGCGGCCTCATGCGAGGGTTCCAGCGGATGTAATACCCCACCCACAGCTCCAGGTGGCGCATGCTGACCACTGGAAAGAGCACGTGGTTGGAGTAGTTGACGTACAGGGGGTTTGTGAAATCTTCCAGCTGGCTGTTTATGTAGGACCACAGCGAGACAGTCCTCTTTGGCAGGTCCTGGAAAAAAACATTAAAACAGGGCTGTAAAAGATACGTTTTACAGTGTCTGATAAACAAAATATTGACATTAAAAGACAATACTTCAGCTTAAGAAAACAACATGAACAAAGTTCATGGTAGGCTTATAAACATGCTGGACATGCTTTTATATTATGCAGTTATTTAGTGACATCTAGAACAGCACGCCAAGAGTTCAACGTGTAACATTTAGACTTTAGTTAGGCTCCTGATTACAAAAGCAGATGTATATTTTTGAACACAACCACTCACAACCACACATTATCCATGTAGTAAATGCAACCCAAAACTGCCAACATCTTTAAATGACATCAAGTCCAGAAGTTGTTATTATTATTATTATTATTACTAATAATACATAATCCAGTTAATCTATTTTAAGAGTATTGCGTGATAGTGGACAAAAACTGGTGATGTAATCCTAAACCTTTCTTTCAGGTACAGTTCCTTTTCGGAACAATGCTCTCAATGAATATTAGCACTCAAATTGAGCCACAGCTCAAGGTAATGTACATGTATAACAGCAGGAAGGTGCTCTTACATCCTTTACTCTATGCTGCTCACAGTTACACAGGAAGGTCCCAAAAAGGCAGCTGTAGAGGTGGTCCAAGATGGTGACCAAGAAGTACTCGTTGAATTCAAAGGCTGCCGGGAACTACATACAAAAACATCCAGACACAAAGTGCTTATAACGTTGCATATCATATAAAGTATTTTTACAGATGCAACCCTATCAAAGCCATCCCAAGTTATGTCATAGTGCCTTACCTGTCTGGTCATCTGCCACACACAGTCAATGAACTGCACAAAGATGGGCGAGCGGTCTGCATCAGTGTGGTTTTTATCCCCATGACCAATCCTCTGCAAGGGACAAGGTCACATGACAGATCTGTGGCTGTCCTGAAACTCACAGAATTTTGAAAAGGTACCACTTGCTTAATTGCTAGATAGTATTTGCTGAAGGGGGGAATCATTAGACCAAATGGATTCCTTCTACAGTATTTCAAATTACATTAACCCGAAGACCATGAACACAATTAAAATTAACAAACACTGTAGTAAGTATTGCTATTATGTGTTTTGATTTGGTTTGGTTTGAAAAAGAAGGGTTTGAATAGGACAATCATATAATCTGTCATATTCACTGCATCATAACCATGGTTATAAAGGTAAAAAGGAAAAGAAAAAACACACCACAAACCCACAGAAAAAAATAAATCTCATTACCTCTGTGTTCAGTGTGTCAAACAGATTATTACATTGCCTGTAAAAGGAACTAAGACTGCCAAGGACTGTTGCACAAGGTCAAATAACATGTAACAGGAAATGGGAAGCTCCCCATAACTGATGGACATGGTCATGTGACCCCTAACAGGAAGCCATGAGCTGCAAAGATCTGGTGGGTATGGTAACATGACCTATAACAGGAAGTGTCAGGCCTTTCAAGGCCGTGTGTAAGGGAAGTATACCAGCTGGAAGCGATGACCAAAGCTCAGCCACTCTTTTTCCAGGAGGACTTGAAAGCCACGGATAGTGCGGTAGTAGCCGTCCAGCATCAGCATAGCAAGGGACGTGAGCTGTGCGGTGCGGTCCCAGCCATCACTACAGTGAACCACCACTGATGTCTTCCCAGATTCCACCTTGTCTGCAATACGTAGTGCCCCCGCCAGGATCAGCTATACAGGGTCAGACAGGTCAGTGAATGAGGTAGAACTAATTGGGGAGGATCTTTTAGTAGTTCTTTCAAACTTGCCTAAAACTGTCCCTCACTTTGAAGCGTTGCTTGCCCATGTCGGAAAATATTCCCTCCATGGCAAGTACAAAATCAGCCACTAATAACAGAACTGATCTCTTACTCTTTCTTCCTTTGGTTCATCCTGTTCCCTCATAGCACTCCCAAGCCCAAGTGCCCTCACCTTTATGTGTTCCAACCAATGGGTGGACTCCAGGTTTGACAGCCAATGAGATTCCTCAATATTGGGGTATACCACCTCCTTTAGCTTGCGCAGGGACTCACGCATCACATGGATGTTGTGTATGTCCAGAAACACCAGCTCTGCATTTTGATACGCATCCTCGCTCTCATACCCACCCCCTTTCATCTGCAACAGATTTACACACACATGACAGTAAAATCAGACAGCAGGTGCTACTGTATATTCTCAGTAAAATGTAAGAACAAGTAAAGGCGTGGTGGGGAGCTTGCCTTGTTTGCTGCAGCATTGACACTGGGTCTTGCATCAAAGATGAAGAGTTTGTGGGACTGGGCATTGGCGTCCATGATGGCTTGCAGGTACTTCTCATCCTCCTTGCTACGTTTGCCGTTGACGCCCACCATGGGCTGGCTGCAGCGTGTCACCGTGGCCTGGCTCTCTGGGTGGATCCAGGAGAGCACCTGGGGACCAGGCAAAACCCCAGTAACATGACTGACATACCTTATTACAGGGGAGGAGCCACTGCACTAGAGCAAGTTCTACAGGAGGAAGGGACGGCACTGTACGAACTGGATAACAGGGTTAATGGAAATATGTCGGGGGGTGGGCACTTACTGGAATTCTACCCTTGGCTCTGAAGGCTGCCACTCTCTTCAGCTCCTCATCAGGAATGTTGACAGGCACCACCAGGGTGGCCGGGTAGGTGTCACACAACTCATACTGGTCATTTACCTTTGTGATTCTCCAGCTTTCATTGGGCAAGCCCTGCCACAGCAACCACACACATGGCACAAGCAATTCAATTCCTCAAAATGCACACACACGCACCTTCAGGACAGATGATGAAAACCTTTACAAACACCTCCCTCAAACACACCATGGTACACAGATTATACAAAAGCAGCATACTTAGCAGGAAGGAAAAATGAGAGGAATTCAGAGGTCTGCTCACCTGTCTCTTGTATTCTGAGAGAGCATCGTATACTTTCCAGCCATTCTCTGGGAAAATCTGCCCATATTCAAAGGCAAAGATTTGCTGGAACACAAACAAAAACTACAGTGAGTATCAGTACACAATGGGGTAACATCAGCCACAAGGGAACAGCCATGGAGGTGTCTTACCATGCCATTGGAGACAGGGAATGCATATTTCATCAAGACCTCAAATATGGACTTTTTTAGTGAGTCTTCTGGCTGTTTGTGTGCAAAGCGAAGATTCCTGATGTCCTGAGAAGAGAGAGTTAGATTGGTTACATGACAAAATAAATATACCAGCACATGCTGTCCATCTGTGAGGAGTCTTGTTTAACATTGTGACTTGAGAGTTTTAATCTTCTTGACCACATAACAGTACTAGCAGAAATGAAGTTTCAGGCCCTGGAATCAGTCATAAATTTGAGATCTTTGGTCTGTCTTGAATCATTTATTAAACAGTTGAAGTAACCGTGCATGACTGACAGGTTCTCCATATAAAGACAATCTACTGTTTCCCACGCTCACCTTGCACACCAGACCGTATGACACCTCACCACGGCTCGATGCACCACCAATCTTCTCCACCCGACTGATCACACCCAGAGGAAGGTCCTGGACAAACGCTGGGTCCTGTGAACCCAGACGGTTTTCATCAAAACCTGCCTTTGATACTAATACAATGAGTCAATATTCACTCCATACATGAAGCCGTTTCTTAAAAAACAATCACCTCCTTTAGACCAAATATAAACAGCTACTGTAATGAGTATACCCTGTCCGTGCATTTGAAGAATAGTCTGTAATTGGTGACCGTCACTGTCCCTCGAATGGCACCGAGAAAGGGGCAGATGTAAGTAACATCTTTGGCTGCAGCGAGAAGGAAAAATCACATTGATTGGAAAATAGTAGCGCAATTTCACTCATTTTTAATGTAGATATGAATAACCAAGTTCCTTTCTGCAGCACTGAGTGTCCATAATTTCAAACCTTTGCTCAGATGCTTTGAAATTATAGTATGGTAACAATACATTTTAAGAACTGTAGCACCCTGAAGGCTTACAGCTACATTGTCAAATGACAAAACATGACATCTGTACAACAAACAGTGTGTATCGAAATATTGATACAATTACAGGCATATACTTAAGGGGAAAAACACACTGGTATTAGTCCAAGTGTCCATTTGATGACCTACCTGTGTCCTGTACAGTCTCCTTTGGAAGCAATTGTGGTTCTTCTTGAGCAAGTTTATTAGCATCCCTGAGCAACTAGTGTCAGAGAACAAGTATTGAGTCATCAATAAAGCCAGTACACACACTTCTACACCTAACAGTAGCATTGTATAACCACACTGAAGGAGCCGCCGAAAAGCTTTTAAGGCACAGCACTCTTTAGGCACCTCGCTTTGTAAAAACCATTTATAAAGTTATAAAGGAACACACAGCAACTTTCATTTTTCATTTCTGCTTAGACCGCTAACAGTTAGCTGTAGAGGAAATCATCTCCTTAAACTGAGATTAAAAATAAGACTAGATTGTTACATCTAATCAAGAAATTGTATATGAGATTGTCAACTCACGCTGACAGATTAATTTAATTTCAGACTGCATTAACAAATATTTTAGATACTTGCAGGCCTTTAAAAAGAGTCTGTTTCTTAACAAATGAGACCATGTGATACCTGTTTTAATCAAAGAAAAACTGACATGCATTTTGCAGGAGATAACATTCAATAAAATATTACCTTGGCATCTACTTTAGTCCTGCTCTGTGGACGAAGAAAGAACAGTCTGACATTCAAAATAACCAATAAAATAAGAGTAACACGACGATTTATTATGACATGTCAATTCATTTTATGACTGCATTTAAATGCTGTCCTTACTAATGTCATCATTTCCCTCATCTTGGATCAACGGAAGTTAATTGATGCTTGTGGCTAAGTAGTACCCACCCGTAGCTCTGGGGAGAACTCCGCAGAAGTAGACACGGAGTCTGATGAAAGAGCCGAGGGAGCCTTGGCGTGCGACGATCGGTCAGATCGGGAGGTGGACGTACTACACGGAACGGACGATTGGAACAAGCACACATCAGAAGCTAACATGACAGTAAACAATAGTCTACAAACACCAACACACACTCACTGAAAAAAATAGCATTGGTCTCGCACTGGGGTGTCCAATCGTATCCTAGTCCGTGTGGGACTCCACGTATTCCACTAAGACACCTGATTCTACATCTTGCTTGAATACTATGACTCGTTAATTAGTTGAATCAGAAGTAGTACTGGGGTAAACACAAAAACCTACGCCCACATCGGTCCTTTTCGGATAAGACCCATGGTCTAATCGTAAACTAAAACAATTAGCTATGTATATATATATATATATATATATATATATATATATATATATATATATATATATATATATATATATATATATATATATAACAATATGGTACGATTAGCGAACAATGTTACACAGTTAATGAGTTTGACAATCAGTAACCTACAACAGACCATTTCCACTCTAAACTCTAGTAGTCAACGCTACAGACTAATGTTAAACTATAGTACAGCTAAACTTAGCCTATTGCGAAAATGATGATAATTTTACATATAATATAACTCATCAGCTAATGATACATCACGAGTTAACTGACGTACGTTAAGTTATTCGGTACTGGAAACCACGTCAGGATTATGTGGTCATGGTGTTCACGGCGTACGAATTTCAGAAGACAGAATAGCAAAACCAAAAGATAGCTAAGCCATCTGCTAGCTTGCTATTAATTTTGAACTGCCCGGGAGATGGATCTGTGACATATGTGAAGCCAGCTAATCAGAATGCACGACAAACTATGTATGCAGATTTAGTTTTTCTTCTTAAGCATGACACTAGTTCAAGAAAGTAATCAAGACGGCGTCTTCGAACTGTTGTTGATCAACTTTATGCCAACTAGCGAGCTAGTGCTATAAAGCTAGCTAAACCCTACCTGGACAGCGAATCCACACTTGGCTGTCTAGAAGAGGACTGTTTCGACCCAAGACTGTCAATACTTCCGCTCTTCTCCATTTTTTAACACTGAAGTCCAGTTTCCCGTTTCAGGTATCCCAGTAATTTGCGGTGTGAATAGACAGCAACTGTATAAAAGTTGTTTCGCCTCCAAACTGCGGAACACTGGTCTCATCGGGTACAGGAAGCTGCCATCTTTTCCCAGCGTTCCCGATATTAACAGGGGTGTGGTTTGTTTTCGTCCTGTCTCTGCTTTGAGAGGGGGCACAGCCTTAGGGCACAGCGGATGCGACTGTACAAATAGATCTTGTATCGTTTTGGTTTAGGCACAATAAAAGAAAGCCATCAATAGCCCTTTTCGGGATAGGTAGTTACGGTGGTTAATCAAAGGCAATCTGAGGACGGTTTTTCCTGTTTTCCTCATTCAAGTATTAATGCAAATTCCTTTGCAAATGACCTTAATCGTCCTTAACTAAAAGGATGGCGGTCGTGGAAATGGATGGGTTGTCCCAGGGCCACTAATCATAAACACATTAATTCATCATAACAGAGGAGTGAGTAACACTGAAAACATAATAACATATATGGACCACTTTATATCCTTAGCCTATATGAATATACCTCTGGACTATGAATGACCACATTCCCTTCATTTGGTAAATGGAAAAAAAAAAAAAAAAAAAAACTCAGGGCCAAGCTACATTAAATTATTTAGGAAACATTGGGTAGCATTGGTTTGAATAGAGCTTGATTAATTTGTGTGAGCTAAGATAACCAATATTGTTTGTTAGCCTCATTTTGATATCAATACTTTCAATGGCAGATTTAGATGACCAAATACATGCAATATCATTCAATTTGTGAAATTTTTTATTAAGTTGCTTTGTTCATTGTCCGTTTGAGCACAAAATATTCATACACACACCCTGTACAGCATCAACAGAAAGAACATTTACAAATTATAACAGAATGAGACATCAATCAGACTTATTTGCAATATCAAAGAGAAATAAAACATTCTGCATGTCTGGAAAAGTCCTTAGTGTTAGTCATCAAAGTTTTTTCAATTAAATGTTATATTTAGTGTGAATTGCTATAATTCCGGATCTTGAAAAATTATGTTTGGACATCCCTGAAAACGTTTCTCTTTCACTTTTGGAATGTTGGTGAACTGTAAAACCCAATCAAGCAGAAAAAATCAAACAACAGTAGGTACAATGACATGCTAACCATATAGGTACAGCAGTGCAATCACATAGGAAAAAGCCCTGTGAAGAAATGAAAAAGTATTTGAAAAATGTCAATATACCCCTGATATATATTGAGATAAGACTAAGAGAAATTAAATACATATCACATATTTGGCACTGGCAATGGCCTCCCCTTTCTGGTAGGACTGGGAAACAAATCCAAATGTATTTAATAAAAAAACACGTACAAATGAGCACATTTAAAATGGACTATTACAAATACTGGAGTATCCACAGTTAAGTCACGCCCAATGCAGTTAGCATTTTGCATTAATGAAAAGGCAGAAGGAAACAAGACAGGAAGTAGCATAAGCCTCAAACAATGATTGAAACCACATGGAGGGATATGCAAGATTAGTTCAAAGTATCTGAGTTTAATTTCAAGGACACCCAAGGTTGTTCTCGGAAATACCTATCATTATAACACATGGAAAATACCAAACTGGACCTGGAAACGTTTAAATCCCATAGTATTTCAAAAGGAATCTCAGTTAAAGTGCTTCAAGACTGTACTTTGCAACATTTACAAAGCATTATAAGGCTGACTTGCTGACAAATGCAATGCCAGTCCAGACATTCCCTCCATTTAAAGTTTTCCAAAAGAATGGCTGCCCTTGAGAGCAAAGAAAGGCAATGCAGGAACATGTATCTGTTCTTGTAGCCACAAGAGGAAGTGGCCTACCCATTCCCAACTCTTAACAAGATTACTGAATACATGATATAGCAAATGTATTTAATTGATGTTTTTTTCATATCTGTGTCTTGTAATGTTCTGAATGTCTTTTTATATCTTGTACTAAATAGTATACATGGCAGGTCCTGAATATAAAGAAAGTAATTTTATGATTTAATGGATGCAATTTTAGCATTTATAGAGGTGTCAGAAGACATTCCTTAGAGAAATATCTCAAAATTTGAGACGAAAACAAGTAACATCTAATATATGTCAGAATATATTTAATATATTATTATTATTATTATAATTATTGACACTTCCATATATGATCAGATGCATAAAATATGTTTTTAGTACATGCAGAGCCACTTTTATGAAAGTGGCAATAATTTATATATGTAATATCTGACAATGTTTTTTTTTTTTTTTTTACATATAATCAAATATATTTCTTGTATTTGCATTTCTTATTGAAACATATATTGACATTACTACTTAAATGACTATGGCCTGTGTAAACACACTAATCTTCACATAATTATAAGAGCACTCATGGTTACACGGCATGAGCAATATCGTCAAATACCCATATGCACTTATGATCACACTGAGCACAGCAGGTGCAACATCATGACTTATCCACAATTTACAATAACATGACCACTACATGTGCAATATTATCAAATATCTATGTATACTCCTCAATAGGAATTAAACACCAGAATACTGGACTCACCGTAATCTGTGTATTGTCTTGTATTAATCGTATTGATAAAGGCCTTGATTACTGTTTGTCTCTTCTGTGTTGCATACTGATAAGTCTTCCCAACATGCTGATTTAAATAAGAAAAAATAAATATAATTTTCTATTCTTAAGCGCTTTTTTTTAGAACATTTGTATGTATTTTCTCCAGTCAATGTTAAACAACATATACTGTACCAATGCAAATATATACAAACACAGAGTCTTTCAATCCAAAGGCAGGTCAGACATGGTAAGGCAAGCCAATATTCCATACATAATGTAAGATTGACTTCAGAATGACAGAGCCTACAGCCATCATCAAAAAATATATTTACAACCACTTTCATCAAATCTACAGACATTTGCATTGCTAGATAAGAGCACTATTTCCTCACCCTGATATCCTGTCTTACTGTGTGTGTATTTTAAATGTATTTAACAGTCAAAGAATAGTGTGGGCATTACATAAACACCCCAAAGTTGTTATTATGATAATTCAATGTTCTTAAAGGGACTTAGTCATATTCTGTCACAATCATATTCTTTCAGTATGATTATGTAATCACAAAAAAAGCAATCCACTTTAAAATGATTTATAAAATTGATGTAGAGTACTTTCATGTTGAAATGTGCTTTACTAAACTAGTTATAATGCCAAGGGTTGTCCATTAACAAAATCCCAACATCTTTGTATCAGCATTTTATAGGTTTTTGTGTGCATGATAGGCATGAGAGAAAAAGTAGGCCTACACATGCAGCACAAATGTTGGAGTAAAAAGAATGAAATACAGATGCTTGATTGTCACACTGTCTCATTTAAAAGGTGCAGTGTGTAAGCTTAGAGAAATGGGCAAGAGAGAGCTAGATTTATTTCTGTTTGCATCAGATATATCTCAATCTATCGTTTTCTACTAGCTAGCTAGCTTTAGCACTATCTCTGCACTATCTCTGCTCTGCTCTTATCTGTGTAGCCCCATCCTGCCTGCTCTGGCAGCACTGTGATTGCACAACAGGATTGACAGGCAGGTAGGGAAGCCTCCTTGCAGAGAGCGGTCCTGATTGGTTGTTAAGATTCTGGCGCAGTGAAATTTTGAGTGGCCGATTTCAGTGCCTGAGGCTTTCCGACTAGATATACGGAAATATAATCAAATCTGAACAAAAGTGTTCTAAAACAAACTTACATGCCATACCTTTAAGAGTACTAGATCAATATCAAAACTGACAAATGTACTTGTTGCAAAAGAACTTAATGAAAAGTAAAATGAAATGAGAAGGTGGTGTTCAAAATGTATCCCCTAGATGAAACATAAAATACAAATAACCTACATGCAGCATATTTTCTTAATTTAAAATATTGAACAGGTTGTACTCACCGCACTAGAATTAGCATTAAAGTCAACAAGTTTTCACCACAGTTTGTCAGAGCACATAGAATTATTCCTGTTAAAGTTAACATTGATGAACAGTATTCACAGGGTGTTTGTAGAAAATATTTCACAGATGCCTGTATCTTAGCGCAGTGCCTCCAGGCAACCCACTTTCAATGACTGCAACAACATTCTGCTATTAGCACTACTGTGGCTCCAAAATGTCTGTGCGGTTAATGGAAACTGTCTCTCTCTGTCACAAATGTATGCCGCTACAGATTGCTGCACATACATATTTTATGATGTCTTTGTGCGCATGTTGGTCATGGGGTCTGTGTGTCCCCTTCATTCTCTGTGAAGCCGTTTGCCCGCGGACCATCTCTGCCCTCCTGCTCCTGCATCTGCTCGCACTCCTCATCCAGGAAATCCAGCGAGTTGTTGCTAGGCAATCCGCGAATGTTGAACTTGTGGGAAACCTTGGTCCACTGCTCGCAGTTGGCCGCCACCCTCTCGTAAAGCTCTGCCGACCTGGGGAAAATGTCCTGGAGGAGCCTTTTTCAGAAGAACAGGGGACGGGGATGCAGAGAGACATTCAGTGCTAAGTCAGCTCTAACAAAGTTTAAATGTATACTCTATCAGTGTAAAATGTGCTCTGATTTAACGCAAAACATTTTACAGTGCAGGCACAGATAAAATTTGTATGTGCGGTTGCATTTAGGAAAGCACCATAATCTCATCATCAACACCATTATCATCAGGGTCATCCTCATTTGCTCAGCACTGAGCCACAGACAGTATTCTTACATTTTCCCCTTTCTTTGCTATACTACATTAAATGATTGTCACTGTCATTGACAAAAGTTATTCAGTATTCAGCAGTAACTATGACGTCCAAATACACCTAAATACAATGTGTATCCATTGGATGGCTATGTCATGGTGTAGGCCTCTCACTTGTAGATGGGCATAGCAATATGCTCCATGAAGCTTGTCTGCAGCTCAGGAATATATGCCTTCTCCCTGTCCATCATCTCACTGGGGCGGTTCCCCATAGCCTTTTCCTGCAGTTGCATATGCAAGCACACAGATTTCAAAGAACAAGAAAGCACACATATATTAACTTATTAACAACACACTAGGATAAAATGATCATTTACGTGAACGTCATTTGCATGCGATCCATGCTAATTATGTTGGAAGCTGCTGTTAACCGAAAAATTAAATAAAAAAAATTGCCAAATACATGAACTCCTACTACAGTAAGAAAACAAAAACAGAAAAGAGGATGATGGTTGAGTTAATCTATCAGTTGATTCAAGCAATACTGCACCATGTTGGGAAACTACAGTTTTTCGGTCGAAAAGAATAATGTGAACAATACTCAATTCTACTTAAAAATGACTTTTGAGAAAAGCACAGTGTACCCACCAGGTCCCCTTGAGAAAAGAATTCCTTGTAAATAAGTTCCTATAGAAAGAAAATGCATTTTAGTTCACATGGACTGCATCTAGGTGACAGACCCATCAGCAACAAATAAATGGAAGGATATTTAGTGCAATTGATATTCCACTGGGAAACAAATTTAGAATATACGCAATTTCAAATTATAGGTCATGTGCCAATACCATTAGCCATGTCAGTATGCATTTACATTTGTTCTTTTAATGCATTTTAATGCACTTTTGGGTGCAAATGGTAACGGACCAAAGAGCTATGGCAGAATTATGGCAGCAGTGCTCATTCAGAAAAGCTCATGGGCTCATGTGTCTTGTCAGTTGTTTCTTTAAGAATTTGTGTCATCTCTTCCTCCAAGTGGTGTTACTTGTACTATTTGTGCAATACCAGCTGATTTGGTGCATCATGTCTGTCAAACATTTTGGTGCATAACGACCAAGACCACATGCAGACACATGCAGAGTAGGGGGTTCATTCACTTAGCCTCATAAATTTATAATGGAATAAGATTTTCATGTGTCCTGTCATCACGGCTGTAAAGTTTGTCAAAAAGAATATATGAAAAATAAATATCAATCAATGTCTAATATACAGAAGGGGCTTTGAGGACTCAGCGGCCAGGACGTAGTCTCACTTACTGCAATCTTCCTGGTCGTCTTCCAGTCCTTGGTCTGGTCGGAGAGGTCGCAGGAGGTCATGAGCAAGCAGAGCAGGAGGCTGTGGTGGTGACGGTTCTTTGGGTTGTAGCCCTCTGCGATGAAACAGAAACAACAGAGATGTCAGAGAAAGGACATCTATGAGGGGATAAAACAATTATTCTAGGCTGTGCAGACCTCCTGACCCTCTGCTTACATCTCCGCAACCTTACCTCCAACATACAACATATCTCTGCTGGTCGAGCTTCAGAATATGCACTGATATTTTGATTCTCACATTTTTGTGAGTCCCAGTCTATCTTTACTTCCTAAGGGTTATATCAGCATCATATTAAAATCAGACACTCAAGTAACAACGGCTCTATAAAATCTCAACAGATCAAGTCTATTAGAATTAAACTACACAATGTTTCCCATATGAGAGCTTAAGCAGAGGTCCTGATGCATTCATGATTGGCTATTGCAAAGTAAGTGGTTCCCCAATGACCCAGAGTAATAACCAATATGTAGTTCTAAAAATGACCTTCAAAGCTACTTCCTGTTTAGCTGACTGCACAAATCCCTCTCTCTGCTCCCAATCTCAGATGACATTTGTGAGCATTCAGACATGTTACATGTTGGGGAAACTGAACTAATTTAACATCTTCACATCATCAAATAAGAAATGCTTTAGTGATTTTGATTGAGCTGTATGTTCATTTGTTTCTGGTCTTGATAAAACCTTGTTGCTACTGAAATTGACCTTCAGCCACTTTCTGCAGGTCCTGGAAAATGCGCAGGTGATGAGCAAGATCTGTAGCCAGAATGATGTCCCTCATTAAGTCCAGCATTCTCTGGTAATCCTGATAATACAACACAACACAAGAAGAGTGGCAGCCTTGTTCACATTCCTTCAAAGGCAAATGAACCACAATAAAAAATGTGAACCACAGTAAAATGGTGCATGTTTGTGCATAAATGTTTATTTCTTTTTCCCTCTTTTGTATCACCTGCCCTGCATCTTGTACTGACCTTTCTTGAGAATTTGTCAAAGATGTTGCATCCCTGGGTGTTGAGGATAGCAATTGCTTGTGCAAAGTGGTGTCTCTGCCAAGATAAACAAATCTTGTCAGACAGTAAAACTGTAGCTTGGTAACTATCCATTAGATGGCAGCAGAATCAAATAGGAAATCTGATCCTTTCTGCAGCAAAAGCATGTAATATGAGTTCTGGACTAGACCAAAATGCAGCATTCATGATTTTATTTCAGGTGTTAAATATGCGTATGCAACACAGCATTCTGTGAAACCTGGAAGAACATCGGAATTCTATTTTCACTTGCAACGGTAGATTTAACATTATCACACTCCATTGAACACAAAGAACCATTTACTACACATGTTTGCGACAAATGCACCGTGTTACGTGATTGGCTATCTCAATTTGTGTCGGAGGTGGGAGCATTACCTCCATGACGGAACCCTCTGAACTATACAGGCCAGCCAATACAGATTGCTGAAGAGCAGTAGACAGGAGAGAAATACACAAAATTCAAAACAAACTCTTTTTTTAATAAATTGTGAATAATATCACTGGAAACAACAGATGGGGTGAGTCCTCACCGATGCCACCTGAAAGGAGTTGTTGGTTCCTCTGTGATCCAGGTCATGACACATGCAGGACACGAAGAGGGCAAAAATCTCAATGTCACTGCAGGAAACAAACATTCCAATTATTACACTCAAACAAATTAATTTTTACAATCCTCAGAGAAACCACAACTAAATTTATTGAAAATGTTTGGAGTACAATCTCTGACTTGGACAAAGTAAACCCAAACATTTTCCATAAATGTTATGACATCAAGTGCAGCAGCTCAGAGAACTGTCAATCACACTGAGTTAATGGTGTCATTTGTTGGTGTCACACTGCTCATGATCACATTTCTATTGTGTAATAATCAACGATTCACATTTAAAAGATTCCAGCATTTTTAGTACCAATTCTCATTGGATACATAGTACTGCTGGCATTTAAAAAAATGAATAGTTTAGATTATTTTATAGTAATAAACACTATACATTTAAAAGATGTCAGCATTTTTAGGACACATTTTTATTGGAAGCATAGTGCAACTGTGCTTCATATTAATGTGCTCAGTCAAGATATTTGCCGAGAGTCACAAAAGACAGTGCATGTTGAAATATGAAAGTGAAGATCTAGTAAATGTATTTACTCCAGGTAGTTGCTGAGCTGCAGGTTCTTGCAGAGCAGATAGCAGAAGTGTGAGACAGAGAAGGCGTGCATCCAGTTGTGGTATGGGGGGTCTCTGTAGCCCTTCTTCACCATCAGACAGAACCTTCCAGGAAATAGACATATATAGAAGTGAATACGTTTGTTGATAATTAGAATGGGCCATTCAGCCTGTCAACCACATTATTTTTCATATCGGCTAGATAGATTGGCACTTTGTCACATCTTGTTTTGAATGCCCCAAAGGGTTTCTGCTGTCCTCTGTTGAGAATTCTGATGAACTATACCAAGCATGAAAAACTGAAAAATACTGCCTAAGACTTGCACCTACAGGCACAACTAAATCGACAATACTACAGACATCATTGCATGCAACACTCAATCAGCCAAATGCAAGCAGTGTCATTCTACAAACACAGTAACCTGTTATAACTGTAACAAACCCTATACATTGTAGATGTGATACATAATCACATACCACAGCGAACATATGCAAATAATCACAAACCAAATAATTCTATGGAAGAAAACTTGGTACGGCACTGCATATCTACACGTTTTATTACTATTGGGCTTCAACGACAATATGATAGAATACACAAAGTAACCTTATAATGGCACCAATTTGCATGGTTTTATATTTCAGTATGGGAGTTAAGTAATTTCCCAGTAATGCAGTATGTATTTTGCATTTGACAGGTCTTGTCAGGTTATTGACACACTATATAATTCATGAGAATGCCTTAAAGGATTCACTAATGTTATCCGATATGCAGGATTTGCTCCCAACGCCCTTCATTGTCAGACAGGAAAATAGTAGAAGCTGCAGAGTGCATCAGAGCAGGTATTTAAAGGAGAAATAATTCTGGGATGACAAAGGTGAAGTCTGTCTTCCTGTCACGAGTGTATGATCCAGAGAGAAGGAAAACATTTAGCCAAGAACCTACTGTGTAATGTGCATTCAGAGGGAAGCAAAACATATCCCGCTATTGTATGCGCAAGTGTGTTTACATAGTGGGGGTGCGTGTGTGTGTGTGTGTGCTTATATGCGTATGATTGTTTCAGATCCTGACCGGGCCAGAGTGTGCATGTTGATCTTGTAGGTGCTGATGAAACCCATGTCCTCAAACATGCTGAGAATACCCTGGAGAGAAGAGGAGGGAGAGATTAGGGAGGACACACACACACACACACACACACACACCACTCCCGGACTAATCAACGTCCAGCAACACAATGTCCAGCAGCACATGTGGGACAGGACTCACCAGGGGTGTGCTCTCATCTGGCAGTGAGCGTGGTGTGTAGCTGAACTCAGCAAAACAGGGATGCATCTCAAACCCAGTGGACAGCAGCTTGGTCACTTCCTCTTCTGACACCTGGGGCACATCATTGTGGTCATTAATGCTCACAATGAGCAGACAAGGAGACAGTCTGACCCCCCACCCCATATCTAAGTCTGATTGATGTCTTGCAGATGTCTGGAGAGCTTAACTTTGCCTACAGAATTCACCTCTCATTATTAACTCTCAGAAACTCTGAGAAATGTGAGTGATGGGCGAGTCTGTGCGGAATGCAGACCATGATCAAGGTGAGTAATCCATCATAATAGACATGTTGGTTGTACCAAGACCTGCAAGTGTCCTGCATTCATCCATGCTGTCATGAAAGGTGGAAGAAAATGTTCAGAGATGGCACCAAAAAAATATTAGTTACTAAATGCTTTGTTGCTTTGATGAAGCTATGTGGTTTCTCGGTCTGTTGTTTTACTGGTGGATATGAACTGCAGTTCTATTGATGTGATGGAGGCCTTGTGAAGGACAGCCATGTGCCAATGTTCTACACTTAATGCTAGCAGACAAGTGCTGCTCTACCTTAATGTAAGGACTGTATTGAATATTTGTTTGCCAAAGTGGGCGATGGCACACATTCAGAGATTTGAGAGGAATACTGACAGAGGATTTTACCTTCATGTGGTACATCATCATTTCATTAGCAAGGTGACTTCGAAACTGGGCCTCATGGACCTTCTTGTATAACAGAGACTGTTGAGTAAAACAAATAATGAGGAGACTGCTATCAACGCATAATAATGGATTATTATAATAATGGATGCTAGGCCATGCCACTGCTTTGAGAGAGGCTTCAGATGTACTCATTTATTAACCACTCATTTTTTAGAATATTTCTATTAATATAACCATTGTCAGAGGTAAAGGCAGTAAAATCAATATAGGTTTTATAGACGTACATGAGCAATACTGATACCACAATATATGGAGAAGGCCGTAGCCAAGTCTTCATCAAAGCGGTTAAACCATGGACCATTGGTCTTGTTGACAAGCTCAGCCACTCCAATGACCTCTGTACCAAGTAAAAGAAGAGAGAGCATGGAGCAGTGGTCAGAGAAGCAGTGTGGAGCAGTGGTCAGAGCAGCAGTGTGGAGCAGTGGTCAGAGTACAGGGGAAGCTCTGTATTACCTAAATGACAGACACAAAGCAGGCCATGGAATGAGATAATTGTAAATTATATCAGTAAGTACATAGACTCACCATTGTTCTCATCTTTTATAGGGAAACAGAGAATGTTCCGGGTGTGGAACCCTGTGCTGTCATCCACGCCCCGGTAGAAGAGCGGGTGTGAGTAGGCATCTTTTATGTTTAGGATCTTCCCTGTGGTGGCCACATGTCCAGCGATTCCCTGGTCGGCAGGGATCCGAAACTCCTTCTGTAAGACGAAAGAATGTGCACAAAACATTATAGCATCACCACAGACAAGCACATCCATAGGTACAGTTAGTCAAAAGTATTGGGGCAGTTGTCAAATTGGTCATTCTTCCTCTGTACTAATCAAATTGGTATTTTCAAATCAAACAATGACTATGAGGCAAATTCACATTGCCTGCATTTGTTTCTTTTTTTAAAAAACTGACATTGAATTGTATTACAACAATGGCATTCAATGTGTCAAGTCTCCTTATTCAAAATGAACATAAATTTAGGAAAGTTGTTACAATTTTCACAGATTTACTATATTACTGTAATTATTTATAAATGCAAAGCAGTGAGTGTCAGGGCATGGGTTATATCCTTTGGAAGTGTTGGTAAAGTCCACTTTACAAGCAAGACATGAAAACTGCAGATGAGGGCCAGTGAACTGAATATAACAACCAAGAAAAATACTGTGAGGATAAAGCTAAAGAAAAAATCAATTAGAGCTATTGCAGAATGTTTGTGTATTCCAAAGTCAACAATATGGAATGTTCTACAGAAGAAATTAACTACTGGAAGACTTGGGAATCACCATTGATCAGGTCATCTGTGGGAGATATCAGAAAGTGATGACATGATGATTATAAAAGATATGAAAAAAATCCTATTGTCATTAAGTAATTTCCAATGATTTCCATACATGGGGGTAAAGGTACTGCAGGACACTGTGCACAGAAGACTGAGCGAGCCAACGTACTGTACACAGTCCATACTTCCAGACGAAAATCTCCCATCAGCACCAAGAACAGAAAGGAAAGATTGGAATTTGCAGTAAAATACAAATATGAGCCAGATGAATTTCGGAAACAAGCCTTATGGACAGATGAGACAAAGAAAACCCTTTACCAGAGTGATGTAAAGGTGAAAGTGCGGAGAAAGAGGGACTGCTCTCGACCCTCGATATACTACTTCATCTGAGAAATGCCACCAAATTAATTCCACAGAGATTTATCATGCAGCAAGACAATAACCCAAAACATAGCCACAGACTCTATGGAGTCATCAAATGTAAATGGTATGCAAAGAAAGATTAGGCTTGCAAGTAATTAAATCTTTTGAAACTTTTTTTGTCCCAAAGCTTATGCTGACTTAGGGGGACTTGACTCATTGAATAGCATTGTTGTAATATAGTTCAATGTCTGTTTCAGAAAACCACATGAAATAAACGAAGGCATTTTGAATTTTACCTAGTCTTTGTTTGATTTGAAAATGAAAATTTCATTAGTAGAGACTACAGAGAAAAAACCAATTTGACACAATTATCCCAATGCATTTCCATTAAACTGTACATACATACTGCGTGACACACCAACCTCCACAGATGTTTTGGCACTCCCCTGACAAAGACCCTTAGGCCAGGTGTTTCCCCAGTGACATGTTTCCTCAGCTGGGGAGGACCCTACCTGCTGAAGGAAGGTGGTACGGCACCCAGGAGAGGTTCTCACATGTAGCACGGGGGAAAATTCCACCTGCAATTATGTCTCCAATTATAATTACGTCCGACGGCCTTCTTAATAAATACAGCGCAGAGGTGCGGGGGCGGAAGAGGCAGGAGAAATCGCTGGCCGTGAGTGTGGTAAGCAGCGGAGGCCGTAATGAGCTGACAAAGGTTCTGATGACTTTATTGCCTTTAATCACCATCAGTGGAAAAGACTGGCTTTCATGTACTCTGTTTTTTAAAGAGAGGAGAACAGGTGGACATACTTTTGAAGGGGACTAACTCTTAACCACTGGGCACCTTCCTGCAGCCAAAACCAAAGCACAGAACCTTTGTTGGTGGTTTCTTTCATTTTATCTCCCTTTGATTTAGAAGACGCTGAGTCGCGGCAGAGGTGGAGCAGTGCTCTGGCAGTTTTTTCCAGCCCTGCTTATATTTTCCTTGATCTTTTTCACCAATGCTCTTTCCTCCAGTCTACCTTAAAGTCTACTCTAAATAAAAATCACCAAGATATTTCACTTGAAGCTCTGGTTCCAGTGCAGTGTCTCTGTTTCCAAGCTGTCTTGTTCTTGCACAGCTGGGTGGCTCACAATGCACACATGCACAATATACTGTATTTCCATGCCTGCATTCGTATTTACACACACACACACACACACACATAATATTGTACTACACAGGGAACGTTAGAGATGTTATTGAAGAATTATGTTCACATCTGGCCAATTCATTTGTAGGGTATAAAAATAATATGATTACCATTGATAACACAACTTGGGAATATATGCTCGAGATTTTTGAGACTTAAAAAAAAAATAAACTGGCATAAGAATAGCATGTTTGTCTGTAAATGGACAGCATGGCACATAATGTCATCATGTCAGTGAAGGGTATAAAGGTTAAATTCAACGAATGAACACACCTCGTCTTCATTCACAAGACCACCATCAAACACCTTGGCGACCAACTCATGACTGACACGGTCCAGGAGGAAAACGGAACAGCTGAGAGAAAAGAGATGAACACTGTTTAATAATAATTCATATTACTACTATTATTACAACTACTACTACTACTAATTTGCAGATAGAATCAATTAATCTGTGAGTCAGGATCTGAACCATGAGTATTGCTGGATTGAATCAATGGATGAGCTGAAATAAAACCTAGTGCTATACGGTAAAGGTGATTGATTCCCAGCTGGAGCACTTTGGTCAGACCTTGGAGTGAGGTACCTCAGTTACCCAGAGACAGCAGTGTAAGGAGACGCTTAAGACAATGGAATTAGTTCAAAGGGATCCAGATTTCATGATTTTGGAATTTATCCAGTATGGTAGTGTGGCTATGAGAAGACGATGAAGACTAAGACTGCTTCTGGAAAAGATCAGGACCTTTACTGAGTCACCTCATACCACAGCATCCCCAACCAAGGGGGTGGGTCATAAGACTATTTGTTAACATAAAAGAACACTTCCACTTTTGTTGATTGCAGTAAAAAGTGTAAAAACATTTATTGGAGAATTTATCGCACGGAATGGATGTGAGATAACTAGTGACTCATTTGAGAATACGTGTCGTGAGAAAGTTCTGGCAAAGCCATTCTTCCAAAAATAAATCCTCCAGTAAAAGTTCAGTATTATGCTCCACAAGTCCCATGAGCATTTTACACCAACTGCTACAACTATAAACAGACAAAATAGATTTTCACATGGAAAAGTACCTACAGACTTGAAAACAATATACTGTATAGTGATTTTATGAAAATTGATTCTTCAGCAACATAATTACATTGAATGAAAATACTACTGCTAAGCCAAAGGTCAGTAACAGTAAAATACTCACGTTCATTACCTAAGTGAACCGAAGAAGCAGTATTATAAACATAAAGTGAACTGGTTTCAGTCTGCAGGTCCCGATTTGGCCATGGAATGCCCATTTTATAGTTAATTTTTGTTTTTTTTTATCTCTGTACATTTGGAACATTTGAATAGGCAAATTGTGTGTGAAAACCTTTAGGGTGTTTTCTTAGGTGGGGAGATATTTTTCTGTTGATCAAATTTATTTTAGGTGCTTCAGAATGTCTACAAAGTCATTTAGACCATTGTGAAGCTTTTATTTGAAGTTTAGGTTTACTTTTACTTTTAGGTTAAAACACACTGTACATAAATGGCACAGGAATGGTAAAAAAAAAAAAAAATTCTTGTTCAATCACTTGTGCAGTGACAAATCAATCAAGTCTATCTCCAAGGTCTTTTAAAAGTACATTTTTCTCTCTTCCTCTCCCTACGACTCCAGGCAGAGCCATTAATAATTAGCCCTGGCTCTAATTCATGCCAACGCACCCTTCATTTGAAGGGGGTGTTTGTGTCATAACATCAGTAGTTCTGCCCTCAAAACAGATGCCACACAAGGATCTAAAATTCCCCAGTTCCTGATAAAATCAACTGATCAGGGAAGAAAGGACCCAGCAGAAAGAATAATTATGCTTTATCACATGGCTGAATTCATAGAGCAGTCATGGCAGAGCTGTTGAAAATCACAGTAAACTGGAAAAAAGCGGAAGAAATCAGAGAGGGGGAAATGATTGAAATAACATGTGCAACTGTAGCAACAGTAACAAGGAAAAAATGCACATGCCTATACAAATAACACTGTAGGCTACGTAAAGGTTGACAGTTATCATCCAAAACAGTCGAAATATCATGGAAACAGTGTGATTCGCGGAAATGGCAAATAAATAAATAAAATTGGGAAAGAGAACTACCAAAAAAAAAAAAGCAAAAATAATAGAATCTGTGACACTTGCGCTTTCCGTGACAGTTTCTGGTTCACAGGAGATAAGTTTGCACTCACATCTCTGCATTGCTGAGGTTTCGCGCTTCCACAATGATCTCTTGCAGCAACACGGACACATCGTCTGCAGGAAAACACAAATAAAGATCCCAAAACATCACCTTCTAAAGTTTCACCTCTCAGCCACAGCTTAAGCAGGTATAACTGAGCAAGGGAGAAGGGGAGATCAGACAGGGAATAATGCATATGCCTTACATACCAAGGTGTGTGAAGAGGTTTTTGGCAACCTGCAGCAATGCCTACAAATGCAAACAAAAACTGGTGACTCATGGCTGATAGGCAGGCATAGGTGTGTGTATCTAGATAGAGCATAGGGTAGACAGTCAGGTGAAGTTATTACACATCTGGGTGTAAGGGTATAGAGAAACTGAAGCATCTCAATTGAGTATGCAGTAAACACACAGACAAAGGTGCATCTTGGTGGACTGTGAGATGGACAGTTGGAGATAAATTGGTGGAGCTTGGAATCAACAGAAGTGATTTTGGGTGAACTGTGGAATTAAAATACAGATGGAGGTGTACCTGGGTGGATTAAAATTCTACATATTGCACAGTGCACAAACACAGGAGATACAGATGACTTATCAATCACAAGTTCATTGTGTCAACTTCCAGATGGTAACTAACAAAAATGGCAGTCAAGTCTGATCTGAATCCAACCGTTGATTCTGAATCTAACCTTGGTGCCATTGGATCGACTGGACCACCATCACTTGGTCGAATGCTATAGTTATATTTTAGAAGGGCGAAGTGCGGTGAAGGATAGGGTTGTTATTACCTGGCACTCCGACTTGAGTTTCTGCTCTTTCTGAAAGGCCAATGTGCTGGTTAGCACTGGAGATGTGTAGCGAAAACAGTGTTGGATCTTCCACTCATCCATCTGAGAGTACCTGAACTCAGGAAAAACACAATTGTTTTTTGTTCAGATCTTCTAAAACTGTCCAACTCTTTTTTTATACCCATAACAGGGCAATGTTTCTCTACTGAGTCAGAAGTTACAGTTACAAATATAGCACACTGAGAATTGAAAATTGTGAATAACCAAGAAAAAAACAAAAGGAGCAAGATACCTTGGTGAACAAAAAAGAGCAATACATTGTAAAATTGCTAATTCTCCTCTCACATAGTATTTCCAAGGATCAAATCAATATCCATTGCTTAAATGTTATTGCTTTAAATGTGTTCATTAGAATCATCCTGAATTTAGACAGTGAAACTGTATAATCTGAGAATGAATGAGGAATTAGAGTCATTCATATTGACTGATTAGATGATTTTTTTGATGTCATGCTGTTTGGTAGTAAAACAGTAGGTGATTCAAAATCATGACAAACCTCCCAAGACCAAGAAAAAGGCCAATCGAGCAACTAAAAACTCAAAGAAGAAAGACAAACAAAAAGTCACAAAAGAACAGCCGCAAATGAACCAGGGACCACCATGCACATCAGTCCGCACATCAGTCCACCAAGGCCTAGAAACCAGGCCTCTTTTATAAGGCCCAATAATGAGATCATGGGCAACAGCAGCTGCAATGATTACAATGAGCTACAGCTGCTATCATACCTGTGTGTGGGGCCAGCGATGCCCCCTGGTGGACAGCGCTCAAACTCAAACCTACCTGGTGTCACAATACTTGTAGCATTTAGATTTGAGGTCAAAAGATTAATATGAGACAAAAGTACATACAATCAGCTCTTTACATGGTATTAACATCTGTGTATGTTACCATTTCACAGAAATAGCTGTTTTTGTGCCCTCATTTTCAGCAGTGTAAAAGGAAGTTAACAGATAACTAACAGGTGTCAATTGTTCCTCAGGGATTTCCTTTTGTATTGATTGTTTGCACATAAAAGAGTCTAGTCTAGTCTTGGTTGTCTAATTTATTTGCATCTGTGGTAACTGCATTTTGATTTAGAAGGCATATGCCACCATGAAGACCAGAGCACTACCTATGGCTGCAAAACAACTAATCAGTAAGCTGAAGAAGAATTCATTAAGAAAGCCAGCGCTGAAACTGGGTATATCAAGTATAGCAGTTTGGAAAGTCTTGAAAAAAAAGAAGAAACCATTGGTGGACTCAGAAATAAACACCATACAGGTCAACCAAGGAAGACAACTGCAGGTGATGACAGACGAATCCTAAGAAAAACCCTAAAATAACAGTCAGTGATAACACCAGCCGTCTCCAGAGGGCTGAGGTGAAAATATCATATGCCACTCTATGCAGAAGACTTTGAGAGTACAATTATAGAGGCTACACTGCAAGATACAAACCTCTCATCAGCTGCAAGAATTAAAAGGCCAGAAGAGATCTGGAACAGTTTTATGGACAGATAAGGCCTAAAGAAGCCAAAACTGTGAAGAAAGGGAGGAACAGTTCATGATCCGAAGCCCAATCTGTAAAAAATGGAGGATGTTGTTTCATGGTTTGGGCATGTATGGCTGCTTCTAGAGCAGGCTTATTCGTCTTTATTGATGATGGTAATGGACTATGGCAGCAGTAGGATGAATACATTCATCAATGTGAAAGTGCAGTCTTGGACTGGCGAGGTCAGTCACCTGATTTAAATCCAATCGAGCATGCATTTAACTTGCTGAAGAGGAGACTGAAGACAGAAACACCCAGAAGCAAAGCGAAACTTAAAGTGAAGACCTGGAAAGGCATCTCCAAAGACGATTGCAAATGATTGGTGATGTCAATGGGTTGTAGACTTGATTTGTTAACTTACTTTTGCACAGCTTAGAAAGGGGGGGGGTCACTGAGCACAGCAGTAAATGCCATACCATGAAATAAAAGCTGTTTTACTCTTGTCTCACATACATTTTTTTGACCTCAAATCAAAATTCCATAAGTATATAGCAAAAATAACAAATTTCACTCAACTGTTCCCATACTTTTTCATACTGTATAAATGAAAATGATGATGTTTATTATTGCAAGCTAGCTAGATGTAGAATATATTCTTTGTTAAAATCCTAAAATCATGCTGATATAAAACTTTTACCAGAAAAGAAAATAGTTACCTCTTCAGTTGAGCTGATATCTCTCCTGAATAACGTCTGTATTATCTTCTGTGAGATACTACAAAATACATAAAACTAGCTATATTTTATTTTGCTTTGTCTATGCAGAAGTTTGCTATCACCTGCCACACAGCCAGCTTTGGTTACTTCCGGTAATGTGTGTGGATGCTCAAGACGTTATATCAAAGGAGGGAAGTAAAGATTCGCACTTGAATGGTGATGTGCTGTCAGACAGACAAAGGAGCACTGTGAAATGGGTGCAAGTTTCCGTTGCCGCTGCTCTCTATACAATCTTTGCTTTGTTTGCATGTGTCTGGTGTACATCCCAGAGTCTACTTTTAAAGGAAAAAAAATCCCTGCCTGGCGTGAGGCTCTGTCAAACTGCCACATTCAACCCCCTTCCACCCCCCCTCACCCCCACCCCCCCAAGTGGCAGGACTGCACACACGGGAACCATCCACTCATTGCTGCACTACGCATCCCAATAATGAGTTCTACATCAACTGCATCAAGCTTCATTGGCAGTAGCCTGAAGGGAAGTGAGTGTGTGAGAAAGACACCTCCTCTTCCCTCACTCACTTCTCTCCACCCCTCTTGTTGAATGCACAGGCGAGGGCCACGACCAGGGAGGTGGCTTGGCTCACGACGGGCACGCACAGCATCAAGCTCGCCTCAAATCCCAGCATGCTGTTCAGCTGCTGGTGCTCCTCCTATCATAAAAGAAGACAAAGATGATATAAGAGGTTGGGACACAAGATGATATAAGAGTGAGGGTTCACAGCAGGCCCTGTGCACTAAAGTTGCAACATTGCAGTATGCTTATATCTGTCTACTGTGAACAATGTCTGAAAATATTTTCTTTTACTAGGAACAGCAACATTAGATATGTTCAATTATTAATATAATTTTAAGTTAATCATAAAGTTATTCCCCACAATATCCTCTACATTATTGCAAGATTGTTTCCTTGGGTTGTTGGAGTGCTTTTCTTCATAAGCACCTCTGATCGTTGGTATTGTCATTTTACTCTGTTCCCTATACCAGTTACAGGAATGTTACTTTCCCAACTACACCACCACAGACCTGCTTTTGAACTGAAGACCTGTTTAAATGAAGCAATTACTGTATTTAAATTAAATTTTCCCCTCTGTAACTTGCGCCAGAGAAATGGGTGGGGGAGTTGGAGGGAAAGAACAAAAGGAATCCAGAGGAAAAGGGAGACAGATCTTGAGATGCACTGGCTTTTATGGACTTACTGGACTGACTTCTTGTAAAGTGATGGATTTCTTCTTCTCCACTGCCTGCCCGAGGTGGCCAAATGTTAACTGGTGAACACAACACAAATGAAAGAGTGTACTCTGTGAAATTGTCTCCATTCTTGAAATCACCCATCATTCTGACTTTGCACAGTCTGTCTGTCCTCAGCTGTGAAAGGGAGACAAAGAAGGTCAAAGACTGACAAAAAACTGTCACCCATCAGCGATCCCACTGTGTTCTCACACGACCTGCCCCCTAGCTTGCAGCTGCTGACAGAGAGTAATCTCATCATGGCTCCCAGCCAGGGCAACCAGCTACCCATGCAATTACAAGTCATCCACAAGTGACTGACAGGGGCAGTAGCCCATTATCAGCCATTAACACATCATAAACGGCAGTGACTGCCCTATTCCAAACCACAGGAAGGCTGCACATTACAGGACAGTCCTAGTGTGCTCACACTGTGGAGGAAGTTAAGCTGGTGAATCGCATCTCATTCAAACAAATTAAAAGATGTTTACATTTGAGCGAACATCTCAACACTTGGCTCCAACCTGAGGCAACTTACAGGAAAGCAGATTTCTTCCTCCAGCACCTTGTCTCCCACTACCTGGAAAAACAAAGAAATCAAGACACTGAATATGTTACATTTCATATTTTACCATTAGTATGAGGAGAGACAAAAAAGCACTGTCATTAGTGAAACCTGGGGTGACTGAAAATTGGTTTTATTTTTATCATATGGCTACAGTACCTGACAGAAGAGCTGTTGGTTGTCCTCGGACACAAGCAGCAGACAACAGCAAAGTGATTGTGTCTCCTGTTGCAGCTGTGGAGATCAATTATTTATTAAATTAATTAATCAATTATTAAATAGACCAAGAGATTTCTTATTCAATTAATTAATCAGTCAATCCATCAATCCCTTGCATAATCAAATTTAATTGAAATACTCGATTCAAAGATTCACTGATAAGTTTAAACATCCTGTCTGCCTTCAGCAATGGCCAACTCCTTATCATTGTAAACAGAAAACAGGCAATGGGTTCCACGGTGAGCAAGATTGGCAGTCTCTGTAGCCAAGCTGTGGGAAATTCACTTGAACTAACATGAGTCATGGTTACACCATGGGTTCTGCTGTCTGAAAACAAACACCACCTCCAGGTACACACACAGGGGGGACGATACGAAAAAGAAGAGTTTTTTTTAAAAATGATTTAATGATGTTCTTAAAAACCTACAGGGAAAAGGGCTAGTCGTGATGCCACACTGAAACCATCAAACACAAACATGCCCTTTTCTAAATCCTGCACAAAAGGGAATTCTGAGCTTTGATGATTCATCCTAATGTTCTTTTTGCTCAAGGTACTCTCAAAAAGGCCTGCTCAGGATGAGAAAACATGTTTGGGTTTTGCTATTATGGGGTAGCTTCGGGTAATATAATGGGTGATGGGACGGTCATAACTGCAATTGGTCCTCGTCAGATGAAAAAGCAGAGGAGCGGGAGCCAGCTCACACAGCTGGAGCAGGGAGCAGCAGGCAGGCTTGCATCTTATCTGCAGAGCTGAGCAGACATCATTAGTCTGAACAGAACTCAATGGCCTATACCATATGTACTGTGCTCCTCCCCAGAGAGTGACTCTGGGAAAACCTGCGGAGACTGGACTGTCTATAGGGGGAAGGGGGGTGGGGGGTGGGGGGGGGGCCGCAATGACAGTCCAGAATGGTGCAACCCTGGTCTTGGAAGGCTGTGAACCAGATAGCATGGTTTATATAGCTCAATCAGTCATCTAATATATAATTTTGGAGGCCACCCTAGTGCAGCTATTGTCCTAGATGCCATTGTTTAGCCTGTGCAGGGCAGTCAAGCTTTAGCAATCATCTCACAGTGAGCTTCAGCGATTTACAGGCACACAAACCACAATATCAGATGACTGGGAGATCCCAGGGAGAGATGTACTCATATGTCAGTTCCCTGCAGGTCATTAGTTCAAATGAACAGAAAGCACAGCATCAACAGTTCCCTCCCTCTGGAGAGCGCCCCTCTTCATACACCACTGCTTTCCCTCCAGACCACAACAAGAGAGAAACAGAGGCGGGGAACATGCAAGAGGAGGCAATTGGTGTTAAAAGCCTTTGCCAAGAAACGCCAAACTGGCAGCTGAAATGGGATGGATCGGAGCTCAGCAGGACAGCAGTAAATTGCCCGTGCCCAGGGCTTTCCATTAGAGTCTTCTCATGTTTTTAGGGGAGAAAAATCAATAGGAAAGGATCGCACAGATGCTGACTGCTGGAAAATCACTGACCCACTCAGAGAATAGAAGCCTATCACACTGTGACACACTAATACGCTCTCCATGCTGCTAAAGCAAATATGATCTCAAAGGAACAGCTCTTACGATAAATCAAAACCAACATATTTGACTGTGCAGATCCCTACAACATTCTCAAAGTATTGTCACAGTTTTACTGGATTGTTTCGCCTCAGCTAGGGTACAATCAATGTACATCCTAAAGTCATTAGTCTTTACAAAATTAAAGTTTATCATTACCACAGACTTCAGCAGATTCTTGAGTTTGCATCAATGCTCACAGTTTGCATTGCCTGCTCCAATCTCATCTCAGAATGAAAAGCGCTAACATAGTTGTTGAAGAGCAATGTGTTGAACATGCTCTTGGCTACCTATTATAAAATTCTACAGTGTGGCAACTGGATTCAGCCCAAAAGCATCCGACTTCCGACAGAACAGCACAGAATATTCATCTGTAACTTTCACAGCACATCTAAGAGTCTTACACTACCATGGCATTATTATCAGTGACTTGATAATCTAATAGACTGCTTATATTGGAAAATGTCTTCAATAATCCATCTGCACACAGGGGAGATGTGCGGTATCATGAGGGTGAGAAAATCTGGAGTGCTGGGGCAGATGGGGGATGAAACAGCACCACATTAGCAGCTGTCAATCAGACCCTGCACCCTGGGACTCCATCAAAGAGCTGGGTGTTTACTGTCTGTCTTTAACTACTTTATCTCTCTTTGGACAAAGCAGCAGTATGTTATATAAAGCAACTATTCTACAATGTAAAACAGGAATATACATACAGTATATATAAATATACTGTATGTACATATAAGCAGCAGTTATTAAGATTATTTACTATTACAATTAACAAAAGAAGAAAAATGGCATAGTGGCAAAAGGAGCCAACAGTACAAAAATGGTACCAAAAAAGGATGGAAATGTTACAGTTCCAAACCGCCTGTCACAACGAGCATGTCTGTCTACAATATGGCGTTTCATATGGAGCTACTGGTAGGGATATGGGCTTCTCTCCTTTCCTAACTCTCTCATTCTCTATCTCTTTTTCTGTAGAGATGAAGCACTTACATAGTGGATGACTTTTAGCTGGAGTGAGGAAGCATCCAGGTCATACAGCTCTCCTGGGGAAAACAAATGGTCATTACCACTTATCAGAACTGAGTATTTGTTATGAATGTAGCCCACTGACACGCATATATTAGATATTATTGCTGTTGTTAATTAAATCAAATTAAAATAGCATCATCGTTTGCTGAATTTAGACAGAACATTGTCTTTAGTATGCAGATGTCAGCACCATAGACGGTGGCACTACACATTAACCATCAACACTACATGCCACAATATTGACTGTTGCAAACAAATGGCTTCATGATTAGCCCATTAAAATAATTGCCATACTGCCATACCGCACAGCTGCAGGATCTTGCAGTCAAGTTCGCTGTAGTTCCCATCAGGCTTGATTGTCTCTGGTGTGGTCAGGGAATTCTTGGACTGCCTGACGAATGGGCCGGGAGATCTGAGTGGAGTCTGAGCACCCCTCTGCAACTGCTGGACCCTCCTGCAGGCCACAGTGACCTGGTACAAACACAGACATCACAGTTCAGAATGGCCCAACTTAAAGGTCGCAGCAGGAAAGAATGGCATAGATCAGTGGTGTCAAACTCGTTGCCATGGAGGGCCGTGTGTATGCAGGTTTTCATTCCAACCAATTAATGCTGCCTTAATTGAGTCCAATTACTCATTCAGCCATATGCGTTTAACTGCATTGAAGCACAGAATATAAGAACATTTTTATCTAGACAATGCGGGTCACCATAGACGTCGGGTCACCATTGTGCACAATCCTGCATCCCTAATTCAGCAAATAATTTAACTAATTATATAATCAAGATCTGAGGCTGGAATGAAAACCTGCATACACACGGCCCTCCATGGCAACGAGTTTGACACCACTGGCATAGATCAAATATTCACATAATCCCTAAGTGAGATATATATACAATGTGCTCCATGATGCTTTGGACAAATTTGACAATGCCTATGCGGTTAAAGTGTAGATTCTCAGGGTATATGTAACAATAACAGCACTTTTTATACAATGCCCTGTCCATCAACTAAGCAAAGGTTGATTGGCTTATTTTATGTAAGAATGCCATCGTATTCCTCTTGCAGCACTCCAGACGGTGCTAGACTCCAGGACACAGTGCATAACAGGCCGTACTGCCCACAAATGGTGGCACAACACCCTATTACAATACTTTATGTTAGCATTTCCACTGCTTGTTTATCGGCTGTACATCACTGAAATTGAATCATAAATATTGAAACTCTAGGGATGGAGTCATTCCACCGTTTGAACTAGTAAATCAACAAATTGCACTGGTATTCGTTTAGCAGTGCCTCATTGCTTGCCTGTTTCCTTTGCATCTGTGACCCAGGTGGATATTTTACAACGGTGAATTAATAAAGAGGTGTCACATATGGGAACAGAATAAACCCTTAGGATCAGAGTCCAAGGCTCTGTACACCACCACAATTTACCTCACCTTTAAGCCTTTTTATCTCTGTGGAATAAATAAATATATGTGTGAACCAGTATTCTATACAAAAAAGAGATGCATCCTGTTTCTGTCGAGGGCGCACTTGTTATGGGCACTCTATTAATAGAGAAGTGAGGACACAGAAAGTAATCTGATAATTATTAGGTCTTGGACAATCATTTGCTGCTGCATCACAATTTGGAGAAACTCTGCATGGCTGCCTGCTTGCGACTAAAATACTGTGAAGAAAGCATGAGATCATTCACTGGCCACTTCCTAAGAAGTGTTACATAGCTGAGAACATGCAGCAGATGTACGCAGCCCAATATCATTTACTGTGATAATACACAATGTGATATCTTTTCTTCACAATAACACTGTCTAAGCATTTTAGAAGGAGAACATGTTTCAGGTTAGCCATGTATTTTGCCATGAATGCATTTACAATAATGAAGAAGGACTGCTCTCATTACATGTTTCTCCAGGATGTCCAGTTTTTGCTCCTCTACTTCAGTCAGATGTTTGCAGCACACCTGTGAGCCACAGAAAAAAGAAAGTATAAGTGTACTTATCTCTGAGTATTATCATGGGACCACAAGTCTTCAGCAGAAATGTCAATCTTCAACTCTGTTTTGCTCTGGCTCTGTGTTGTCATAGAAACCCATCCTTTATTGAATCATGAGGCACTTCTGAGTAAGATGTCGTCTTTCTCTCTCTCTCTCTCTCTCTCTTGCTCTCTCTCTCTCACTATCTCACTCTATCTCTCTCTCTCAGCCCCATTAGTACCAGCCACAGACACAATCTACCAAAAAGGGATCCCTGGAGGAGGGGTTGAACTGACAGAATTTCATCTCATAATTTCCATTCCAGTTTCCTTCAGTGCCTTACATCTCACTGCACCACATGGGTTTCTAGTGGCAGATGTAGTGTGACATTAGAGGCTTTGGTTTGGTCCCTCAGTTGCCAAGGGATTCACACTGTCCCTTGTAGGGAAGGCATGGTGGCTCTCAAAGTGGTAAAGGATAGACCTGTATGCTTATCAAAAGCAGAATAGACCTGTATGCTTACCAAAAGCAGAACAGACCTGTATGCTTATCAAAAGCAGAATAGACCTGTATGCTTACCAAAAGCAGAATAGACCTGTATGCTTACCAAAAGCAGGGCAATGACTTTGCTTTGGTCCTGGTCCATGAGTGGAATAATCAGCACTGGGAAGAGAGGAATACCAGGTGAGTTTGGAGGAATTAAATCCAAAAGGAAATGTAATGTAAATATGTTCATTCTGGACTCCATAGAGGGTTTTAAAAAAACTTGTCAGCTTTGGGACTGATCAACTCGCCCAAAGCCCTGCCAAACATTCTATACTGCAGAAAGTGGAGCTCCCCAGAACTAGAATTCAGCAGTACAGAGGAGGAAGGCTCAAAATCATTAAGAATTCACACAGTATTCCATGCTGGGTTAAGGGTAAAAAATATACCTGCATGCAACGGTATGTTTCACCCCATCTTTATACTTAATGGCACCATTCATCCTCCCCCTCTTCTTCATCTTCTTCCTCATTCTCCTTCTTGCTGTCTCTAATGCACCCTCAAAGTGAGTGGCATTAATTTCACTCTAAACCCTCTCTGTCGGGCACCAACACGGGCATTTTAATGTGCATTGGCATGCACACAGGCAACTGAACACAGAAACAGACAGTAACCTTGTTTGTCAGGTGGCAGAGGTGATGCCAGGCTACTCCCCTCCCCATCCTGCAGCTTTAATGGAGACAGACCATCACACTGAACCCTCTGCTGCAGCGTGATAACATCTCTGAGAGAGAGACAGAGGGAGAGAGAGAAAGAGAGAAAGAGTGATTTAGAAACAAAACTATATAAATTACAGTTTTCAGCTTTATATTTAGAGACTACAGTTTTCCACCAAGATTCATATAGTTTTGTTTTCAAGCCCACTGTCTAATTTAGTTTTGTTTTGGTTGGTTTTTAGTGTGTTTGTTAATTTTATATGCACATGACACTCAGAATATTCCCAAAGAGGACTTAAACATTTTCTCCCAGTTTGCAACTGAACTCGCTGTAATGGTGGTGCTTTATGCTACTGCACTAAGAACAACAGGGGTTGAAGAGGGTCCAGCCTCAGTATCACATAATCAGACTCAACAGAGAAAGGACCATTTTATTCATATCAATATATGCTCTCAAACACAATCAGGACAGGATGAGAAAATAAATCCAAAATAATCGATGGTATATTTTATTTTATTTTAGTTTTTGAACTAAATGGTTTTGAACGACGCAATGTAGCCCTACAGTAGTTTCAGTTAAGTTTCAGTTTTCCCCCCATATTCTTGCTTTTGTTTTTATTTCCATCTGCAAAAATGTTTTTCACACCTCGGTTTCATTTTTGTTTCAGTCAGCTTTCCTTATTGTTTTCTCAAGTTGAGTAAATAACAATGCCAACACAAGGTGTAGTACGACACACGAGAATGGATACGTAGTGCTTCAAACAGAAGGACAATGAGCAAACAGGGTTTACAGCTACTCGCTGACATGAACTGCAAGTAATATGCAGAGAGTAATATGCAGCAACCTGGCTCTCCATGCCTCATTTCTGTATGGGTGGCGTCTTTGTATTATTTGTTATGCAGTCTTTGCCTTTCAAATGTACTTAGAAGAGTTCAGTAAACAAGATCCTTCAGACAATGGAGGAGGTCCACCAATAATGTAACCACCTTCCCAGCAGTGGGCAACTCAAATTGCACAACCTTTGTCTCTGTTTACAATGAAGATGATATCATAACACTTCACTCCAGCCTATTCATCCATACATGAAGGGCAGAAAAACAAATATACACTAACGGTGAGGTATGAAAATAGCAATGACCCAAATGACACCATGAGCAGTTAAGTAATGGCCCAGTGAAAACATGAACATTTTTTCACCAGATGGGACAAAAATGTTAACACTAATTATTATTGACTTATCATTTCCACTAAATAAGGGTGTATTTTTTACTCAGTACATCGTTTCAGCATGAGATAACAAACCTGAGGGGGGAGGGGTTAATAATATCCTTAAAATGCTAGACCTCAGGATGTCAGAGTCTTAGGATATCAGAACTTCGGGAGATCAATGCTTGAGGACAAAGGAATCCTGGAATAATAGAACTTCAGGATCAGAACTTTAAGACGTCAGAATCTCAGGATGTCGCATTGAGTACACACTACACAGTCACAGTGTCTAAAGATCCTCCATCGCTTAACATCACCCATCCCCCTCTCTGTGCCAATACCCTTCTTACAGTCAAATTTAGAACACTAGACATGTATTATCAGAACTTTCTCTGTGATAGTCCTAAAATACACCACAAACAGCATTTTATGTTACAGAACAAAGGAAATCACAGTGCAGAAGTTTAAATGAATATGATTAATTGAACAAAGTCATCAGGCACAAATCACACTGATGGTTCATCATCTGAAAAATAAAACACACAAAACACTAGTAACACTGTCATAGCCCAAAGGCACAGAGCAGATCATATTTCTGGACAGCATTCAACTGCATGCTATACAGCAGCTTACAGCAGTGTTATTGTTTATGAATTATGGAGCGAGTATAAAGCTAACTGCTGCCCATCTTTCACCTTCAGCAACACACTACATTCATTGAGACATGCTGTATGGCTGTGACTCTGTCCCTGATACAGCCATGGGAATGGCCAAAGATAATGGAGGAGGCTATTTAGACATGCAGACTGCTGTATTCAGTGAAAGGAAAAATAAATGGGCCCTGTGTATTTTTAGGAAGGACAGCACAAGTACGAATGGTGTGTAAGAAAAGAAAAAGAAAGGACTAGGCAATGCTAGGCAAAGGAAAGGGAGACAGAGAGACTGGAGGAGGGGCAAAGACAGACAAGGGGAGGGAGAGGCCTGTAGGGGTTGTGTATCTGTGCATTCATACAAGAAGGAAAACAAGCACATGTTAACTACTAATTCAGCTACCTTGGCCAAGGTTGCCAATGCAATCAGTACCAAATACTGATTGCAAAGGCAAAGGGAGGGAAGATTTAACTACAAAATGATCAATGGTCCAAATGGATATTGTATAAATTGACACATATAAGTAATGTAATGTTACATATAACTACCATTTCATGCATCCAAGTAGCAAAGCTAATGTTGCACCAAATTATGAACCTTTGCATCTATTTTACCTATGTAAATGTTTCAATTGTTACGGTTTCAGGTTTATACCTTTTCAGGTAGATAAGTATTCAGGAGTGTTAATCTCAGCGTGGTGAGTGTTCAGGTAAGCAGTGGCCTTTCTGATCAAATATGTAATTAAGCTTGATAATTACACTGAAATTATTTATTTTAACCATAACAGGGACCAAGAATGCACCATTAGCATGATCACGCCCCTTACCTGACTTTTTCTTCAGTAAGCAGCTCATGGTGCAGGGACTCACACAGCAGATGACCACTTTCCACATTCAGAAGGTAGATAAAAACATCTTCCTGAGAGAAGGACAGTAAAGAGAGACGAGTAAAGTTCCTCTTTAGAAGACAGGCTATTTACAAGTATATTCACATTTACATTTTAAAGTATTATTAGTTTCTAACATTGATAAAAATACATTTAAATCACTACCTGACAAAAGTGGTACACCACCAAAGTAAATGGAACATATTATATCCTATTTACAGTCTGCACATGTACATGTATAATAATATTATTATTATTATTAGTATTAGTATTAGTGTGGTTGCCTTAGGCAATCACACTACTATTATCTCACATATTATTATTGCATTTTTTAATAATAAAAAATAATTATTGCAACATGTTTTTTCTAAATGTTTAAACAGATAAGTCCTTAAAATAAAGGAATAAATGCTTCAAATATTACCTTTGCAAAATCCCCCAGTCACTTTATGGAAATGAGTTATGTGAAACAGCATATGTCAAAGCATTTGGTAAATGCACTGTATAAAGTATATGCATTCAGGTTTTAGATTAAGTGAATTAAATTAAATGACATCAGCAACAAAAAACATGAATAAACCAAGCAGAGAGTTATTTTTGCTACACACTTAAGACATCTGGATTTGAGATGAAACAATGAATACGAGAAAAAGTACAGATAATCAGCCTTTATGTCATGGTATTTACATGTGCAAATGTTTTACCACAGGAGCGGCTGTTTTTGTGCTGAGTCAGCCATTTTCAGCTGTCCAACCAATAAGAAACAGACGTAATGGACGGCTCCAGCACTCCAGCACACTGTCAAAGGTGTCATACACTGACTGGGTCATCAGCAGGGTGGAGTTTAAAGGCACTGCACAGAAGGATGTAGCCACCCTCCAGCTGAGGGGTTGTGGGTGCCGGAGGTGTTAGGCTGTGAGTGGGTGTGCTGTGAGACAGTGCGGGAACGGTGGATCTTGTGAGGCTACTTTAATTTGACAAGAACTCTCCCCTAACTGACTCACTTAGCTGCATCCCACTCTCATTGACAAGAAGCAAACTACCAGGAGTCATGCGCAGAGTCATTCTTGCAATGACATAAAATCTGGAGGAATTAATCATTTGGGTGATTTAACTCCAGTCATGGGAATCTGCAGTGTCTGCAGGTTTTTGTGGATTCCACTGCATCAGCACCCAGTTTAACCTGGTGGAAACAAAGGATGTGAAATCGCCAGCCAATCATTGACTTAAATTACGCTATTGAGTGCTGAAATATACCAGAAAAAAACTTTCTGGCGCAACAGAAGGGAGATCACTTTTGTAAACTCTTGTTTAACAGCCAAATGGAACATAAAAGTATTTCACAGGCTAAATAAAAATTCTGTATATAGATGGTGGGGGCGTGGACCATTATCGAAGGGGTAATAATAATAATAATAATAATAATAATAATAATAATAATAATAATAATAATAATACATTCAACTTATATAGTATTTTTTAAAGGACCAACAGGTGCTTTACAATGTTGCAAAAGGGGAATTCACAAAGACAGCCAGAAATAAAGTTGAGATTGAACAGAAGAGGGCAGGTGGGTGAAAAGAAAAATGTATGTGTGCGTGGGGGGAGATTACATAGGCCAGCCTGAAGAGGTGGCTTATAAAGCAGGATGGCAAGAGGGAACAAGTTCCAGAGTCTGGGTGTCATCCAAGAAACAAAATCTGTTGTCTACACTGTGAAGATTGGATTTTGGTGGAACAGTGTTTGTCAAGGAGCCAGCAAAAGTCACTTGTTGGTGAGGAGTTTGGCTGCTGAATTCTGAACCACTTGTAATTCATCCCACAGTGTAGGGAATAGCAACAGCCAAGTTGGCTGATTATAATAAGAGTAGATGAGGGCTACAGCCATTCATCAGTTCGCTGAGTCCCTATGACACAAACAAACACTCACTTCAAAGCACACTGATCAGTATATTAGTAGTAAACACCAGAGGAAAATGTGAATCATTACAAGAGAGTCATACCACTTTGGAAAGCACAGCCTGAAGCGCATCTTTGATAGCGTCTCGCAAAGAACCGCTCTCCGTCGCAGAGGCCAGCTTGAGCAGGGCATCCTGGGAAAAATGTGCAAAAATGACCAATGTCATCACATCATGCTGCTAGGCATCAGTATTTTATACTGGGTTAGGTTGCAAGTCAAGCACGTATTTCCCTTTAGCATGGTGTTAAATTAAATTTGACATAACATTAATATGTCCCAAACAATATGGTGCCCCGAAATCATGGGCTATGTATAAAAACGAAGTCATTTCTACATGGTGAAACTAAAGTGTATAACAATACCCTTAAATAAAAGCTGAAAATGTGCACTTTAATCACAAGATTTTTTTTTACTATTAATCTAAAATTGTGGAATACAGTGCCAAATCAAGAAAAAATATGTTGTTTCCCCAAACATTATGGAGCTCACTGTAACTCAGCAGCATTAGTAAACATATGATCAATACATTTTAAAGTCTTAGAGCCATCATTTCCGAGTTTTATTCTTGTGGGCATCTCAATGGCCAGTGACAAATTACATGCATCTGCAATAGAAAACTATTAGTTTTTTAAGTTAACAATTTCATAAGCATCAGTCAATGTTGAAATCCCCAAGAAAATAAATTTCATAATTCAATTCACATATACAGTTCAATATATCTGATCAGGATATGCCACATTTGCATTTGGTGGTCTGTAACAGCATACAATAAGCAATAAGCATCTTCAGTCCCTTCTTTGGTAATTCTGCATTTAGTAACATTATAGGTAGGCTAAATGATCTTTATATTCTTTGGTTAATCAAATTTGGTCCAACAAAACAATATAAATGAACACCCAAACAACTACCAGCATACAAACATCCATTAATATACAAATGCAGACACACACAGCACCTTTCATGCTCCCGCATAGACAAGTGTACAAGCACAGAGATATTACAATTACAAACAATTTTACACTCCAACATTAAACGTGCACACAAAATACACACACCCACATTCCACAGCCATCTCACCAAACCACTCATGCCTAGCTGATGAGATTTATTCAGACCCTTCTCACTTCTTTCAATACCTAATTAAAAACACAAGCCTATGCCTTCATTTTCACTCTACAGTATAAATATTTCTGACACCATACCACTTTAAATACCATTATCATTGTCCCAAAATTGATAATGCAGTTTTGTTTCTTTTTGTTAAACTCCCATCTTATTCAGTCTGTAATCTATTCAGCATTAGCAAATACACACACAGCCAACTTGTTCGTTAAACTTTCTGTAGATGGCTCACTCAGTCAAACATAGTCACTAATTAATATTCATTAATATTCCTTATTCATTCCATGTTAACATGCCAATTCAAAAAAGTCAAGTCCATAGTCTTATTGGTGAACTGCCAAGCACAGGCCTGCCTACCTTTAGGCCCACCTTCTGATAAGCAAGGCTGGTTTTATCACCTGCTTGAAGAAAATCTCAGCATCCAAGTGATCTGTAAAGGTTTTTGATCCTCGTTGAAAGTAACTATCAGCTGGATGCATCATCCCATGCTTCACTTAGGCTTCCCATCGCTTTCCTCTGACATCTTGGAACTTTGCTCTTTATTAGCCATGTCCACTGTTAAATCAGGCAAAACGCACAGCTTCATGTCATGGAATTCTGTGACCCTTCTTTCTTCTTTGCTATCTTTATAATCACTCTTTGACCATATACACTACATGACCAAAAGTATCTGAACACCCCTTAGTCTGGGGCTGTTATTCATGGTTTGGGCTAGGTCCCTTAGTTGCAGTAAAGGCAAATCTTAATGCTACACCATACAATCACATTCTAGACAATTCTGTGCTCCCCCAGCAGTTTGGGGAATCCCTTTCCTGTTCAGGCATGACAATGAACCCAGGTACACAGTGAGGTCCATATAGAAATGTTTTTGTTGAGAACAGTGAAAGAACTTGACTGCCCTGTACAGAGCCATGACCTCAACCCCATCCAACACCTTTGGGATTAATTCTGAAAGCCATCTGCGAGCCAGGCCTAATCGCCAAATCAGTGCCTGACCTCACTAATGCTCTTCTGGCTGAAATTCCAGCACCAATGCACCAACATCTAGTAAAAAGCCTTCCCAGCAGAGTGGAGGTTGTTACAGCAGAAAAAGGATGGAGCAACTCCATATTAATGCCCATAATTTTGGCCAGATCATAGTAGCCAATTCATGTTGACTGTAATGGCATGACTTCTCATAGCTTCTGTTGACTGATCAGCTAAATTGGTATGCTGTTTTTCTGCCAACTATAGTTCTTTTTGATTTATCTGGTAGCATAACCTAATGCAGTGGAGTACTAAGTTTACCACAGATAAAATGCAATCCTGTAATAACTAGCGGGAGTTTGGCGTCCTCAGCTCTCACGCTTTTAAACCGGACATGATGATGGTGTCTGACCATATAAAGCATTCTGAAAATAGCAAATCTGCTCAAATGCTTTTTCCCCTCTATGGATTTACATTTTTGCATCCTACAACATGCACTCCAGCTAGTATACAGCATGTTCATTGTTTGTTTAGTAATACATGCATACGAACACATGCACACATTAATTGAATGGCTTTGAAAAGTGCACTTGGAATACCCTATGAGCTTCAGTGAGACATCCACAGGATCAAAGGGAAAGCTCTCATATTTTTCCAGACACTTGACAGGAAAAGCACTGTGTTTGGGTTTCTGACCAGCTGAGCCGGCTCAGAACCGAAAGCTTTCTTCACATCTCTGTACCAACATTTATGCACATCAACACTGAGAGAGAGAGCCAATCACACAGATAATCCAACTGTCATCAACTTCTTTATCAAGCACAAAGAACAAATTAAAGGTACAGCATATAAGTTTGGTGAAAAGAGTAAGATAGAGCTAGATAAACAAAACAAAAAAACATTCTAGCTCCATCCTTTTAGCTCACCCGCAGGAGCCCCGCCCTCCAAACACAAGCATGTGTGCTCCCTGTCGTCTGAGTACTGGGAGCACACATTCCCCCCCCCCCCCCCCAGCGGTTGTGGTCCTAAACAACCGCATAGACCGTTTATGCCACGGGCCGGCCCTGATTACTAAACACATCTGGAACTGGAGTGTGTGATTTCTTTTATTATTTTTTCACTTGAACACCATAGGTAGCAATAAACATAGCTAACTAGCTTACAGATAAGCTACAAGATAACACCTAATGTACAGCATACATACATCAAATTCCAATAGAAATAGAACAAACAGGATAAATACCTGTCCAGCAGAAATACTGCAAGCTCAGAATCCATTTTAAAGCTCTTCAAGTCCCTGAGTGCTTGCTAAAAACTCTAACTGATGTTCAGTCGAGTCTTGCCTCTCATTCAGTTCAATTCCTTTTTGGTCATAATATTTTCTTCAACAGTGTTTCTTTTCTTTTTTTCTTTCTTTTTTTTGTCAGCATACACCATTGTAGTCAAAGACGGAAATGGAAATTTTGGCAGATTTTTCTTCCTGTCCCGACTGGCCTCCTTACAGAGAGCTGTCCTGATCGGTTGTTAAGATTCAGGCATGGCAAAATTTAGAATGGCTGATTTCAGAGCCTGCCACCAGAGAGACCAGTTCTTTTCTTAAAACATATAATATATTGATATCTGTGAGATGTGAAGGAAATTTAACCAAATATGAACAAAGGTGTTCTAAAAAATTGCATTCTGCACTTTTAAGGGAAAAGAACACAGTGTATCTGGCACTGAACCCAATCAACCGAGTGTCACAGGTTGCTGGTCTTATAGTGCACCTCCTGCATTTTTTATGAAAAAGTATAAAAACATTTAATGATCACATATGATATTTGATTGATTGGATGCAAAATGATTTCAGACAAAAATCTTATTTGCACTCGTGATTATCCTATTGAGCACTACTGAGAGACCATCGCCAGTACAGCGCAGAATTTTAATGAGGACCTCTTGCATAATTCAAGTGGGTGGATATTTCCTTTCAGCTTGATTGCTGTTAAGGTGCAAATTACGAGTGTGTGCAAACAACTGAGAGGAATGATATGCTTAGTTTTAATGGTAACCTATCTATTTTTACACTAGTGATTAGTGTGGAGGCTGTGGAATGGCTCCTGCCTATTGGTCGGTTTGCCTGTGTGTCAGCCATACATATTAGCGCAAAAGCAATGGTCGGCTCTGTGAAAGTGCTTTAATGATTTTCCCTGAGAAAATGTTTTATTTTATTTTATGGCTTATACTAAAAAATCTACATGTTTAATAACAGTGAAGCAGGATCTCTACCCTGAACCCTGAACCAACCACTGAGTATGGTAGTTGATTAATAAATGAAATTCATGCTTTAACAAAATGTGCTGAATATATTTTCTGTCCCAGAATATGTTCTAGCTATGAACTGAGAGGAGACTAAATGTCTAACAGACTTTTGGGACTACAAAATATTACTACAAAGCAGCTGAACAACATCGTCCTACATGGATGAAGGTCTAGACTGGTGAACCCTTCTACTTTCCCACTAGGGTTGATTAACCTATTACTGTGGAAATACAAAAGGGAAATGCTACTAATTAACTGTGTGATATGTAAGTGCAGGTGCTATATTCCTGAGGAAGATGTGTGAGTACAAATTGCAGAAAATCTCACAATAAACACCATTTAATTGTCAAAGACTATATTTTCACTGCTTTAAAATATAAACGTCACAGCAGCAATACAATCACAAATTAAGATTTAAGACTGCAAAAGTAGGAAAGAAGCAGGAGAAGGTATGGGCCATGGATGTTATTCCAACAGGGCTGTCTCTCCAGTTGCTTATAAACACTGGAGACACATGCACTGTAGAATACAGCTAGGCCAAGAACCCTGCAAGTCCCAGTCAGTCTGTAGATGGTACACTCACACTGTTGCCAATTCCTGTGAAAGCTGTAGCTGCACACTGAACAATGCAGCAGACCATGAACACGTTAACCTCTTAGCCTGACATTTTAGGCTACAAAAAGTAGAACTTCTAGATTCTGGTTGTACTTTAGAAGAATAACAGATCAATAAGAGGAGGATGTGGCTAGGGGATGAACACAGACCTGTACACAATGTAAAGTCGGACTATGAAAATTTTGAAAGCAGTCTTAGGTTGATGGTATCTATCCCCAAAGACTTACGTAAATAGAAATAAATTTGAATTACAAGTTTCATTATAGCATCATATATAACAATTTCCTATGTTGTACTTTTAAAAATGTGGCAATATCTACAGACTAGTTAGTAATATCAGACAGGATGCACCATTTTATCATTACAAGTTTATTATTCCTCAACTATGTTGTGCCAGGGAATCAATTATCATGTAGTGTTTTATGTGTGTGCATTTTCTGATGTATGCATTTTCATAAAAATCTACTTTTTGTTCATGGTCTGGACTAATCCCACAAAGAAGATAAGTCCGGAAAGAAGTCATTTTCAAATGGGGAATTACAAATATGTTTAAGTCTCTTTGCAAATAAATTCACACTGTATTTATTCAAACAACTATTATTAGTTATTTACAATATTTTCACATCTCTCAAGAAAGGTCACATTGACATTTGCAAGCAATGCTTCACAATTCACATTTGCACAGGACTTATCACATAACTGTATAAAGATAGTTTCCTTTCATCTATTTTACCATAAAATGTATCAATCTGAATTGCACTTTACATGTATTTTTAAATGAAAAGTATTTTTAAACAAAATATATCTGCTTTGCAGTTTATTCACAAAAAGAATAAAAAAAAGAATTCTAGCATGTAGCAAAATGTTTTCTGAAATGAACCTGAATTCATTCTAAAGGGTCTTTGTCTAACCAAGGGAACTGAAAACCTTCTTAGAGCACATCCTTTGTGCCAGTTCTCACTGTGATTATTTTCACTGTGGTAAGATCACTGTATTGAGAACAGATATTTGTTTTGGCTGTTTTCATTGAACTGAATTACATTTTGAATGTGAAAGCCTCCTGTGAATCTACTCATTGCACCTGCATCTAGTACTCACCATTTAATAGCACTCTTCAATATGCCTATTAATTTATACTGTTTCGGTGAAGTTATTCAATGTAATTATGTTATGTAAAAAGCAATCGCAATCAACATTGTGTCAGAATATGTTTGAATGCTTTAAAGGTTTTAAAGGTAATTTTACCTGTTGCTAAATTTACTACATTTATGAGAGATTGCAGTAAATATGCCAGATTTTCTGTGTTTAAACAAACTGTGTGTTTACTTTACTAGTGAGTCATATTCTCTATATTTAAATTCAGGCATCGCAAGTCCTCAGTTTTCACTGCCATAAGGCACGCCCTATTTCCTCAAGGGAAAAACTTCTATGATTATATAATTTTATATTTTGTACTCTATCACACATTTGCATTTGTAAATACATTGTGTGAACAAATTTTTGCACGACTCTCTCCCTAGCAGTTTGTGAACATTGTAATATAAACAATATGTACAAGGGTTCAATTAATCACTTTCTCTGTGTTTAGCCACTAATGAGCATCAATTAAACCAGAAAAGGCAGGGTAGAATAAATTCAACAGCCTGGACAGCAGCTGGTATTGAAAAAGTGTAACATAAATAAATGAACAGTGAAAGAACCTTCTGGAAGGCCACTGTGAGAAGAATGTATTACAGCAGGTGCAGGAGCATTACACTGACAGCTAATATACACCTCTAAGGAAAATGGTCACACCTCTTCTTCCATTTTCACTCTTAAGCTGAAACATGGTCTCTGTGATGTAGGAAGACATAGTTTAGGACTAATAATAAAGGGGTGCTAGAAGACCATACAAAAGGCCAGTAGGAGTGCAAGCATTAAACAGCCAATACAGTGATTTGGTAAAGGTTTGATGAGTTCAGAGATGTCATCTTTCACAGACTCCCATTTCTGCAAAAAGCTCACATATGCATTTATTAGAGGCTTTTCAAAGACACGATAAGGCTGAGATTTCAGGTTTTTATGAGATCTTCAGAGCAGGTGTGGAGCACAGGATCCAATCATGATGAGGATTAACAGACCTTATTATGAGAACGAGGGAATGGATACATCTGGCTTCAAAAAGGCAAAGAGAATCAGAAAACCTATTAACAGCACAGCGCAGTCTGATTAGACAATTAGAGAGAGCCCACGCTGTCGGCAGACAGAACCTGCTGTGCATCTTCTGTGCTTCTCTAGAGAGATGCCTGCAACGTACCACACATATAATTCTAAATAAATGCCGATACTGTATACTGTAAGAGTCACACAAAAAATATATAAATTATTAACTGTTATAATTAAATAATTTGATACGCATATCATTAGGTGGAGGAGATTAGCTTGAGTGTGACTGTACTGAGTGGTCAGGGTAAAGACTAAAGTTTGTAAAAGTGATGCTAAAAAGGAACTTAGGACTACAAAGGAGGATTTTGTGAAATTCTCCAGAAGTATTTTAGTACTGTGACTATTCAGTCTTTTCATTTGCCTTGATATTGACTGGATCCATATACACTTTAGTCAATAATAAAAGATTGTTTATATTGCACACATAAAATTCACATAAAAATGCTGTTATTGCCCACATACAGAATATATTTTGTGACACTACATTTAATATTCCTGATGCAAATTTATTTAGTTACCCTGAACAGCCTGCTCAAAGCAACAACAGACATTCATCTACCAGAATGTAAACAGTGCATGCTGCTCATCAATTTAAAATAACATGGAGAGTGTTGTGGAGACTTGAGAAGACTTTAGTTAATATATGCCCATTTATTGAATAACAAACCAACGTGTAAACATTTTTTCCCAATTTCAACCTAAAATAACCCAAAAAGATGAGCTACACTTAAAAATAATTTTAGACATGACCTTCTTCAAAATAGCCTCCTTTGGCTTTAAATACATTTAAACATATGGGAAGTCTATCCAACCATTTGCAAATGGAGGGTAGGAGGGAGGTGGAGGGGTAGTTAAATTGATTTTACTTATATATGTGTTGCACTTTTAAAAAGTGCTCTATGGGAAATTCATTGTGAATGCAATTACAGTACTTCATATTTGATGGATTCTGGATTTACTGATAAATAAATAAATAATTAATAAATAGATAATAAATAATAAATAATGTTGCTACAATAGCTGCTCACTGCCATGAAAATCAATTTACTTGAAATGCAGCATATGCATCACTTGATTGTGAAATAGATTGGGTTGAATAAATCACATTCTAAATTGGCTTACACACATATGCATAATACAATAAAAATGTACATGCAAAATGCACACAGGTTCTTTTCAAACTGGTTCACTCTATTTTATCACTCCCTGACGCTGCACCCTTGGAATAACTGTAATAAAAGAATCAATTGTTTTGCAAGAATATGCTCCAGGAGCTGTAAGGGATCACTCCCTGCAATGCAGTGATTAAGGCTATCGAGCTACTGTATATTGACAATGGAGAAAATTACCAGCTTTAAATTGCGAGGCCTGAATGTTTCCATGGTGACTCAGAAATGTATGCACAGGAGATTACACATTTATGAGTAAGCTTTTAAGATGGCATATGAGGTTTCTTGGTGGCTATGAAGCTAGAAATGAAAGGGGAATGTGAGGGTAGATTTAACATTACCGAGTGCTGTCAACTTACTTGAACAGTAAATCAAATCTGATATATGTCAAACTTCCTTATGGTTAAGGACATGAGAGTTCATAAATGAACCTACAAGAAAAGCAGTCATAGTTGTTTACCAGTTTATAAAAGTGGACAGTACCTAACTGCTTTGGCATTTACTGCAAGACAGTGATGCCAGCCAAACAAGAACATTATTCACCTAGGATTGACCCTGGAATAAATGGTCGAAGGTGAGCACGTTTTCCTTGAAAATCATGCCTTCCTCCTTATTCTTCAGGAGTTAAAATATATATTTGTAACTGTAAGAGACACATATCTAGACAGAAAGAACAGCCTGGTCTGCGTAGGGTTGCCGCTGTCCAGTGCTGAAAAGCCAGCGCAGCTGCAATCCCTGCCCTCCACAGCTGAAGCCTGTTTACAACACAGCTGCACTCCCTGCTCTGCACAGCTGAAGCCTGTGTGCAACACAGCTGGCTCAACGGAGGCAGTGGAAACGCATCAGAGAAAAGGCTCGGATGCCGTCTCACGCGCACCATCACTCTCTCACCATCGTTTGTTCATGAACACCTCCGGCTCACAGAGCTCAGTCGCAAGGGGAATAAACCGCCTGATCTCCTCAACTCGACTGGCTCACAAGCCGTAATGTATATTTGATACCCTTTAAACGTGTTGCTTTATATTGAGGAGAATAACTATATTTACTGGAAAACAAGACCAAGAAAACCTCAACAAAAACATTTCAGCCACTTTTGCTTTGGGTTTTCTTGGTGTCACTCTCTCTCTCTGCTTACTGTTTTATGCAACTTTGTGTGCCAACTTAACCAGTAGGCAGGGTCCTCTGATTGCCCTGATTCCTGAGCCCTGTTATAAACATTTACTGGACGCATTTACTTATTATGTTGAGGGGAAAAAATGTTGAAAGGATCAGAACTTCAACACAGTGAATTATTAGGCTTGCAAATGAAGAAAATAGCAATTAGCAATCCATTTCCCAATGTTACATCGAAGATTATTTTTAAAATTCCTTAAACTGCATTTCCTGAGGGATGGGATGAATTTCTCAGAAGTGATCTTAATTAGAAAAAAACTAGCTTAGACACCAGGGTAATGGGCAGCTAATCAGGACTTCAGTTTGCCATATAATCTGAAGCACCTTCCCCAGCACGGTGTTCCCATCCTTTCTCTGTGCTTTGGAACTGAATCAATTAAATGGTCCAGTGAGAAAAGTGTCACCTACTGGTACACCAACACCAACTCGCAGAACTCAAGCTAAGATGCTTAGCTTCATTAGTTTGAAATCAAAGTGCTAGGGGATGGTATGGTTGCTCATAGCTGCTTTATCAGGCCATAACTAAATGCACAACTTGATGTCCCTTTGGGGAAAGGACTTTGAATAGACCGAACATACTTTTGTTGCTCTCTGTGATTTTCTTTCATATAAATTGTTTCTTTCACAGCTATTTCTTCACACAGCTCTGCTGTCAAAACAAGTGCCTAAAATATCCACAGTAAGACACAATCTGCCGGCCCGCTTATGTAACTATAACAACCTGACATGTTTAGATGGAATTTCCATACACCTGCTGGGATCATTGACTGTTTTGCATTTGGAAATGTCATCCTAGCCAGAGCTATTTCAGAGAGCCTCGTTTTTGTTTTCCAACAAACCATAGATTCCAGAGCCTTTCGAATCAATGTTTATTTGCCTTTGTGGGCCAAATAAAAAAGGAATAATAAACAAAAAGGATGATACATTCATTTTCAAGTACTGAGGATAGAATTGTGGAAAATAATTAGGCTATATATGCATTCATCACAAAGAGCTTTTATAAATAAGTATGAGAAGAAAACTAAAGTACAAGTTTTGTACAATGTGCACTCTGACAGCATGATTTGAGGTTGATGATATGGTGCTATGGTGCTATAGTTAGTGATATGAGGTACACTAGGCAGGACAGCTACAGCTCTGAGTGTGATTAGTCCCCTGTTTGACCCAATGAGAGGGAAGCTTTTATCATTACTTAAACTATACCCAGCACAAGCACAAACACCCACACACACACACACACACACACACACACACACACCATCATTACTACATTAATCCAGAACAAAGTACATTTACACAACCTCTTCATTAGCCGTTAAGCTACAAGAGCTGAAAGCTTCAAAGACTGTTCTCCATTAGCATCTGTATGAGGTATAGATCAAATATGTCCTCAACACACTGTTTCCATGCTGGCTAAATATCACAAAGGAACAGCAACCAATGTTGAAATGACCTTCTTTTGGCTTCTTCTCTCCTTTCAAAACCTCTCCCTTTCATTCCTCAAGGACACAGGGGGAGCCACAGTTAACAACCATTGAAGCCTGTCTTTAAGCCTTTCCAGTAACATACACAATCTTTCATTTGTGCAGCTTGCGTGAGAGTGCGAAATCTCTGTTTTAAAATTCCTGAACTCAGTGTTTCCCAGACCTGGTCTTGGGAATCATCTACATATATATTTATATTTATATGTATATATTTTGATTTTCAGAAGTGGAAAGTCCAGGGGTCAGGAAGTAAGTCCTGCCACATGTCTCTGTCACCCATGAACTCAGCCAGCTGATTTCACTAATAGGGTCTGTCTCCTGGCTGAAGAATTGTGCTAATTAGTAAATCCAGGTGATCTACTTTCTGAACCTGCATTTTCCACCTCTGGCGGTTTTTATTCCTAATGACATCTAGCAGTCTACTTAACAAAAACGTTAAGCCTTGATCACAGTTGTAATTATAATGACTATTATGATATAAGATACAGGAAACATAATAATAATAATATAAATTAATGAATATGACCACATATGATGACTATAAACCTGGCCTCAATCAATAATGGCTACCATAAGGACAACTATATATTGTTATATAATAGGGAAAATACATATATTGAAAATATATGTATTTTCCCTATTTTATCTAGTCACAGAGGCAGAAGATGCACAATTCAAAAAATTGCAGACTTAAACCTTCAGAATCAGTGAATCAGTGAATCAGAATGCAGTGAAATCCACGCAATATGACAAAACCAGGATTTACAGGAAAACAGTGTATGTATGGGTGGTTATAAGGAATTCCTTGAAAAGACTTCTAACTTGTGAGTTAGCAACACATTAACATGATACACCAACCAGCTGACTATGTATTAGCTTGCAGATCTGCAACAGGTCCAATACTACAGTAACATATTAACATATTCTTATATTCTCCCATCATCCAGTCCTATAAGTTGCTCTTCTTCTGTCAGTCAATGTATGAAAAGGGAGCTGACTTACAGGTGTGTTAAACAAGAAAAACCTTGTTTGTTAATGACATAATGAAATGCATCCTTATCAGTATGATTGTCATAAACAATTTCTTTTTTCAATGAAAGGAAAGAGAACAAAAAAGTGGCTGTGGAAAGCGACAGCTTGTTTGACCTGATTGTCATTACCTGTGATACAGGGGAATATCCATGCTTGGTTTTTAAGTGTATTTTTATTCCTGTGGTACATAAATGAATGATTCTGGATGATATTCAGAACTGTTAAAAACATACTGTATTATAAGCTTAAACATTTGTCCTCCAGTCAAGCTCAGCAATCACTGTAGTTTAGTAAAACACTCATATAATCCAAGCTAACCGGCTGCAGAAAATTACCCACGGACTAGTGGGTAAATCCAACAGATGTTGCTAGCAGTAATTTGCCTGTGAAAGCACTGCTACCTGATGGCTAGAACAAGGATTATGGCTAATTATTTTCGTGGTGTGATGGTGTTCGGCCACATGTTACAGGAAACAAAATCCTTTTCCCTCTCCTCCCTCTCCTTTATGCCCTTGTGGGAAACCAGGGAGCTGAGATCATACAGTGCTCCATGCCAAGGATGTTAAACAGAGAGCAGCTCTTACGGTAAGTCAATGAGACACTTCCACAGAGATGATGCAGATTCTACAGAGATGGGAAGCTCTTTAAAGTGCCTCTGCAGGATGTCCATTAACATTCATACAACTTCACTCAAGAGTTTGTCGAATAAATCAGTAGTGACCCAGCACCCAGACTGAACGTGATTATGATAATTCACAGGCTACTGAAGCTGCTGGGCTTGACACAGAAAAAGTGAAAAATGTTTCTTTTTGAATCAGTTCAGTAAAATCTCATGTCATCAGAACATTCATACTTCCCCATACGTGAGGAAACACGTCTGTCCATGCACACACTTAAATTTCCATAAAAATGGGAGACATTTTTACGATATGGTGACTAGAACGGATTTGTTGTATTTTATTTGTATTTTTTATTATTTTGATTATATTTATGTATGCAAGTAATAATAATCTTTTGAGTGGCATATTATTCAATTTCTTGGTATAAAGCACAACCCCTTCGCTGGTTCTCATTCACCATACATTGTCTCTCACTTCTATAATATTCCATGAATTGTCTTTTTATGCGCTCTGTAAAGTTGCTTTTAAGTTCTTTTTCAAATATTTATCTGCCCACAGTGGAGGTTTCTTTAATCTGTCTGACAGCTCGGCTGAGTGGCAGGCCAGACCATCCCTCTCACAGGCAGCATGCAGAGGCTTTGTTCGAAGCTATTAGAACTGGCAAATATAATAATACCCTGGAAGCCAGGGGTCCTTTCAAGTATCTACCTCGACCCAGTGAAATGCACACAGGGCAGGCTGTGGTAACGGAGGTGTGTTAACAGAAGAGTCAATCCTGACTCCCCAAATCTTGGGGAAAACACACCAAAAAGCCAGGCAAGCAAGCGCAGTGCCTGTTTCATTTAGGATGTGCACTCCTGCATTTGGTTATTTTTTATGTACTGCTTTACCTGAAACAAGAATGTGCGTCATTTTTTAGAAACATCCTTGTTTTGGGATTCTATATAAAGTATATCAGTCACCTCATGAGGGCAACTAAGCCATTGGGCAAAAAAAGATAAAATCATCATTTTGCATCGCAGATCCATCCATGTTTGAATGGTCCCATACAGACCAATGACCTTGTTCTAGCATAATTTAATGAAGCAGAAAATGAATGCAGTTCTGTGTGTTCTTTTCATTTCTTCGTCATTGAGTTGCTGAGTCCTGGTCTTTCAATTTTTCTCTTTGATCTGAACTGAACTAGCGACATTACCTTTTTATTAGATAAAGCACAGAAAAAGAAGTCATGAACCTTGGGCAGATACATTCAATTATTTCAATACCTGAAGGCTGGCATTGGAGGACATACTGCAGTGTTTCTGACACACATTTTTCTTTTTTGTAACTCTTTCTTATATAACGTGTGAGTCATTCTAACTTCCCATACATCCTTTTCCCTTGTGCTGCTTGTGAAGAGGTGTCCAGACACAAGCATGGTTCACAATGCACTAGTTACAAAGCACAATGTCCAGCCAAGAGCATTTGTTTCACAAAAACAAGTACAGTATACACATTCATATGGCCACAAACACATGACAAACTTGTCCCTGTCTCATTGATTCTGAAGGTGACTTGACAACTATGATGAACGTCATGTCACCCAGCGAACTGGTCATGCCGCCATAACGCTTTGATAATTTTACTACAGTACCATGGACAAAAATGTTAGAACATTAAGTATATATTATATATTTCATATTATATTGAATCATTCCTAGTCATTGATTGGGGATTCTGATTCATTACCAAATCACATCTCCTATATGTGAATTTGTCCAAAATTTAGATTTAATTTCCAGCTTCGAATAGACAGTTTTGTGAAATACTCAGGTGGAACGGCAGATAAGTTTCCTTCGGGCAAGAGAGTCCCAGTTTCTTCGCCGTACTTAATATCCCACTGCAAATGAAGAGATTAGTAAAAGATCTATAATAAAGGATTCACAGTTCTATTCCTAGCAGATAATCTGGCCTGTGTGCAGGAGCAAAGCTCAGAAAAGCAGGGCACAGCAGCAGCAGAACTCCACTCCAAGTGCAGCTGCGGCTCCTCCAGCAGTCAGCAGATGCTCCGTAAATATGGCCTCTCCATTTTGGTCACCTCTCAACTACCGAACGCAAAATGAAAAGAAAACTCCACTGAACACTGTCCGTGAAATTTTTCCAGTGTCATCAATTAACTGAAACAAATTGAATGGCGTGTTAAAAAAAAAAAAAACCCATAGGACTTATTGCTTGGCGACAACTTTACGGATTATGAGCAATTATTCATGACATACAACGGTAACATCATTTATCATATTTCAACTTGAAGTAAGCCAGGTTTTTATTGGCAAAAATCTAAAGCCTGTTCCTCAAAACCTCAGGGATGCTGGCTCATAAAACACCAGAAGATCAAACGATAAATGTTATTCAGAGACAAAATTCCTCTCAGAGAAATGAATTTAATTGACATGTCAAATTACTTTCACCGAGCGAGCACGTCGTGTTTTATTATTATCTTTTCATTTATTGCAACTGAAACTCCCTGCTGGAGGCCCTCCCCGCCTGTGCCACCAGTCCGCTTGAGATTATTCATAATGCAGTCGCTCATAATTGTTTGACTGATGTACAACCCTGAGAAGCCTCCCGTGTCTCACCCCTCAGCTCTCTCCACTGACTACATTATGCATCAAATTCAAGAGTAAGACGCTTGCCTCCATCGGGCTTGATTCATATAAAAATGCGCACAGTAAAATGTTTGGTGTTAATTGAACTCCATCACAGTTCATATACCAAAAGGTGTCAAATGTACACTGTCAGAGTAATTTAACTTTGGACATTTCACCATGTGACGTGAGCGATAATATATGTGCTGTCTTGGAACCGAGACAGACAGACTTCAAGAGATCTGAAGACTCTGTTACTGCTTGGCCTTACCTCCTGTGACCAGCGCTTACTGTATAGAGACAGACACACCAGGTACATATCAAATTAGATGTTGTACTCAGAACTTATGCTCTGTAACTAGGAAGAGTTTTGTGCAATTGTTAAGAAATTAAGTACAGGCTGGTGTGTGATTGGTTGTATTCATTTATGGCCATTGTTCAGCTTGATAATTTACTTAATGCGCCACTCACTGTTCTTGAAGCTCTCATTTATATGCATGTTACTAATCCTGCTATAATAAAAGAGGCTGCTTAGTTAATAAATGATAGACTATAGATTAAGTTATATTACACAAATCACACCTGCTTCTCAATGACTCTTTTGAGATGTGATCACAACACATCTCTGAAGTCTTGTTTGTTTAGATTGTTCATGGTAGATTTATGGAGCAAAGCGACAGCATTTTCTAAACCTACAGTGCCTCTCTGCCTGCCAGTGAGCTCCAGGGCAAAATACTGAGGTGTGAGACCTTGCTTGGCACAGAGAAACAAGGCCATCTATCTTTCAAAGAGGTCTCATAATATCATGATCATTTCATGATCATTGAAGAACACACAAAATGCCTTTAAAACTAAATCAGTGAATCATCGCATGGTGCATTGGAAACATACTAAGTAATCTTATTTTTTGTAGTTCCTTGAGCCCAAAGACGGAGAGCGCTTAGTCATGGATATGATCTGCAGTTCTGCTGAAGTCTGTGGGATATGACTATTTCCCAGGGTGCATTTCTGAATCATATGGGTGAGCGCAGAAGGAGAGAGGGCTCAAGCAGACAGAACCCTCAAACACTGACCATGGACTGCTCCCAGGTCTTTTGAACAAAATGGCTATGGTTAAGGTCATGGCTTTAATAGCTGAAGCTAGAGGACTAATGTGGAGCAATTCACAGACTTAACCTGGAGGTGAGCCAGGCCCTGAGGGATGCCAGAGGTCAGAGTTCAGAGTTCAGAGGCCATATGTGTGACGCAATGGTAGGTACTACCCTTGGAATCCTCTAGCCTCCTCTGCTGGAGCTAGGTTGTACAAGAGCCTGCTTCTCACCACAGGGCCGAAACTCAGCCTTGTTGACCTCTTCCAAATGGTACAAACTTTCTTCTGAAAAGCTTGGAGAGCAAAAGCCAGTCCTGAATCTGTATCATACGATAAACTGAATCTATGTCCAGTGAAATATCTGGGAATAATGAGTCACAGAAACTTAATTACTAACATGATCAACCATCAAGAATCAAGAAGGATAAGCCTAGGCATTCATTTTGAAAAATAAAATCACTGAGCAAAATATATATATCTCTGGAGAACCCCCCCCCCCCCCCCTCCCCCTTTTCTTTCCTGGAATAGTGTAGGGTGACACTATGTCTGACACTCAAAGAAAATGATTTTCATCTGATATATCCCTAAATGTCAACTTCAATCACATTTCTCCATGATGCCTGTGCACTGTCTGTCACCACACATCTACTTGGATGCCACACTGACTTGATGTATGAAAGAAAAAGGACTGGGTTTTTATTTATTTATTTGGCAGTTTTATAAACTGCAACTGGATCTCCTGATATTTCAGAAAAGTGGAACAATCATTAGCTCCAGTTAAAATTCAGAACTCTTTGTAACTCTGTTTACTTTAGCCAGTTGTGCAATACTGCTGTCTTATTAGAGGCTAATGAAACCTGTGGAGTGCATCATATTAAGCGATCTGTGTCCTAAAAACACAAAGATGTATTTTCAGTTTCATGATGCTGAAAATATGATGAACAGGAAATTCTCCAAGCTGAAAAAACCTGACTAGTGCGGAAACTGGCTTCAGTGGTGAAATATACCTTAGCATCATATCACTATGCACAGGTACACACACACGTTCATGTTCTTTGTCAATTATCCAGAGCAGGAATTTTACATATTGTTATTTCTACCACTTCATCCCAGAGTCACAGTTTCTGAATCCCGCCCCTGTGAAATTTCCCTGCGGACATGTTGTTCTCCAATGAACCCACTCCTCCAGCTCCCCTGAAGAGTGACTACAGCCCGGACTGTGCACTAGCCTACATCATTTACACAGTGCCATCAGGGGACTGACACTGGCCCCAGGCAGTGAGTGATAACGGCTGACTCTTAATTTACCGTGACTCACTTCTGGAGTGGCAGCACGCTCAGAAGACCAGCAGCACATGGTGGTGCCAGCTGCTAGCAGGCCAGAATCGGTCCGTTTTTTGCCGAATTTCCACAATCAGAACTCAAACTCATCGGAACTCAGGCCAGCAGCCCACTTTGCTTTTCCATTGACCTTTTCTGGGCTCAATGGTGTGACAAATGGGCCTATCTCAGGGCTTGAAGCCCTGCTCTTCCCCCTACTCATGCCCATCAGCCAATGCTACACTATAGACAAGTCACACTTTTCCCGACCGGCTGTCAACAATAACAATAACAATATGTATGCATGTATGTATGGAAGTATTATTATTATTATTATTATTATTATGTACTTGTATGTACTTGTTGTATGTACCTCCTCTGTGGCCTCAGCCTGTCATTTCTCTAACTTAACCATTCCCCAGCCTAAGAATGAAGAGATCAATTCAGGGCACGTATTTGCATGGGTTTTCATGACCATTTATTACTATATTTATTGCTCAATGGATATAAAATTACTGCAGGACATGTGTGACTGGACTGATGACATTTCTTCTTCCCTTCTCATAGCTGAAATCTGGGAGTGTTGCTCCTGCTTTGTAGTCCGTAGATATTCAGTTGAGTCATATTCCACTTCAGTCAAATCACAGTTTTTCCTCTTCACTGATAAACACAAAACAAATCTGCATTTGGCTAATGGCATGGATGTGGGAATGTCACCTGCTTTGTGGACGAAACAAGAGTTAGAACTCACTGTTGTCTTTTTTCTATTTGTTTATGTCAAGCAAGCCTTTTGACAAAGTTCACAAATGAAAAGCAAAATTAATACAGTATTTTTGAAAATGCTTTCATCAGATCAAATCAGAGTTAATGACAAAGATATGGATGAGTAGAGTTGTGGATTTTGTTTTCTCTGTTCACATTGTTAATGTAATCTTCTCTTGTATGCTAGCAAATTTAAATGTGTCTATGCACTATTTAAAGATGTGGCCGATTACAAACATTCAGAGGAGATATTTGTGCCAGTGCTCCAACTACACCAGATTCTGATGTGGTTTCTGCAGTTTATTAGAGAAACCATTTATATGAAAAAAAACTAACATTAAACAGGACCAATATCACATTGTAATTAATATTATAGCCTCTATTATTTTATTCATTGTTTTTATTTACTTTTATTGTATGTGTCTTGCCAAGTAATTAAATCCTTACCATACATAATATGCATCATTACCCACAAGAATAACTGCTGTCATAGGGATTTGTATTTTCCTAGTCACTCAATTAATGTAATAAAAAGATGTGGAAGATAAGGCCATTTCATACAAATTACTAGCAAAGATTCTAGACTTGGCGGATATGGTTTGGTCAATTATGCATGCATGGATTTGATAGATACCATAAAACATGTCAAATTAAATTTTTTGACTGGAGTTATCATTCATCTAAACTGAAACAGATTACACATTGTTATGACAACAAAACAAAAATCTCATGAAAATTAATCTCTGTGGTTATTCCATGAAACAAGGCTGCCGAACCCTGTTCCTGGAGATCTACTCCAGAAACAGGGTTGTGCATGTTTTCGGTAGGTTTTCATTCCAACCCTATTTTGGCACACCTGATGATTCTACTAATTAGCAGCTCAAGCTGTTGAATGAGGTGTGCTCTGTTAGGGTTGGAGTGAAAACTCGTCAAGTGGGTACACACACCTGGGTTGCATTGGCAAATCAGCCTGGGGCTTAAAGATACGCACACCTTTAAGCCCTGAGAGAGGGAGAGGGAGAGAGGGAGAGGGGAGTCCATCATCGAACAAGTAGGCCTACAAGAGGAAGGTGCTGAAAAGTTGAGGAGCTGGTCAGCTCAAACATTGAACAGCTGCAGAAGTGGAAAGCTGAAAAGCTTTCCTGTTTGGTTTTTGTCTTTGTTGTTCTAGTTTTATTATCTGTGCTTGGAACCCATGTGGGGGAAAGCGCTCTCTCTCTCTCTCTCTCTCTCTCTCACTTTCTCTCTCTCTCTCTCTCTGTCTCTCTCTCTCTCTTAGCAAATAAAATGCTGTTGTGAAAACCAGAATTGCTGATCTTCCTGTGCCCAGAAATGTTCTCCCTCCCAGGGGTGTCAACCGGTGTATGACAGCGATATTACTGCCAGGAAGATTAACTATTCAACACTAATTACAGTGAGTTCAGTATGTAAACAGTGCAGTCACATCAATATTTTGCTGCAGTTATTCAAACAAGCCAAATTCCCAGATCTTCCAGCGCTTTAACACAGGAGCAGAACTATACATATATTCACATGCATAAAACTGTTTTATGAATGTCTACTTTCATAACATGATGAAAATTTTTTATGTCTCCCCTGTACTAGGTAACTGTACTGAAGAATGCAAGTGTAGCCAAATATAGCTGAATATTTTAAATCCATTTCTGAATCCATGTCTTAAGGCTGAGGTATCCCTGATGCAGATTTAACTTGAATTACAAGAAAAGTAGGTCCACCACAGTTTTTGAAACAATCACATTTGATACTTCTTACCTGAAAGATTATGCAGATCTGTGGTAGGTAGGACCAACCAGCAGAGATTAAATACAATTATTTTTTAAATTAAGTAGTTTTACATCTTGTTGCTTTGTCATTTATTTTTTTTGTGATGGCACATATTGTATTTATATGTTACTTTACTATATGTTACTATACTTATGGAAGAGTGGTCCCTATATCTTTCGTGGTTTAAGTTCATGTGATGGGTCACAATAAGCATATTGGGACAACTTCTGTAAACATAATGTGGTACATTTAAACTGTGTAGAAAATAGAACTTATTCTAGCCAGCTGTGGCATAGTAGGCTGCTGCAACATTACACAGGAACCGAGAGCACAAGGCTGTTCAAACACTGCTAGAGGGAAATGGAATATACTGCACCGTATTGTTAAAATGTGGACCTTTTGGAAAATATTATATACTTCACTGCCATTTGTTATTAAAAAATATAGCAATATCTGAAAGCATTGTATATTTTAATATTTCATTGTTTTAAGTTGCTGTTTGTTTGACATGTGAAATTTTCTTACTCCATTGGCAAATCGTACAATGAGACGACTTGTGTCATTATATTGGCAATGTTGTTTAGCAAAAAATTAATAGAAAATAATTTTTCAAAAATTGAGTCAAAATATAAGACTAAAATACTTGAGATTGACTTATTTTTTGGTTTTTGCAGGGTATATAAGCAAGCTCCTTGTTTGTCAAAAGGCTTGCTTGACATAAACAAATAGAAAAAAGACAACAGTGAGTTCTAACTCTTCTTTCGTCCACAAAGCAGGTGACATCCCCACATCCATGCCATTAGCCAAATGCAGATTTGTTTTGTGTTTATCAGTGAAGAGGAAAAACTGTGATTTGACTGAAGTGGAATATGACTCAACTGAATATCTACGGACTACAAAGCAGGAGCAACACTCCCAGATTTCAGCTATGAGAAGGGAAGAAGAAATGTCATCAGTCCAGTCATACAGGAAAGTTCAGTCTCGAAGTTCAACCTAATAGGGCGTGCTCCAATCCTTAGTACACCAGGGCTCATGCAGTTAATGAACAGGTCATTTGAGGGGTTGTGTTCTACTGAATGTCCTCTTAAATGCACACATCCATAGCACCATTAGGTGCTGCCATCCACTGTACTGTTACTGTGGTAAAACATACATTAATGAATACATACATTTGACTTTGGGTAAAAACAGAGTCAGACCACAGACCAGTCCCTGTACTGATAGGTGTATATGCCATTCACACATTCTGGCCCGCTAAAAGGTAGTTTCACATGTAAATCAAAAAGTTCACCAGCCCCTTCATTAAGACGTGTATACGTCAATTAAAAATACTGACCCCCGAAAGCATGAACACAGGTATATCTCAATCAACAGTGCTTGGTGCATATGCTAATCATGCACTAGCACCTTTTAATGCCGTGTAGCCTATATATACCACTCACAAACACCAGCTCCTTTAGAGACAATATATATATACCAATCAAAGACCAGCTCCTTTACAAACAGGTTAATATGCCCCACACTCACAACAACTCCTTTACAGGCAGTTTATATACCACTCACACACACCTGCACCTTTACTGACCAGTTTACATATCACTCACACACCAGCTCCTATACAGACAGTCTATATACCACTCACTCACACACAACAGGTTTATACACACACCAGCTCGATTGCAGTTTATATACCACTCAGACACCAGGTCCTATACAGAAAGTTTATATACCACTCACACACACCAGCTCCCATACAGACAGTTTTTATACCACTCACACTCCAGCTCCTTTACAGATTTAGACCAATCACAAACAGCAGCTCCTTAACAGGCTTTGCAGTAAATCAGCGGGTGGTGGGGAGGCGTGACATGATTTGAAGGCAGTGTCCACGCACTTGTGAAAGTGTACACAAGTCCACACCTCCCACTAACTGTAGAAGGTTAGCAGCACAAACAGACAAGCAGACAGATCTGAGAAAGAAAGGAGGGAGTGTGAGAGAGAGAGAGAGAGAGAGAGCCGCTGGCCTACCTGCAGAGAGTCTGGATGTGACCGTGGCTCCTCCACCCTCAGGAACACCTGCTGTCCCCTTCTGAAAAGGTGAACGAGTGAAATCAGAATCTGCTGCAGTATCAGAATCATCCTGGAGCTGCACTTGCCCTGCTACCTGCCTCCCTCTCGCGCTGCCCTCTTACTCCACAGTGGCAGTGGACTCCAGACACACATGCACAGACATACAGGCACACCTGCACTCCACACTTCTCTTTTCTATGTTCTGTCACCTTCCTTGTCCCTCCTCCCTCCCCACCCTTCCATTTATGTGTCTCTCCTCCCCTTTCTGCATCTCACTCTCTTCCCTGCTCTTTTTTTCTCTTTATCTATCTGTGGGTGGAGTGTGTAAGTGTCGGTGTGTATGTGTGGGGTGTTTGCACGTGTGCTTTAGCGACTCATTTTGTGACAGTTCTCCCGTTCTCTGTGCGGTTGAAGTGTTGCTTGCACCTGCGTCTGCCCGGAACAGTGAAGCGAGCTCTCTGACAGAAGCGTGAGCGAGGAGAAGAGGACAGCGAGGGCAGCGGTGGACACTTGCTCTGGTTTTTCTGTCACTCCCTCGCTCTTCATCTCCCCCTCCCTCCTCCTCCTCTCACCCCTCTCCTTTTCACTATACTTCTCTCCCTGTCTAACTCTAACTCCCTCTATCTTTCTCATTTCTAGATAAGAACACATTTTCTAGCAATACGTGTGGTGCAGCACACAGGGGAGCAGTCTGTCGGCCATGCAATTTCCCCCTGCTTGGGTGCGGGGGTTCGATCCCTTGCGTTGCATTTTCTCAGCTGTGGTATCCTCTCTATACTATCTCTGCTTTCTACCTGTCTAAATAAAGGCAAAATACAAAAGGTAGGTGGATTGTCCTGTTATTCCTGTTAAAACTGCTTTCTTGGAATGAGGGAAAGTGCAAAGCAGAAGAGGGATTTAAATGAATCTAATTCAATGAAACAAAATCAAGACAAATGGAATCGTAAGTCTGATGTGAGATAACAGTGATTCTCACTTAAAAAGCATAATTATGTCATTGCTAATGAAAAATACTTGGGTCTAAGCCTTGGAAATGAGTCACAGAGCCACACACACACACACACACCCACACCAAGGTGAAACCAATCACAGAGCCTCTCTTGTATGAAATTGAATTGAGCTCCCCTCATCGATTTCTTGTGAAATCAAACCATAAAACTTTAGATAACCTTGACCTGAAACGTATTCCACCCAGTACAAATGTCATTTTATTTATATGATATAGTAAATATAATATTATTATATACATAATGAGCTACACTGGAACCTTTAAATGCATGGAACATCTTTATCTTTATAACCCAATCTATAAGGACACTAGCCCTATGTGTAGGCTTAGCTCTGTAGCCAAAATATCAAACGTTCTTAACCAGAACCAGCAACTGTCCAGTCTATCTCAGTAGGCCTTGTCCAGTCAGGGGTAAGAAGATAAATGGCAGGAGATTCTCAGCATACTGATGCTTTCTTGTACCTCCCAATAACATACCAGTAATATTGTTTGTCCTTAAAATATTGCAGGTATTAACGATTTATGCAGCTATTTTCCATTGTTACAATTGTACCGCACCTCTGTTACAACTGTGCTGCACGTACTTTGCTTTTTTTTGTGCTGCACGAAAATTATCATTTCATGTAGAAAAAACAGTATTTCCAACAGTAAGACATGTACATTACACTTCTCAATCATGTTGGTATGAACTAATACATATAGGAATTTGCAATTATTATTGCCCGTTTAACACAAATGCTAATTATTTCATCATTTTTGTGTTATGTTGATATTATGTTTATTGCATATTACATTTATTATTAAGAGGGATTGTTGCAAATATTGCATTAATCATCAAACTTTGTTTATAAATCCAGTCTGACTACAGTCAATTAAAATGAAAAGATTGCTCTTCTCATTACAGACAGGTGTAATCAAAAGAACGAAATACAGTACCCCAGGGATCACAATGCAGTATTAGAACAGCCGTAAGTAATTAAAAATAGAACTAAATACAGGAATTAAATTCATAAAAAAGAAAAAAGACAATGAAAAATTAATGAGTGCATAAGTATAAAATGCATAAGTATGCATTTTTCCTGCTTCTGGGATTTATATCAAATTGTCAAATTTGACAGCATATGATCCACAAAACCCATTGACTGGCTTTTGAATAGGCTATGATCATGAGCACATTGCAAGGGAAACGCCCAAAATTAGCAATCCACCCTACACTGCGCTACGATTTTTGTGCTGTAGACCTGGTCTCTGCAGGCAGGGGTGGGGGTGCCAGTCGCCGACTAGACCAAAATAAAAATTGCAATGAGCTGCACTAAAACTGAAAAGCGCTGCGCGATTTTGACTGACACACACCCCGGAAGCTACTCTCCTCCTACTTCGGTACACGGCTAGCCACGAAACTACCAAACGGCTCAGCCGCATGAAATTCCATGGCGAAATTATCACTTTGCCAATGCGACAGCTCACAACACGCCATGCTCCGCCCGGAAAATAGAGTCAATTGTGTTTTTTTCCCTGTGTGTCCCACAGCATCCTCTCCAGCAAAATCAATCTCTTTTCACACAGAGAAACAAAGGTTCCGCACTTGCCCTCCATTTGCCACTGGGTCACTGTACTCAAGTAATTTGTTCCCCATCCCCAACACTGAAAACCACTGAACCTTCCAGTGGTTCAGATATTTCAACATACTATAACTGACAGCACCAGGGCTTAAGCAAGCTTTCTGATATCCCAGAATGTCTGATTACGGTTGCAATTCTCATAGGGGATTAAAAATCACAAATAAGTAAAATTAAAGCAAACACTTAAAAACCTGCATTATTTTTGAAACATAGTTCTGTCCATATATATTCTGTCTCAGACTCTGGCTGACAACAGTCTTCTTGCATCAGGTGGTCTCAATGGCCATGCTGTGCTCAGTGAACCTACGCCCTGTCAATACATATTTTCAAATTTAGCTCTGTAAGTGGACCGCACGCTTCACTGCTATACAGGGCAATAGGTTCCATTATGGATTCCAGTATTTCAAGCCAAATTTGAATAGCCATTTTTACTGTTTTTCAACTGCCATTTTATCCCATAATGCCATAAAAATCCATGACCTTATTTTTCTTTAATTCCATGCACTGATGTATTTATAATAATAATAATAATAATAATTGAAGTTCAAGGGGGAGCAAACAGTAAATTATGAAAAAAAGTTAAAACTTTGACATTCTGTTCTGGCAAAGTCCTCAGCATGGAGTGACTCCCTGATGAAGGCTGAATTGCACTGGAGTCTCTCGCTCTCTCTGTAAATTACTGTGTCATCCATAATATTAGCCATGCAACAAATTCAAGATGACATTTAAAAGAATGCATTTCAGTTCCCTGCTTCCAAAATCTGCATTATAATCCACCTTCCTCTAGCTTTTTTCCTTTTAATGTGACACTACTGGAAAACAGAAGTATCTCCCACTCGTGCTCAGCCTTTCTATATCTCATATTTATCTTTGTTTGCCCTTCATGCAAACATAGCCTGTCTCAGTTGAAGAGATGGTGTCATTTTCAAGTGGATTGAGCAAGATCACACTCGAGCGCTTTATTGCTGGACTGTAAATAAGCTTTCTGTGCTGACTCAGTGATCTAGGCCGACAGCAGGGCATTGAGCCGCTCCACTTTTCACCCATTAAACAGGGTAAGCCCCCGGGGCCCGACAGCTTGAAAAGCACAGGGAGCGCACAGGGACAAAAAAAGGCTGACCTTACATGTTAAAAATGCTGTCTTGCTTCCCCCAATTTAATCCTGCACTTTATATATAGTAGGAGTACCAAACATGCCAGGGGTCTGAGGAAGTACACATGCGTGGTCTTATGAGTAATAAGACACAAAGTGGCTCTCGTGGCCCACTGTGAAATCCTGACTGAATTAAAACTAAATTGTGTCCACCCAGAATGCACCTCAGTCAACTCTACTTCTGAGCAAGAAATATACAGCCTATATGATCCTAATCTAGTTCCCACGTCCTTGATTCAGATATATCCTGATTGATTCTATGATGATAATTAAACATATTTCTCTGACAAATATAGGGCTTCTGAATGAGAGCATCAGAACACACTACTCTTACGGTGCCTCTCATAGTTTCCATTCTCCCCTTTGAGCACATAACAGCAGGAGCACAGCAGCTGAGACCTGTACTGTACCGCAGCTGCCCACCGGCACACCAGAGATAATTCTACACCCGACGGTCCACAGGGCATTACAGAAGAGACAGCACTGATTGGAGGAGAGGCATATCAAATGGCAGAACAAAAATGGAATGTCAACACACACACATCTCACAATTTATTTAATTTATCCCCCATTCCCGTAGAGAGAATCAGTCACACGAGCCTAAATCATGTCAGAAACATTCCGCAAAACATCAACCCTTTGCATTCACTGCAGTTCAGTGGCCCCCATTTTTGTATTATTCTATTTCAGACACACAACTCACAATTGAATCAAGCGATATTCATTGAGATTAATGTGGATGCAACTTCGACATCAAGGCTCTGCCTCTTATCACTCCCTGCTTGCACAAGCCAGCCAAAATTAACAGAGAGTGACCACTGCAACCCAGCTCATTTTTTAAATCTCTGACAATTTGAGGAGATGCTCCCCTGTAAAACACACAATGCCTGCTGCTGCTGCTTCTTCTTCTCACTGGGCATTCCACCAACTGAGCTAGCACAGACACTGAGCTGGAGGAGGACACTGAGCTGGAGAAGGACGCTTCACGTGCAGCTTGCGCAGGTGGGCCATAGGTAACCCATGGGCCAGAGGGGGTCGTTGGTACGTGATAAGACTTGCTGACTGCTGACTGAAATGCAACGCCGCAGCCAGCCGTGCACTACTTTGCGGGACTGCAAAGCACAATCAACCCTGGCACAGTCTGGATACCATTCTAGATCATGAGGCCCATCCACACCCTGGAATGGTGTCTCAGCAGGAGCTATGCAGCAGTTCCTTGTGCCCCATATTATTCCCTTATTGTACTGCATCTCATGACATAACAACTGTCCATCCAATTCATCATATCATCTCTGTAGATACAGATACATCTCAGCACTGTTACATGAGCACTATATGCTTCAACATCTCTTCCCTGTTAGCTAATTACAGCTTAGTCTAATCACTCATCCCATTACATAATTACAGTTCAACTCAGCCCAGTGTCTTATCACCATTACCATACATCACACAGTGTAATCAAAACACCAACACATGGGAATAATTACAGAAAATGATCCATGCAGGGTTTATGAAAATTTTCATCTTCTCTGCAGGTTTTTCCTCCTCAAATGTGTCACAGAGTACGCTGATCTATGCCTCATATTTCATTACTAGTTTGGAAATGAATAGCTTAGGAATCAGACAATACTAGGTGCTTTTTCAAGCTGCCTAAGCTGTGTAAAGGAAAAACATGAGAAATAAAAATAAAAAAAACTGTAAAACGATTATAAATGGTTTTGTCCGTGAATTTATTGGTACAATGTGTGGTGTATAATACTGCACTTCAGGTTTATAAAGTTTTGACTGCCTTCAAGTTTTTGTGAAACCTCAGACACACTCTGAGTGACAGTAGAATCCGCTTAATTGCATAAAAGACAGAGTGCTGACGACCTTGTGTGCCATTCAGGCATCTGCTATTGGTGAGATTTTCTGCTGATTTTCTGAGAAGTTTTTGCTGTTCTGTGTCTTTATAGAGCAATCTTTGGTTTATTTATGCCACAATTGCTGACTTTTAACAAATATTTACAGATCATTATGCAATGTAATTGGACATAATTCCATGAAAATATCACAAATATGCACTAATGGTTTATGAAAACATGCAACCACTTTACAGTGGAATGAACAGGAAATGGTTTGGGATTTTGCTATTCTATGCAAATACCCAAATTATGTGATAATCCGATATGCAATTAAGTGGATTCTGCGGTATTAATCTACACTGTTTTTTCCTGTCTGTGCAGATTGAACTGAGAAATAGAATTCTGAAAAGACTTTAATGTTCTTTAGGGTACACCAGTGACAAAAAGGATGGTGCAAGCATTCCTTGAGTGAATGTCTAAAAATTATTTCAATGCAGTAAACTGCCATTTGTCTGGATTTAAGTTAGAAGGCTAATTAATATTTAAAAGTTTAATTAATATTTTACTCTCAGTTTTGAGTATAAAAAACACATTTCAAGACATATTACAATTCCAAATACCACTATTTCTGTAAAATGACCCCCTTACAATGTGTAAATCCTTCAGCACTGGCTATATGATCCCCACAATTCTGGCACTGTAACCCTTCAATAAATATCTTAATTGTTTAATTATTAGATGTATTCAAAATTGAAACAATGAAACTATTTCTGGCAAATAATTATTCCTGCTACAGAAGCACATAATGTGAACAAAAGGAATTATGGAAGCCTTTACAAAGAGAAGAAATAAATTGAAGATACTGTAATGTACGCAGAAAATTAGTGCATTGAAACACCACAGAAACCCTCTTAATACTCTTTTTAGGACAACGCTTTCAGATTTGAGTATTTATGCAAGTATTTACATTATCGTCACATTTTAAAGAACAGCTTAACTTTGCTACACCAGGAGAATAATAGTGTGCAGCTCTTTCACACATTCACGCAATAGCTTACCCACATTACTGATTCAAAACAGCATTTAAATATAAGCTGCATGAACAAACTCCCATTACTCAGAAAGGGATACTTCCATAGGGCTATTTCGCAATACAGACTAGCAGCCTGTTATGGGCTTGTTGTCATAACAGCTGGCCTGCTAAATGCTTGGTTTAGACAGGTGCTCATATTGATGGTGGGTGAATGTGTGTTAATTGATTCAAGAAAGGAGGCGTCTTTTTTAAGTCGAATATCTTTCTGGTTAAATTAAAAAATGCAAAGATGTTGCAGGAAAGTCTGGAGAGTCCTTTCCACACTTCAATTTTGATTATTTCTTTGTTTCACTTTTTTCTTTCCCTTTGACACTACCACTTCATTTATCACTACGACCCTTTCAAATGATGTGCAGTCCATTCTGATCTGTTACCATGGTTATTTATCATTTTGTTTTCAGTCTTCTGCTTGATCTGGCTTTTGCTAACAGCAGACTGTGAGAACCAATTTACTCCAAAACAATCTCCTCGTAGGAATGAAGTCATTTATTCGCCCCAGTGACTTGTTCTCCAGGTGTTAAATTACCCCTGTAAAAGCAGTGCAGACCTCATGAAGAGGCTTGTATGGTCGTGGAGACTGTGACACAATAAAATAGCACAACTGTGATTGAAGAAGCAGTGACTATAGCAGGAGCACCTCTTACACAGTTCTATTAGAAATACTCTCTATACCTAGAGACTTAAAAGCACAGATGGTGTTTCAATTTTATTATTATTATTATTATTATTGTTGTTGTTGTTGTTGCTTTGTTAGGATTCTTTAGTTTTTCTCCTCCTTTACCTCAGATAATGATGATCTGGAATGGTCCAGAATGCCCAAACTTGGTAGGCTTGTTTTGGTGGCTGAACTCTTTGATCCTTTAAATAATGGTGCAGATTGAACACTTGGTGATGCTGTAGTAATCGATTAAATATGAAATGTTGAATTTGTTATTTTTTTAATTCATGTAATTTATACACTGACACTTTTTTCATTTTGTGAATTTTTAAAAAAATAATAGGTTATGTGTCTCAGTTTGCCATTACTGGATGTCAAAATTTGGAGTCGGGACACTTTGAGTTCGAAGCAGGGTCATGTTGCCTGTGTTTGATATTTCTTTCTTTTTTCTTTTGTATAGTGTAGAGGATATCTTGAGGTATTTGGAATGGTTGGAATGGCTGGCTTCGAATGAATAATGAGATGCCGTATAAATTATTTCTCAAAGGCAAATTTTCAGAAAGTGTCCCAATTTACCAGTATTCACGCTATGCCATTTATTATAACATTTGTATCCTAAAGTGGTATACTTTAATTACTTTAAAACCGTTTACTTCTGGAAAATACTTTAATTAGCCGATGCAGAGATTTAGTTCAGAAAAAGTTTACTTTGGGCATATTTTTCTCTTTTGCGTAATGAAAGAAGATGCCCAACACACTTCAAGCCAGCAGGGTAGGGTAGAGTAGGGTAGGACATACGTTTTGACATCTATGACATACCTTTTTTGACTCTGAGGAAGACGTCGTAGACATTGCAACTTCTGTCCTACAGTCCTACCCTACCCTTTCCACCCCTCGGATACCTCTTGAAGCCAGTCCACGTAGAGCAGAGGATCACTACAATGCTGCGCACTACAGCAAAAGTACAGTACAAAACCAAAATGAGGCAGTCCGATGAGAACAATAGCCCATTAACTGGTTGCCTACATAAATGCACTTGAGACATGTGTTCATGGCTTCCAATTTAGATTTTCTTTTTTAAAAATTTTGTAATACAAATTTTTATTGTTTACCATATAATACAAAACAGGTACATCACAGCAAAAATGTACAGTTTCATGTGACAGTGACTCATTGCAAGGTAAAAAGAGAAAAGAAATGAAAAGGCAATTGTGATTTCTATGCGAAACACTCCAAAAAGGACAGAATAAATCTATCACAACTCACAGACCTCAGCTTGCACTTCGCAACTTTCATGAAACAAGCCCCAGAATTTCAGTTTGCTTGTAATATCTCTGTTTATAATCTGATGGAGGACAAAGGAAATTGAATAAAACAAAGTGCTGTAATTTGATCGGAGGCAGAAAAAGGACAGTTGCAGAAAGAAAGCATAGACATACACTGCAAATTGGCCAAATGTAACTTTTCTCCTGTTCCCAGGGATTGTGGATAAATTCCTAGGCATATTCCTCTCTTTTACTGTTATCCCAAGTGGAATGGTGTTTTCAGATTAAGACCGACCACACTAAAGTAAGACCCATTGCGTGGTGTTCATGCAATGGTCTGGGCATGCGTGATGCTGCCAGGATGATTCGGCAATCGGTATTATTGTGGGGTCTTTGAAGCATTGTAGGACCCTGCATTGAATAAGGGCGGTGTTAAATATATGAATTAATATGTCACACATGCTTAGAACAGAGGACGAGAGGTTACCCGGGTCTTTTTCTTCAGTCCACTTTCTTGAAAATAGTCCTCACTTGTTGGGGTTGGAGGATGAAGGGTGTGAGGAAGGGGTAGCAGAGAGGATTGTTGTGGGTGTGGGCTTCAAATTCGCTGTAGAATTGGTTTAATCAATCTGGGAGAGTTGGGTCCTCACTGGTTATGTTTGTGGGGGATTTCTTATCGTTGCTCTGCCGGGCGCCATGATGCTAATAAATGGAACCAGCTGAAAAAAATGAACAGCCGAATAATCCTGTCTAGGGCTGGCATGCTTTCTGTTTATTTTGCATTAGTGTCGCATTGTATTTGACAGAGGCTGAACTAATTTCTTAGTTATTATAACCTCAACAAATTTTAGCTGATCTGATTCAGAAAAAGGGCTGCAATTTACTTTTGCTCATGGGCTTTTCAACATGGAACAGTGTCACCCAGCTCCCTGCAGGCAGAGCATGATGGGAAGGGCTGACAGGCTGTACTTAACTGATTATTATACTGCAAAGAAGAAAATCAGCAGGATTTTACCATAAATAAAATGCCACTGATTTCATCCCCACAGCTATTGCAGACAGTGCATATGAAGATACAATGGTTTCAATCTAAATGACACCTGATAACTCCCAGCTGGCATATGTGAATATGGTATTGGAAAAAACTAAACAAAAGCATCTCCTACACTTATGACTCATCATAATTATTATTGGGCCAATTAGAGGTGGTGAGAATAAATGGGTAGGCTTTATATAACTATGTGGAGGGGTTCCCTCGGTGATGTTCTGGAACCTTCTGCTTTTACCTAGACATGGGATGAAGCATTGTCTATTTATTCGTGTTTGTGTGTGTGTGTGTGTGTGTGTGTGTGGGTGTGTGTGCATGATCACATTGCAAAAATTGGCCTTTCTAAGTTATTTAGTATCTAACACTGTGCCGCCCAAGACATATTCATTCATGGAAATTATTGAAGAGGGATCTAATTACATTTTGAGCAAATGTAAATGTTAATTTATTATCAAGGGCGCTAAATGTCATCTCCCACACCGACTGGGTGGCCAAATAAAAAGGATATTAGATTTGGATTTTATGGAGCAAGGAGCATTTAGCCCCATTAGAGCTACAATATAATTTCAAAAGAGAGGGTAAAATGTAGTACAAAGTTAAAAAGAAAAAATGAAGATCAGGGCAAAATAAGAACAAAAACAATGATACCATATGTAAAACACGAGCATTTGAGCCCCAAATGGCAATTTAGCAGTGTTAGCTAGTAGTGTTTGATACTGAAAACGGATTCAAATTTGAAAAACATTTCACTCTTACAGCCTAGACAAAAACATATAAGAAAATCAATTCATGAAGGATTTACAGAAATAACCCTCTTCCATACTAGTTATTACATAACAGCTATGCCATTTGTATGGGGGAGTAAGAACGCACAATGAACACAGTGCCCTGACACCACACCCCTGTAAAATTACAGTGAACACAGCGCCCTAACAACACTCGCCCCCATGACATTACAGTAAACACAATGCCCTAACACCACACACCCCCATGAAATTACAGTAAACACAATGCCCTAACACCACACCCCTGTAAAATTACAGTGAACACAGAGCCCTAACACCACACCCCTGTAAAATTACAGTGAACACAGAGCCCTAACACCACACCCCTGTAAAATTACAGTGAACACAGTGCCCTAACACCACACCCCTGTAAAATTACAGTGAACACAGACCCTAACACCACACCCCTGTAAAATTACAGTGAACAGTAGCCCTAACACGCACATCCCCCTGTCAAAATTACAGTAACACAGTGCCCTAACACCACACCCCTGAAAATTACAGTAAACACAAAGCCCTAACACCACACCCCTGTAAAATTACAGTGAACACAGAGCCCTAACACCACACCCCTGTAAAATTACAGTGAACACAGTGCCCTAACACCACACCCAGGTAAAATTACAGTGAACACAGTGCCCTAACACCACACCCCTGTAAAATTACAGTGAACACAGTGCCCTAACACCACACCCCTGTAAAATTACAGTAAATGGTATGCCCTAACACGGCACCTCTGTAAAATTACAGTAAATGGAGTGCCATAACACCACACCCCTGTAAAATTACAGTGAACACAGTTCCCTAACATCACACCCCTGTAAAATTACAGTAAATGGTATGCCCTAACACCGCATCTCTGCAAAATTACAGTAAATGGAGTGCCCAAACACCACACATTCCTGAATAATTACAGTAAACACAATGCCCTAACACCACACCCCTGTAAAATTACAGTAAATGGAGTGCCATAACACCACACCCCTGTAAAATTACAGTAAACACAGTTCCCTAACATCACACCCCTGTAAAATTACAGTAAATGGTATGCCCTAACACCGCACCTCTGCAAAATTACAGTAAATGGAGTGCCCAAACACCACACATTCCTGAATAATTACAGTAAACACAATGCCCTAACACCACACACCCCAGGGAAATTACAGTAAACACAGAGCCCAAACACCACATATTGCTGAGAAATTACAGTAAACACAGTTCCCTAACACCACACACCTATTAGAGCACTAGACACGCTGCACCGACACCATACCATCCCAGGCTGCTTAACACAGCCCACCCCGGAGCATCAGACACATTCTATTTCCCAGAATTTTCCTGTTGTGTTGTCAGATGGATTTCTGTGTTTTTCCACTGGTGTTTTTAAGTAGACTTGTCAGCAGTGTGACTCTCTCCAGAGATTACAGAGGCACTACCATCCCAACCGATGTGTAGCCTACTGTTCTCTAAATGTTCCTAAAGATAATGCATTCAGATATCTTTCATCCCGCTTAAATTGCATCTATCTGTCTAATGTTCCGCTGGAACAAAGGACTCCAGCTAAATTAAAGGACATGAGCTATGCATTTGGAAGGATTAGACAGAATTTATTTAATGATTAAAGCACGTATTAGGTTGTGACAAATCAATCTGGAGTTATGATTAATTGTTTGAGGTTCTCATGGGGAAATAATATAAATGTATTTCATATTTGCAATTTAATTTATATTATCAATAAAAGTGGAATAAATGATCATCTAAATCAGCAGATCGACAGGTTTAGTACAGATTTGCTGAAAGTGTGAAAACCAACATTATATGTTCTTTTTTCTCTTTCTATTTTTTGACTAGCATTAATCCCAAAGCTGAGCTATTATGTGATAATACTGTACTTGCATGAATGTACGGGTAGATGCATGTGTGGGTCAAAGTAAAAGCAGAGTGTCAGAGCTATCAAAGCTGTAAACACTTCCTTGTTTGCTGAGCAGCTGAGCAGCCAGGATGCCTTCCACATGGCCTTCACTTTAGATTAGTTTGCTTTTGTGTTATTTTCCTTTAATTCTACAAACCATATTTCACTCATCCACACACGCTTTACACCACTGATGCCCAACATTCCCATATTTATTTATGAGTTGTTATGCTTAGTTTAATAAATACATTTTTCACCTTTCATTTGTGTGTGGACTCTCTCATTTGTTGCAAGCCCTGAGTCAGGACACTGTACTTGGGAGATCACAAGCCCATTTTTCATTGTACTTGTACCTGTGCAATGTACAATGACAATAAAGTTGAACTGAATTTAAGTGAACTTGATCAGTGCTGATGGCCCAAAAGGTCACTGTTCTCGCTGATAACAAATTGATCCCACAAACTCTCCAGGCATCCAACAACCAGTAACCCATCCTGCTTTGTCTATGCTTACCTTTACAATAGAGTCCACATCTCTGATATACTCTTTAAAGTCACTAGCTGAACATAAATATTATGAGAAAGATTCTAATATCACCTCACTGCACAGATAACCAGCTAAAATATTTTTTCCTGAACAAAGACACCTGTTGCCAGCAGCCCTGGATCTCATTGTCATGGTTACACATTTCAGACATTCTGAGACACACACTAATATCCATTTCCATTTATAAATGATATCATGATGACATTTTTTTAAAGTAATATAAAAGGAGTGAGGAGCTTTCAGGCACACATACACATGCACGCGCATAGGCACACGCACACAATGCAAAGGGCATGCAGGCTCTGTGATAAAATTAACACAATTGCCTCAACTTGAAGCAAGGTAGCTGCCTGCATCAACAGGGAAAACAATCTACTATTCTGCTTGACAATGAGGAGGGAAGGGACTTGGACCAGGAAAAGGAAAGACCACGGATAGTAGCTAAAGAGGTTCAGGGGGGCCACGTGTAGTCTGAAGAGGTGGAGTATCAGGTGGGGTTTCTGCTGATCCTGATCACCATGGGAAGCACATTCAACCACTGGGAGGCCAGAACAAACAAGAGGGAGGGTGGGTGAGCTGCCCAGAGGTCCCCAGAACAGAAAGGTCTGGCTGGGATGTGGGTTGTATGTCACCCTCATATCCTGCAACAGTGAGCACGTTAGTGTGACTTATGTCCCATTCCCAGCCACTGACCGCTGCCCCTTCTCATTAGCTCAGAAAACTGCCCAACTTTAACAACAAGCCACAGAAGACCACCTGTTTCTCTGAGATGGCCGATATGCCAATTTCTGGTTTCCCTGGCAAACGGCGAGCAGAAACGCAGCTGGTCTGACTGCCACTCTGAGAACAAATTGTCATTTTAGACAACAACACCACAGCTCCATTCCAGGAGCAGCTCAGGGGACTGCCATGGCACATACAAAGAGCTTTAGAAGATTAGCTGCCAATCACTTGTGGCTGTCACCCGTACCTCCGGTGTTTGGCTCAGACTCTGGGAATCAGTAACGACACATTCCAAATCCTGTACCCAGGTACTTTGTGCTGCTTCATGTCAGCTTTAAGCGACAGAATGTAAACTCTGGACCGTAGACTAGTCTGTGCAGTCACACTGCATTGCATCTCTGCACTGGATCACAACAGCCCACAACATAAAGAATATTCCCTCCTCCCAGATCAGGGACAATGTAAATATGGCACTTCGCACAGGGAAAATGTATGGGGACAGCATACATGGACTTAATGCATACAAGCACGCCAAATTAGAAATGCCCAGTGTAGCCTGGGAGCCCATGTTCCTCCAAAGAGAGGGGGTCTTCTGGTGCGGAGGGTTTACTGAGACAGTGGCTCCTCTGAGAGTGCTGCTCAGCCAATTAGCAGTGATTCTGCCAGGCCAGTGATTCAAGGGACAGGGATGCTGGCCAGTGTTCATTAGACGGGCAGCACAAGCTCACTTAAAATGTGTCAACCCTGGTAATGAGTTTCCCTGGGTGAGGCGGACAGCCTGTCTTTTCACATTTTAATTCTGTGTGAGAAAAGCCAGCGATAAAACCAGGCACTTTTCTCCATTGTGTCTGTTAATATTCAAAAATACTGATTTGATATAAAACAGCTGCCATAAAACTGCAATGGGAAAAGTCTAGATTAAATATGGAACACATGCTAATGCACTTGACCAGGTTCTGCAAATAAACTGAGGCGAGCAGAGAGCATGTGACTCCAGCCACTTATCACAACAACGTGACAGTGAAGTGTAACATTCACAGAAAAGTATACAACAAATCTATTACTTTAATTTTATCAGCAACAGATTCAGAGTCGAATGCCCCCCCCCCCCCCACACACACACACACACACACACACACACTAACACAGAATCGCTCTCTCCCTGAGCCATCATGCCGCATAACCTATGCTACATTATTTGAAATCTTAACAGTTACAATGATAAAACGCCGCCACTTGCGCACTGTTGTTGGAAGTTGTCCAGGTGACTTGGCAATGGTATGCCCTACACCTCATGGGCACGCTATCAACGTAGCATGATGTTCGTTAACATTATAAATACTATTAGGCTACGACAGTACTTCTGAACAGTCTTCATCAAAACTAGGCATAATGTGGCAATGGTTAGTGTCGTGATACTTTTCTTTTTACCTTAATTTATTCAAAATAAATATCCAACCGTGCTCGAGTTTTACGTGTTTAGAATATAGGTATTCATCACTGTTTTGTTTTGGTCCTCCCTCACCACCTGCTGGTTAGTGTAGCTATAATTTTCGTTCATCCCACCACCCTTAGCAGACGAAAGCTCACTTACATCTCTGATGCTGCTGGTCGGTACTGCTGGCTACGGCACAGCAGCGAGTGTCCGCACGCCTGGCCCATCTCACATGATGTCTGTCAGAAGCGTTTCCAAGAGTTCTGTTTGTACTCAATAAAACGAAGCTCCAACTTCGAACCAACACCGGGTCTCCGAGATTTGACAGTGGCAGAAGAGGCAGAGCGCGGATGTTTTTTAGTGAGTGGGTGTGCGCTTGTTTCAACTGTTCTCTCCTTCGCTTATGATGCTTGGAGTGGATTGGACGTGATGCTGTAACGAAGCCTAATGCAGCATCTCTAAAGCACGCGGACAGATACGAGTATGTGAAAGCCTTGTAAACCTCAAGGGACTCGGCTGGACGCCCGATCGATGGAGAGCCTACAATAACTGGAGCCGCTAGCTACAGACTCCCCGCCGCCTGGACTACCCGCCAGTAGCCTATGCCGGGTGTGAACATTTACACGCCACTCATTTTATTAATGCAATAGTAAATAAATATGTGGCAAATACATACATATTTGTTGAAAGAAATAAATAATTTAATTGTATGTACTTATCGTGTTGCTCTCATGTTTCTACGACAGTTTAGGCACTGATAACATATAATAAATAAAAAAAAAAAAAAAAAAAAAAAAAAAAATTTAAGCATAACGGATAGTTCTGGCGCACGCTGATTGGCCAGTGAGCATTCCAGTGGTGAATATATTAATTGACATCATTGTGGAGAATGACGATCGGAATCACCACCATCTCTTGTCCATTTTACGGGTTAGTTATATCATAATCTATTATATTTTGAGTTACCTCTCTAATAGTACAGTTATAATTGGCATAAGGGGAAAATATGCTACAGGCTTGGTATATGGTAATCAGCAAGGAGACAGAAGAAAACACTACACAGTGAAATGTCCAGTGTTAATTCAACTCTTACAGTATTAATTCAACTCTTAACAGAGTGGGGCTAAAATGTTATCTGTTAAGAGATTAATTAACACTATTAGAGTTGAATTAACACTGGAGATTTAACTGTGGAAGCAATGCCGTAAAAAAAAAAAAACAAGGAATATTGGACTTTCTCCATGCTTTTGTCAGGGTTCTGTTGTCTTCTATGTCTTCCCCCTGTGTTGTTTCTCTGTTGGGCCGCCAGATGGCGGTACCTTGGTTTTGTGTTCTGTTAATTGTTTTATTGGTTTGCGTTATCTAATTATTAGTTGCGTTGTGTCTCGTGTTCCCCTCCCTCTCTGTGGCTTGATTGTTCATCGTGCCCTCCTGTGTCTCGTCTGCGTCTTTCTATTTAAGTCTCCCTCTCCCCGACTCAGGTGCTGGAATCTTTTGCTTTGCTTTGGTTTGTCTGATTTGTAACCTGTTTGCTACCTGCCTGTCTGCTACCGGTTTGTACCTGTTCTGGCCTGATTCCTGTTTCCCTGTTGCTTGTCTGCCTGTGCCCTGCCTGCCCTGTTTCCCTCGTTTTTGGATTTTTGTATTTTTGTTTTCTTGTAAATTTTTGAGGATTTCTGTTTGTGATTTTTGCCCTGCAAGTCCCTTTGTTTCCCTGTTCTCTGTTTTATTAAAGTCTTGTTTCCCCATTTTTGGAACCTCTGTTTTTACTCTGCTTTTGGGTCCATCCCGTACCCACCCCTGACAGCTTTTCTCTTGTGGCATGCACAGAGAAGTAGCACAGTTGTTTGTCTTCATTTAACTATACATCCCGAAGAATATGGGCTTTCAGGGCTGAGTTAAATGGCTTAACACTTGAGTCAAATTGCAGAAAGCTTCCTTGCTAAAATTTTACATAAGGTTTGAAATGTTCTTATGTATGACACAGCCACTTGCACAGTTTCCATATTGTTTTTTAGAATCTTTCAATTGTGACACTTTCATTTGGGACTAAAACGTGTTATCAATACAACATACTCTGCACATTTTACACAAAAACATGTGAAAAAAGTATAAAGATACTTTAAATAAAATCAAATGGAGTCAAGCTGATTACATAAGTCTTATGTACTCTGGCAGCTCTAAATGAATGCTGATGCAAAAATCAGCTTAACAAGCTGAGCAACAATAGATAGAGGGATTGTCTAATACATTCCTCATGTATGGTGTAAGAATCCCCACAAACACATCAAATAGAGGAAGTATCTGAGTGGCAAAGGAACACCTGTAGTCCCTGGTGTCACTGGAATAGGATTCATTTATTATTATCTCGGTTTTACTTGGTTATCTTCTTTCCGCCAGTAGTGTGGCTCCATACAGCTTGCTATCTATCTAATATCATCACCCCCGATGCCTCCTTATTGATGTTTGCTGTTTATTGATGGTCCTATACAACAGCTGATTTCAATTTTCATTGACTGGGCTTTATGGAGAATTCAAATGAACCTGTGTTTGTGTTGCCCAGTCTCATTGGTAACCTCCAAGGCAGGTCCTGTTGTCCTGTAATGAAGACATTCATTAGCTCCTGGGCAAATTCAATTATTGCAGTGAGCCTGTGAAAACAGTACCTCAGAAGGAAAAATAATCAACCATGACTCATCCTGCTTTAGCTCCTTCAGTTCTGGAGTAGATAGGTTTAAATAAAGTTAAGTTTACATAATGGTTTTTTCATTGTTTCATAAAGTAGTATTTAGGCACTGAACGCTGTCTGTGCACTTGTGGTGGAAAACAAGTATTCTTACAGATCCAAGTATCATCTACGGCAGGCTGAGGCAGAAGTGAAATGCACTCATTTTCCCAGTGAAATTCAACTCCTTGGTGTCTGACCCAGCTCAGGCACTCTGGTATGAATAGTAGCATCCAAATTAATTATGCTTTAGGCAGTCATAATTGGAGCCCGACCGATATATCGGTATGGCCGATATATCGGCCATTATTTGACTTTTTTGACGATATCGGGATCGGCAGTTATGCAGCCGATGTGTCCCGATTTTTAAATAAGTATAATAAACAACAAAAAAAAAAACATTGATTATTTATCTGTACTTGTATGTTCGAACGTTGTAATTGCTATTTATTAGAATTATCCAGTAGAGGGAGCTCTAATACAAGTGTGAACTGCAGCAGCTGACGCGCTACTTCTGTAATAAGACGTTTGTCACTCGTGCCTCATCCAATATACTCCACTGCAAGACTTGTCTGCACAGATTCGATTGCCACAATAAAGGTATGCATATTTAGTGAAAGTTTTTAATTAAATGCGTTTATACGACCACTATGTTTATCAATCCTCATTATCAAGCGAGCGAGCTAGCTAACATATTTGGTTCACTTTAGCAAGCTAGCTGGCTAGCAAGCCTTTATGAAGTGGCAGTGAGCACATAAGCAGCGTAGGATCTACATTTCCAGAGGGCATCGCTGTATTTTCAAATAAATAACCAGCCAAAATAAAATGGTGATTGAATGCATCACACATTTGTTTTTGTTTTTTATCTGAGATGATATTAGCTACTATATGATGCTGTGTCGATAGACAACGCGTTATTGCAAGCGTGTGTGTCATCTAGTCAGGCGTCATCGTAGCAAGATAACCAGACAGTAAAAACGCTGATAAAACACTTCTAACGTGGATCATTTTAAGCCATTTTATCTAGCTTTGTCGTGATAACATGAGAGAAGGATTGCTGTTGGAGAAGTGAATCAACCAAAATCAAAACAGTTAGCGCAGGTAACCTGCACGAAAGCGCATTGTAGTTTTTTTCACGTATTTCATCCAGTCAATTTAATTTCATCTAACGTTACACTTGATTCACTCATTAGCTCCGCTAGATAACGTGTTACTCTTTGAGATCATGTAGTAGAAACAAAATAAGAAAGTATAATTCATTTAACTTACTGAGGATATATAATAAGAAATAATGAGGCTGTGTCAATAGCGAATGCGTTATTGCAAGCGAGTGTGTCATCTAGTCACGTCAGAGCGCATTGTAGTTATTTTCACCACCGAATTGTTATGGACAGGGAAGCTCGCTAGATAAAGTCTTACTCTTTGAGATCATGTAGCAGGAATAAAATAAGAAAATATAATTAATTTACTGAGAATAGATACAAAGAAATAATAATAACAAATGGACTGCATTTATATAGCGCTTTTATCCAAAGCCCTTTACAATCGATGCCTCTCATTCGCCAGAGCAGTTAGGGGTTAGGTGTCTTGCTCAAGGACGCTTCGACACTCCCAGGGCGGGGTTTGAACCGGCAACCCTCCGACTGCCAGACAATCGGTCTTACCTCCTGAGCTATGTCGCCCCATAACAACAACAACAACAATAATATTTATAAAAATACATGTTTGAAACTGGAAAACTGATTTTTTTAAAATAATTTTTTATAGATGGCCGGAAAAGAAAGGAGTAAAAGCAAGGTGTGGAGTTATTTTGATTTCACACACTTAAAGATGGTGTTTATATATATATATATTTAATTTAATATCATCCTTTACATTTTTTTTATCTAAAAAGTTCTTTGTGTGTTTATTTTTATTTTTACTTGTTTGCTTATAAGTTAAATGTTCTTAAATATAGAAACTTTAATAAAATATAAGTTCTTCAAATTGATTTGAAAATGTTGCACTTTTTGACAAAATATCGGTCAAAACATTGGTAATCGGTGGGCTAGGACTCTCCAAAATCGGGATCGGCATCGGACCCAAAAATCTGGCATCGGTCGGGCTCTAGTCATAATTAAGACATTTAACACTTGTTGTGTATGTGGACACATCCAATGGCCAGGACTTCCAGATCAGTTTATTTAAATATAAAAATGTAAATATTGAATGTCAAATCTTCTGCGCACTGTTGCTGAGTGATATTCACTTTCCTGTTATAGAATGACCAATCAAAAATGATAAGCTAGAAACAATAATGAACCTCTCACTTGTCGTGCGTAGTTTCATACCGTGAAGAATGTTTGCATTAAAAATATGAATGTCTACTTAAAAGCCAAGCTTTTTCCAGCAACAAGATGCAAAATCTATTCAGGTGTGTATCTGAATAAAATTTCAAGGAAATGTGTCTACGTACATTTCTCCAGGTGTCTTTGGGCGGCAGCTCAGCAGCATGTTCAACAGATGCTGCATCTGGTCAAAGGCATGCTGAGCCATATCAGTGACTATATGAGCCGTCAACTAAAACATTGCCTGATGTTTAGAGAGTAGATCTACCGCCACCATTTCACAGAGGCAAGAACAGTATAAAATAAAATACTGAAAATACTTTACCTGCAAAAAATGAATATCTTGTGACAAAGGAAATGCCTAAAAACACTCAATCTGTCCATCTCTATTCACGGAGGGCTGTGTTCCAGCCAGTTTTTCAGGTCTCCTTAATTTACAAAGCTGTCAATATGCTGCTCACATGCACTGGATCTGGATCAGTTCACAGACACTATTAAATTCCTTAATGCGACTGGCAAGTTATGATCAAGTGATGGATTGTAGAGTGGAGTGAATGGCCTGACATGGGAGAGAACAGCCTGACGGCCCCAGTTTTTATATCAAAATGTGGTCAAAAGGACAAACAGGTTGGACTCACGTATGCTGGTTTCAGACCCAAACTGTGCGCCTTATTATTTCAATATGCCAATCATTACACCCTTCACTTTTATAAAAAAAATAAAAATAAACTTGTATGCAAATGATAAATCAAATCTGAATGTCACATTCACATCTTGCATTCAGTTAGTAATTTTACTGCAGTGCATTTTGAAAAAAGACTCTAATTGCATGCAGCTAATTGACTAAATGGACTAAATTCTGCCAGAAGGGTTGAGTGGAACCAAAATCAGCCCTCTTACAGAGGTCCGGTAATTTATTCCCCAGCCATCTGATTGTTAAATGTTCATTCAGGTCCTCAGCTCCTCTGCATTGCTGCCAGCATCTTCCTCATAATGATGGTCCTTGACAGGCTGCACCTCCCCCGAGCGGCTCATAGAATCAGGCCCTGAAAATACAGAACCCGGTGGGGAGACGGCAAGCGTGATGCTTTTGATGAGGATCGACCGCACTCCACAATGGCCCGACTCATTTCTCAATCTGACTTCCTTTATGCTCTTCAGGCTTCTGAGAGCTATTTCAGCAATGGCAATGCTGAAAATTGATTTTCTTAAAATTCCTTACTATTTACAGGGATGGTTTTTCATGCTGAAATGTGGTTGCCATGGGAATGGTACAAATGATGTGAGCACTGAGAGCAGTAACTGCAGCCAGGAAGAAGTGAGCATGGAATTAATGTATGCTTCTGTGGATTTAGAGGTGAGTAGAAACACTGATTGTGATTACAGGTACAAGGGTTAGTGTTTTACTGACTAGGCCTCTTTATGTAAGGTTCTCCAGCTTTAAAGCAGAGTATAACATATTTTCTTTTGGAATCAGTTTCAAGAATATTGATAAATAGAAGCATGCTAAGCCACTACAACAGATTTGTGCATGGTGGAAAACTGATATTCTTCTGGCTCTTTCTAGTGTATTCTTAGGCAACCCGGTCATCTTGCCAGTTTTATGTTCTGCTGTCCTGAGAAGCCCCTGTACACTTTTCGCTCCTTCTCTCTCTGACATGTCATTAATTTTAGAAAATATATGGAAAGTATATCTCATTATCCATTTTATTCACTTAAACATTCTGTGCAATGGGGTTACTCATTTACACTTCAGGCTGCAACAGATTGACTTTTTCTCATTTTATTAGAACAGTACACCCCTAAGGTCAGGTCTATTTTAGTCCAGCAAAAAGGTGCATTGTAGCCTCCTTCCTGTTGCTCTCTGTCCCTGAATTCTGTAATCACCATGACCATGTTCTATTCCCAGAGCATATTGGCCTCTTCACACACAGTAGGTCATCCTCAAACATTCAAGGAGGCAAAACCTGACTAATTTATTGACATTGCATTGTTGTATTAAGGTTCTACTGTAAATATCTGCAATTGCCAATAAGATAAATCCATTCCTTAAATAGTCCTGGTGCCACATTCTTATTGTTTAATCTCACAACACAACATTTCAACACACCTGTCTTGGTAACTGTTTTGCTTACAAATAGAAAAAATTATTCATAAAATTCTCTAGTTATATTTGCCATAACATTCTAGCATAAATGGAGGTGTCTATTAGTGTTGTTTTTTCCAGGCTTAGGACATCCATGATCCTGAGCATCTCTGAGACACTGCAAATCACGCAGAGGTCCGATGTAGACAATGAATTCAAATTCCATAAAATATATTATGTCACGTGCAATGCGTGCATCTCACAAGAATTATATGTGACCAACTTTGTGAAAATATGCTAAATTAGGCATATTGCAAGGCAGATGAAAAGAAATATTTTATTAACTGATAGCAGGATGCTGTTTCATTGACATTTGCCCCTATCAAATGCATTTCTACTGTATGCCCCATTGTCACAAAGCAAACATCCTGAAACGCAGATCCAATGGGCAAAATTTTAACAAATGGATCACCACTAAATTTACAAAGAAGATAAACACTTGGAACATTAACTTTGTGATATGCTACCCTAACAAAAACATGAAAATTATATTAAAAGTGCACTGAAATGCTGGCTGCTGAGGCAGGTGTCATGGCAACTTACAATGCCATGGTGACAGCTTGAGCCAGGCTAGAATCAGGACTAGTAAATTTCCTTCACATGACACCACTACTATAGGAACATAAAACAATTTTCACATCACACACGTAGTTATAAATATTTAATGTAGGTTTCGCTCATTTCATGTCTTGCTACTGTATATTATTTAAGAGATGTGTGAAGATCCTGTGTCCCTGGGGTAATGGGAATGTTGGCCCGGTTCCACACTGCCTCCTGCTGGCTGCTTCTCACTGCAGGGACAATGTGACAGCAGAGAGGGTTTCACACATTACACATAACAAAATGTGCTGCCCTGGAGCACTAGTTCTCTGTGGATACATTCATTTTTTCCTCATTTTCCTCACTAATTTTCCTTGGGGATAAGTTAATAATGATATACATGTACTCATTATTATAATTATAATAATGAGTATATATTATTTTGCTGTATCTAGTACATCTATTCTCATTGCAGTATAATTTGAATTCAAATCCATTTACAAATAAATATTTTGCTAATGATCCTATGTGCCTGACTGCACTGCAATGTTTTATTAGCTGTGTGTAATTGTACTCCATTTTAGTATGATTTATAGTTGCTCCACTGACCACAGCCAAATAGGAGGATGATTCACTCTACCTTCATGTGCTCCACTGGCCACACATTGCCCTTATGCTGAGAGAGAGAGAGAGAGAGAAGAGAGAGAGAGAGAGAGAGAGAGAGAGAGAGATAATGAATTAAAATGAGGTTTGTAGTGGTCATTTGCTGTAAAATACAATTCTCTCTCTGCTCTCACCTGAACACTCAGGAATGTGGCCATCCACTCTATCATATCAATCTCTGTCTCACAGCATATGTACCTGAGCAAAGAAGTAGAAATATAATGAGAATATTCCAGTATTCCCAGAAGCAGCCGTACCTTACGGCCATTTTAAATTGCTGTGCTGAGCCAAGTCATACCGACGTCATCACATGTCTTCCCAACATGACTCAGCTTACTAACCAGCATGACTGGTTCTGGAGGGGCATGCAAATATTAATAAAATAAAAATGTCTGTTACCTTTAGTTTTGACTGTGTGCAAAAGTAGAGTGTTCTTTCTGTCAAATTTGAATTTAAAGACAAAATATTGTCAAGAATCAGCCGATGGCAGGCAGAAGCCAGCGTGTAGGAACAGCTTCTTTCCACAATGGAAATTACAGGTGCAAACACAGTCGCACGCACATGACAAAGTAGTGTTGTGAACAGAAATAATAATTAATAATAAAATAAATAATAAATAATTAATAATAAATTAAAGGAGCACAACAGTTATAGTGGGTGTGGACTAGTGCACCTCCCGATCGTATGTGGCAATGGATGCAATTCTGGCACACAATAAAGCCGAACCTGCATGGCTAGCCCCATAACAACCACTTTTGTCTAGCAACAAACTAAACATCACCCATTTATTTTCTCTGTTGTTTATTTTGTTTGCGGAACATATTTTTGTGATGTGTAGCTGGTATGGCTGGAATTGAAAGCATGGTGGAGATTCTTTTTAAAGCAACATTCTAAAAGGGAGTGTTAAATTCACAGTCAGTCATTTTGGACACACCGTGAAAAATATCCATACATATAAACATTTAAAGTATAAAAAAGCGAATTTACTGAGGTATACAAAGATGGATGACAAATGAAAGGAAAAACCTGAATAAATCAGTGGAGAAACATAACAAATTCAAATGCTTCCATACCGGTGTGCTGAATGATACAATTAAGTAATTAATGTCCCATCATGCTCTGTAGCATGTATGAAAAATGCTGAGCAGGCCCAGGTTACCTTTATTTTGGATCAAGATGGCAAGAGGAAAAGATCAAAGCGACCTGAAAGAGGGTTTATTATTGGGGCACGAATGGCAGAAGCTTCAGTCACAAAGACTGCGCAACTGGCTAGTGTTTAAATATCTAAGGAAAAACAGAAGAGCAACTCATTGTGACTGAATGTCAATGCAGGATGTGATCCGACTGTGTCAGCAATGACAGTCTGTCTACAGGTACATAGAGAGGGATATTATAGTAGGGTTACAGTGCATAAACCCCACATTACAAAGATGAATGCACATTTGAGAGTTCAGTGCTGCAGAAACCATAGGCACTGGTCTACAGAGATGTGGAAACAAGTGGTATGGTCAGATGAGTCTTTTTCAACAAGTGCGGGAGAGCATGTATGAAATACATCAAGAGAATGGTACAGGCCTAAATTCTTGACCCCTACAATGAGGGGGTCTGGTGGCTCTGTTATAAGCTGTGGGGGCATTTTCCTGGCATGATTTGGGTCCACTTGTCTCCTTAGAGGGACGGGTCATTGCAGATCAATACAAAGTTATTCTGAGTGATCACTTTTATCCTGTGGTGAAACATTTCTATCCTGATGGGAGTGCTTTCTTCCAGGACGACAATGCCCCCATCCACAGGACACGAGGGGTCCGAGAATGGCTCGATGAATATGAAAATGCTGTGAATCATGTACTATAGCGTTTGCAGTCACCAGATCTCAACCCAATTGAACACCTATTTTTGAACCGACGTGTTAGACGGCGCTGTCCACCACCATCATCAAAACACAATATTCCAAATAAATAAATAAATAGATAAATAAATTCAGGTACTTTGGCCCTGTGTTTCTGGTTTATACGTTTTTATTATTATTATTATTATTATTATTATTATTATTATTATTATTAGCAGTGAACTTCCCTTCTGGAGTAATCAGACACTCACCATCGCTGATTCTGCTGTTTCTCATCTTCACATACTACGGTCATCCCCCAGCTGTCACCAAACAGGAGCAATGCTCATTATCAGGTCAGAGTGATGTCACCAGATCAAAGCTTTTTAACTGGATCATCAGAGAGAACTGGAGCAACTGCGCACAGGATATGTTGCTGAATTATACAGCTTAAAATATGTTTGATTTGTTGTACTGCAGTACAAGGTGTCTACAAGCTCTTGAAGATTAGTTTATCTGACAGTTGTTTATTTCGGCGACATAGCTCAGGAGGTAAGACCGATTGTCTGGCAGTCGGAGGGTTGCCGGTTCAAACCCCGCCCTGGGCGTGTCGAAGTGTCCTTGAGCAAGACACCTAACCCCTAACTGCTCTGGCGAATGAGAGGCATCAATTGTAAAGCGCTTTGGATAAAAGCGCTATATAAATGCAGTCCATTTACCATTTACCATTTCCTTATGATGGAATATGCGGTGAACTATCTGCTCAGAACCAGACACTCAGATTGACAGAATTAGACTGCCCTCTGCTGTCAAAGTTATAGAATTTTGCAATGCATCTCACCGTGAATTACTAAGTAACATAAAGTATTCTCAAATTTGTCACTAGGAGGTAGTAGCTATTAATGCTTAAATTATATTAAATTATTATTCTTTTTTGATTGCCATAAATGTACCTCAGAGAATACAATGTTAAGACTGGCTATTCAAAGTTATCTGTAAAAAACATGCCACCCAAAAGCCCGAGCACTGAGGTGACAATGAAAGGGGCAGAACCAAGCCAGAGTCTTACCTTGTGGGTGGTTGCAACTTTGCCTTTATGCCCTGACAGACCCTGAGGGACTTCACTGGCCACTCCTTCTCTGGCCGAATACTCTGTGAGGAGAAAGAGACGACATCCTGTGACATATAGCCCAGACAAAGGCGCTCAACAAACCTTACAGAACTCACACAAGTAAACACATAACATTGGTCTCACTTCACTCACACAAGCACACTTGCATAGGATAAGTCAAAAGAAAACACACAGTATGACAAAAGCAGACATTCTCAGTATGCATCTCTCAGTACTGACACAGACACTCAGTATGTGTCTCTCAGTACTGACGCAAACAGACATTCTCAGTATGTGTCTCACACAGGCACATCCTTAGCATTTCTGCTGCTCTACGTGGGAATGCAGACTGGGAAGTGGGGGAGTGATTGGTGCTGTAGAAAGCGATTGCGGACCCATTTGGCCGCCCCTCTAGGACAGCTGTCGCCCTTGCCGACCACCTATGTCACCTATACCGAGAACCAGCCCTGGTCTCACAGTACCAACACACTCTCAATATGTGCCTCGCAGTACAGACACAAACAGACACTCTGAGCATGTAACTCAGAAAAATACAAAAATAGGGGGCAGACTGCCCTCTCTCCTGCAAAGGGATAGCGTTACTCACTATACTGACTAATTCACCACCTACAGGCACCTGCATATCACACAGGGGCACTAAAAAAGGAGACTTCTATAACAGACTGCTCAAGTAAAAACACAATCCAACAAACAAATCAAACTGTTAACCCCCCTCTTACGTGTTCTTCCTTGAGGAGCATGAGAGAGGTGTCCAAGAGGACAAAGAAGCAAGCAAGGAATCTTCCCCGGCCTAGAAGAGTCCGCTCCTCCCGAAACTTCATCACCCCACTTTTTTTCATTTCCTCATTTGCAACTGTAGAAAATTCCAAGAAATATTACTCGTATTTCATGTTCTGTCACTATCCAGTCAATCTAGTATAAATTCAGTTATCATTAGCAGTTAAATGTGTAGTTCAATTTCTTGTGGCATTTATGTTACTATTTCAGTTTAAGCTTCATTTTGATTGGCCCAGACAATTTTACTGTGTAACAAACAATATTATAGATATTTAAAGTGGTTTCTGATGACCTGTTGGCTTTACAATGGCAGATATAAGGCATTCAGTGGCATGTAGTCTAAAGCAGCAAAATGCACCTGAAATAACGACATTAGGTTTCCAGAGGCAGTGAATATGAACAGACTAATTTAATAGCATTTATTCACAATTATAAGCATACATTTCAGTTTTTATGCCATGCTGGTACATCTTTCCCTGATGACAGTGTTCTTAGGTTGTATGCACCATAGGAAACAGAGTAGTTTCATAATATCAAACGCCACTGTACAAGCTGATTTTGAGTTACTTTAAGGGTTTTTTTTTGTGTTGCTTTGGACCACTAATCCCAAAATGCTCTTTACTGAACCTATTGTAAAGATGGCAGGTTATCAGATATTTTTTTATAAATACCAGAAATATCCATCTACATATCCTGCTCACTTATACAGCAAATCTGTCTTTATGAAGCCACTGAGAGCATTTCACTTGGGGATACCACAGCTGTACCATTATTTCTACAATCAGACTTTTTATCTTGACCTAATGTCCCATGTCTATATGACAATTTAGTAGAAAATGTGATAAATAAATATATAGAGTCTATAGAGTGACTTTCAATTTACAGAGATACCTTTTATAAGACACAGTAACCCTCACTTCTTAAACAATGATATACTCTTTAATTGGCACATTATACTTTTCCTCATTAATGAAGCACAAACAGAGATTATTTCCTTTTTTCACTTGTTTCAGGTCACACAATGTTTCATTTCCTCAAAAATAATATTGCTTGCTTTGTCTTCCCTCGTTTTCATATCCCCTCTAATGGTATTTCAGTTTATTAATTTGCATTGCTCCTGTTGTGTGTGTTCCTTTTTTAATGTTTGGTTTCAATTTTGCCATTTCAATGATATATACACACTATAAAACAACATACATTCCAGCAGTGGTGAAAACTGAGCTGAAAACTGAGGAGGCAGAACACTTTCCCTTAGACTGATTGGTTTTGACAGTGATTAATTCACAAAATACTCAATACCATCCGATATAGCCATCTCTCAATTTTTTCAGCTCAGTAGCTGCTGCTGCATTTTAGCTAAGGAAATATAATAGATATTGGAGAGGAAAGAAGAACCACTAATTGTGGCCCAGTTCATTTGGATCATAACCATAGTACACCACGAGCTGTGGGTCCAATGGGTCCACAGGCATCCCACATGAGATTCAATTAAGATCACTGCTAGTTTCCCCTTGCAACATACACTTGCTACATACACCAAACAGACCTTGGTGCATTTACAATAGAGTAGTATTGTATCCAAGTATTTAAAATAGACAGCTATGCATACATAAAATGAGCATGCCTTTGTAGATTGTACATACCCAGGTAATTCAGCATTGCCTTCATAAATATGTTTCTCTTAACTAACAGGATGCTCTCCGGCCCCAGGGAGTAGCAGATAGGCAGCACTTTCTCCTGATAGTGCAGCAATCGCTCTGGAGGGGTGACAGAATAAAGCATTGACATATTCTTATCCAGGGCTCAACCATTTCTTAATGAGTTGTTTACTAAGAATATTTATTGAGATGTTATGGTTTAGCAATGGCTTTTTCCAATGTCACTATCACAGATGTATTAGAAATGCAATGAGGCTGTACTTGAAAAGTGAGACCACTTAATGGGTAATGTGTTTGCTTACCTGTCCCTTCACTTTCATTCACTTCAAAACAGCTCCAATACTCTTGCTCATTCCAGCAGATTTTGCACTTATCCAAGATCTCCAGAATAAGCTCGGCAGCTGTCATGGCGACTGAAATCTGAAAATGAGGAATTTATCAGTGTAAATCACACGTCCCTTCATGCTCTGTACAAACAGCCTTCCTGTATCAATTGTGCAAGATCTGTACCCAGACGTTTCAGTTTATGAGTTGAACGGTCAGTGGGCACCCACCTTGATATGGTGTTCTTCCCTTTCTTCCTTCTCCTCCAGGTAAACAGTGCAGAAAATGTGTGGAGGTGGAATCTGGAAGCACAGTTAGCAGTCATACATGGAGTGAAATGTATTGTTCTCACAACACTGTAAAACGCTCTGTAGCATTGTTCTTACCTCTGGCACATCCTCCCACACCTTATTGATGAGTTTGATCTCATTGAGCTGTGTCTGCAGATGCTGTTCATCCACCTGCAGAACAGAAAGAGGGCCATCTAATAAACCCTATCCCAGAACCATCAACAAAATTTGCATCCCAGAATCATTACTATCTAAAAACATTTTCATTCAGACTTTTTTGCATTTTTTGCATCATACATTCCCACCCCAGAACAATTACCATCTAGAACTTTAATACCCCAGGATCATTACCATCACATATTTATCGTATTATAGTTATTCAGTGCTAAAATATTAACATCCCAGATACACCATTATCTCAAAACTCTCCCAACCCAGAACATTGCCTCAAAACATACCCATCACAGAACCATTACTATCATAGCTGCTTCCCTCTTAGAATTATTACCATCTTCTGACCATTCAGAAAACCATCACCATTCCCAAAATTATGGCCATTTCAAAAACTATTGCTTTACACTTTAAAAAAAATGTTATTCTATTCTCATGCAATAATCCAATGATTACATCACTTATCCTCCTATAGCAAATAAACTTTATATTGACGTATTTATTGTTCATATTTATATTCAGAAAATAACAGTGTATAGCACAGATTACAACCTCAACCTTTTTGGTGTGTTTCAGGACTAAATTTAAGTGCTTAATTTATTTGATTTATTTATTTGATTGACTTCATTTTTTGAGACCTTCTCATTTAAAGGAAACCACAAAAACAGTGCCCGTCCAGGACAGGTGTTTGAGAACCCTGGAATAAAGGTATACTGTATCTACTATTGAAACTATATCCTAGAAGACTCACATTAAAAATGGCCACGTAGTGTTGAATGAGCTCTTCAATGACCTGGCAGGCACTGCTGTCTCTGCCATCTGTCTGGAAGAGAGTGGGGCCGAACACTATGGCCAAGTTGTACGGGCTCATCTGGTTAATGTTCACAAAGTGCTGGACGCTGCATCAAAAACATATCCAGAGTTGACAAAGCCCTAATCAAAATAATTCAAAACTCTGGTTATGTTACAAAGCCATTTTGTGTAAGTCTCTGGCGAACACAAAGAGGACTGTAAATATGAATAAAAACTGAATGAAAATAATGAAGATCTACATACATCTACTTCTAGCAAGAACACATTTATACTTGAAAGAAATGAATGAGAGGAATCCATTCCCATTCCTTCCAGTTGAATTCAAATGGCTTTATCTTTCTGCCAAGGAGATTCTTGTATGGCAGATGACATCTCATCCACATTTAGTGCATACTAAAAACCAGATACCATTGACAGTACACACAGTACATGTGTAAGTACTGTGGGGCTAACCTTACCAGTAGAGATGGTTGATGAGCGCTTGTAAAGTGGCCTTGTTGACAGGTGGCAGGCTGCATAAAAGAGACTGGTACTGTGCAACCTTCTGGCTCTGCTCTCTGATAGCTGTGAGGGGCGACATAGCTCAGGAGGTAAGACCGATTGTCTGGCAGTCGGAGGATTGCCGGTTCAAACCCCACCCTGGGCGTGTCGAAGTGTCCTTGAGCAAGACACCTAACCCCTAACCCCTAACTGCTCTGGTGAATGAGAGGCATCAATTGTAAAGTGCTTTGGATAAAAGCGCTATATAAATGCAGTCCATTTACCATTTACCATGAAAATAAAGACCTCACTCCACAGCAATGAGACCTGGAACAAATTATGACCAAAGTATCCTAGACCCTTTTCCAAGAAGGCCACAGTTGAGCCCCACTGGGCGCAAGGTTTCCAGAGTTAGAATTTAGAATTTATCAAAACTGGACAATATGCACAGTTGGAAGTGACGTGGGGTGCTGTCAGAACATTTCATGGACCGGGGGGCAGTAGGCAGTTGTCAGAATGGATCATGGATTGGGAGTCCCAGTGGGGACTGAAAACTGGACATGTACACATCACTTGAAAACCAGAATTATAGTTGAAATCCTGACATCTGGCAACCCTATTATGGCGACGGAATGTGAATTAATAAATTAGACTCAGATCACATGGTTTACTCTGAGGGCTCAGAAGTAACCCCACACTGTGGCATAAGTCTGGCTCTGTGGGCAGTGTAACCCTGCAGGATTAGGGCTCACCAGTAACATCCAGCCAATGCACTGATGCTGCGTTGGTGAAGATGTTATCCTCCAAATCTCTGAAGAACTTCTTCAGGACACTTGACACATTCTCCACTCCGTGCGTATCCTCCTGCAGCCACACTGTGCGCGCGTCCTGCCGGAAGGCCTCCAGTAGGGCAGTGATGCTGGAGTTCACACCACTCTTACGATAGATACCCTCCAGGGTTAGTCCTGAAAAACACACACATACACACACACATGCACACACACACAAATGCACATACCCCCCCACACACACGCACACACACACACACGCACAAACGCATGTATACATTAGTAAGGCTACATTACCATTATTCACTAAATCACATCCATTTTAATCCTGGTTTGAGCAGGGTTGTGCTGTGCAAGACTTTGCCGTGTTGTTCTGTGCTGTACTGTGTGCAATGGGACCACGTTGGTAGTTTGTGTTAAACTGGGGTAAATTGAGCCATGGTATGTTATCTGCGCTTTGCCATGCAACTCACCATACTTTGTGAGGTAGTTGATGCAACAGTCCACAATCACAGGAATGTCCAAATGGGTCAGCTGCTGCTGGCTTAACGTGTTCCCTGTGCTCTGTGCTGATTGCTTAAAGGCTGCGCACCAACCCAGGAACTCAAGATTTTGCTCAATCTCAAAGTGCAGAGTCCTGCCAGGGAGGGCACCACATCATCATAGTATCACAAATAATCTACAGGTCTAATCCACAATCACCCATACCTTTCTCATCTTCCTTGTATTTCAGTACTATTAACTGCTTGCCACATCTTGTCTCAAAATATTTCATATTTAAAAAATTCATAACTACACCAACAGGCTTAGACCTGCCCCTGTATCTCCCAACATGAATCAAAGTAAAGTACCCTAATGCAGTAAGCATATATTTTGCAGCTGGATACAGGAATGCAAACTATGTATTATCCCTGATCATGATTTTTATGATGTAAAAATATACACATATTGCATTTGAATCTCACCTGTATTTATCCACCAATACAATCACCTCATTCTCCTGCCGGACAGCTGAGAAGGAAGAATAATACAGTGGATCTTTATACAATTTGCCATACAAATGCAAATGAGCGGTGGCTTTCCGTAACATCCACAGAAGACCACACTCCCCAGAACCTTCACTTACAGAGTTCCTTCAGCTTACGTAGGTCAATGTCTGCCCTCTCGCTATTCTCAAAGCAGGAATGGAGAATGGTGCCCGCCAGGACAAAGAAACCCATCTGGGGATTCAGCAGATTCAGCCTGTCCCTGCAAAGCAGTTTCCCCATCCGCTTAAAGTCCAGGTCAGCCATATCACCTGCACTGGGTGGGACAATGGCCTGTGGGAGAGGCGAAACCAAAGGTTTGGAGGTTCTTATAATGGTAGCATGATCGGGACACTGTGTCAGTCAATCATTATATTTACTGATAAACATAAGTATTGATTTTCAATAAATGTTAATTCAGCATGAAATGTCGTTATGGACCTTATTTACCATATCATTATTTGTCTATCATAACATTATTTTTCTGATTCGTACCTTCGGTATTGCTGTTGTTATGTTTTCTATTCCCTTAAAGTCAAATCATTTTGGCAGCTTGGTACTTCTTACCTTAATAATGTTCATGGACTTTTCACCAGTAATAACCCATTTATTGTGCTGAACAAATCATTCTCCCTATGTGCTAGTTTAAAGGGTGATATTTATAACAACGTTAGCTATACCATGCTCTCAAAATAGTTACCTTGGCGATAGACTTGATCCATTCCTGTGCTGTGTGGGCGTCATCTGCTCCAAAAAGGTAGAGTCGCCCAGAGGTGGTGAAAATCTCAAATGTGTGAGCATACCTGAAATGAGAATGTTGAAAGCTGGAGCTAACAGAAACTATAGACAATCCAACTAGAGACAATGAACAAAGTGCAGCCTGTGGAATGGAAAGAATAGACAAAGCTATTTTCTGCTTGCAATGCTTGTGTGCTTTGATTTCAATTTAATTTGCAGTGACCTCCAACATTTTTTTGAGAATGGACACCGAATGGCCATTACTGGCACATAAAGCCAGGGGATGCAGAAAGCTTAATTCTATACCAAAATATAATGGATTCAGTTTTTCCCATGTGAAGGGAGATTTTATTGTCTGAAAGCTGACTAATTCTGGTTAACTCTGTAGAGAGTCTTTCTGCATATTGAATACATTTGCATGAGCAAGCTGTTGACATATCAATAATATAAAGCAAGAAAAGGAGGGGGCCCAAAATGCTACCCTGTGGGACCCCATAGCTGATGCACCCAGGGTCAGAAAAAGTATCAGAAACATCCATCACCTGGTCTCTCCCTGTTAGGTTAGACCTACCCAATCAACTGTCATGCTGCTGAAATCCAGCGTTTTAAATTTGAAACGCAGAATACTAATACCAACTGTCAAGAAGATCAAGCAAGATCAAACCATGACCTTGGCTGTTTTAAATATTATTTACCCATGTGTCTCTGGGGGATTGATTGCCAGGGAAGCAATCTCCTTTATCTTCAGCTCCCCCTTCAGGTTGGAATTTGTTTCTTTTTCGTAGTAGCTAAAACTCTCTCCAGTAAGGCTGCACCAGCGCTGGCGGAACTCTGAAATAACAAGTTCAGTTTTATCTTATCAATATATTTTTTAAATTGTCCATTGCACCAACCAGCCATTGACAAAAAAATGAATTACCTCACCTTCTTTGGCTTTACGTCTTGTGACTGGCCGTGTCACAGAGCCAATCTTGAACAGATAACCTTTCCGTGTGATGGATGGAAAAGCTGCACTGGGAGTTTTGCTGAATATATGTCTGCCTTCTGGGCTTGGGACAGCTGCAAAAAGGGCTAGATTGAGTATTCAGTTCAGACTGCAAACATGCTGTTACCCTGAGGTAACAAAAAATAGCCAGTAGTTGCCATCAGTGGAATGGGATGAAGGCGGTAGTAGACAGGCTCACATGTGTTCTGGTTCAGGTACAGAAACTCAGCTTGAAGTGTCTGGTTGTGGCTCTTAGCCAGGGAGATGGGAGTGGGAGATTCTGAGCAGTGTGTGTCACAGTGTACATTGGCACCACAGAACACCAAGCACAGAGTCTCAAAGACATCATCTGTCTGAACATTTATACATAGGGCCTGAAATAAGAGAGAGAGAGAGAGAGAGAGAGATTTATAAGTACAAATACAAAGCAACAGAAGAGTGAAAGTATATGTCAGGTAAAGGTTAGAGGGGGAATGCATTGGACTGGAAACTGTTGTGTCAGTTGGACAGGAAATCTCACATTGTTGAGCTTCTCCTGATGACCGAACAGTTTGTGGCGGCAGCGGAACCTGCCCTCCTGGTACTTAGCAGCGATAAAATGCATGCGCTGCTCGCTGCTGCTCGACGAAGAAAGAAAATTTCCTGGAGGCACATTTGACGACCAGAACAGGTTTGCCCGTTCATTTCCAAGAAGCAAGAATAGCTGAGGAACAGAAAAACAGAATTTAATTAGCATTAGAAAAGCATGTTTATCATACCTGACCTTGAAAAGGCTGTTTGTACTGTTTCTTAAAGGGGAATTGCACTTTCAAACACATATGGGCTTATTTTGTTTATATTGTCCTTCTAATGAATGTGTCGACCTTCATTTTTCGATTAGTTATTTCATTTTAGATGTCTAACGTTAGAAACAAGGACCTATTTTTTTTTAGCGCAAGTCCACATAGTTTCCGGTTTTTTCTTCTTCTTCAAAGAAAAGCATAGCGTTGAAGTTGCGCAATGATATGCTGCCTAGGTCTACTTCCTGAATTTATAAAGGTAAGCAACAAAACATTGTAAAATATTAACAAAATGAAATAACTAATCAAAAAATGAAGGTCGACACATTCATTAGGAGAAAATTAGAAATAAAATAAGCCCATATGTGTTTTAAAGTGTAATTCCCCTTTAAGTTATACTGTCACTCTTGAGAGGTTATTAAGCTTTGCTGTGCAGACAGAGTTTATATTTTGTGTTCAGGCACCTTTATATTTTGTGTAGGCAATTTTATTTATTTATTGTTACTTTGGCCAAGTCTCTAGATGAAAATTTAATCTGTATGACACTTCGCGTCAAGCTGTACTGGTGACACAGAGAGTAAACAGAATGCATTTCAGCAACCTAAACTAAAACCAAATGTCCTTCATTTCTAAACACAATGATTTTCATCCATTTCAATTAAAGTAAGTAGGCCTAACTGTAATCTTATGGCAACCTATCTGTGGTGCAGTTTCTCCCTCCTCCTCCTCTAGGCATTTTTTTTTTTAAAGAAAAATATTTCTACACCCATTTCTGTCAAAAGTGAAAAGTTAACGTTTTCATTAGCTAAGCTAACATTAGCTGGGTAAACACTGATGCTTGCCAAATGCTAGCTAATGCCTTGGTAATGTAGAGGAAATGATGTCAAATAATGATGCTTAACACAATGGCTAAATTTTATTGATTTGTTCCTGTCCTTCTAATTATGTTCATGTACAGGCACTGTCCTCCCTGCCCTTTTCTACATACGCCGGCTACTAGAGGGACGGGGGGGGAGGGCTCACATAGCGAAAGGAGAGATAGCTGAATGTCACTTTGACATTCAAAAGAACAAATAGGACTAATGAATACAAAAAAATGTGTGTTGCTTATAGAAATAAGCAACTAAATACCAAATCTTTTTGGGCGGGGGGAAATCTATTTTGGCGGGCTGCTCAAATTAATTGTATGGGAAACATTGCGTCTACTAATAGCACACATTTAAATTCACTGGTTAATTTTTAAACCCAGAGACCTACCGAGTCTTTGACAAACTCACCTGAATAAGCTCATCAGTCCACACCTTTACATCAATTTCCAGACTCCGTATTTTAGAGATATTACAGCCAAGACGTCTGTGTATTCCTGAAAGTGTAATGAAAGAAGGGCCAGTATAATAAAGCCAGGGTCCAGTGTAAAATTACCTCCCACAAACTGATGGTCACATAATGAAAAGGAGGTCTGTACAATATTGTAAGTGAGTAAAGGTTTATTGATATAGTAGGCTACTTTTCAGGAACAAATTCAAGAACAAAGTAGCTTACTGATGTAGACAGGTGCCTGACCATACAATGCACTATATGTGATGACAACAACTTGGATGAGAAGCCAGTGGGTGTAATATGGGACGCTCAATTCAATTAATACATAAAAAGTCTTCATGGGCCAGGCAGTTTTATCCTGACACTGTACCTGCACATTGCTCGCAGACCACCACACACAGGTTGATGGATGCCCATTTAGGTAGGGCCTCTCCACAGTCTGCACAGAACCTGTTGGAGTCCTCAGACCATATCCTTGTGAGCACCTCCTGATTGGAGAAAGATTCCTCAGTGGAGCTTTTCATGGCTGCCAGCCACTCCTCCTTTGCTTGGTCTGCTACAAAACTGTGAAAAGAGACAGAGAGTGAGAAGCAGATAAATATAGACCCACACATCTGGACATCTGGGCCACTTAGCCTGCTGTGCCTACTCTTGGTTCTGCGTTTCGTGTTTCCTTCATCTACTGATGCTAGTGGTGTTCCAAGGCTCCTGCAGGAGTACGGATTTCTACACAGTAGGGGATACGCACCGGATTGTTTTGAAAGGTGTGATAAGCTCAAATGCCCGGTGATCTGCGTCCTTCACAGTCCCCACATTCATCTCGATGGAGGTAATACCTATGCCTGTTTTGAATTCCTGCCCCCAGAAAAGATAGTTTCTGGTCAACTCACCAGATAAGGACACATGCACACACAGGTACACAAGCTAGAATAAGAAGACACATGTTTTCTTTGTTTACCAGGAATACCTTGAAGTACAAGACTAAGGAAATACATTATTAATTGCATTTATTAATTATTATTAATTACATTATTAAGTATTACTCCAGGTTCTTGAAGGCCACTGAATCTTGCTTGCCAGGGACAAAAGACTTTAGGAAGCTATCCAGGAGGTACTTAACCACCAAATTTATGCAATTGTTGTCTTGACTTCATTAATTCAGTTTCCTTCTCTAGTTCTGAGAAGGCAAATTAAGAAAGCTGTTGGTTTGCAGCAGGACAAGAACTGATGTCTTGGTCCAGTGTGTTGCTATGGCAAGAAGCACATGACTAACTAACCTCAGCATTCTCGTAGAGAAAGACTTTGCCTATGTAGACAACCACATATAACTTGCGCCCTTGCATTTCCAGATGGCCCTGCATGAGGATGGAATGGGGTATGCTCCAGGAACTGCGCTGATCCCACATCGTATCCTCCAGGGCTGATGCCCACATGTCCCTCTCCACTGCCACACAATCAGCAACCAAAACACACAGGTATCAGACCTGGCTCATTTGCAATCTTAAAATTCTTTAGATGCAGCTAAAATTGGAAAACTCTTCAACTAAACAAATTAGATGTGGCTGGATTCAGGTTCACTTTAACACATTCCCTTCCCTTGCTCTCTTCCCTCAAATGTTCTTTTTATTTTGTGACTAAATTTGTGACGTGCAAGGAAGGATAGATGAGGAACGAAACAAAATGCAGCTCAACAGCCCTTGCAACTTATATAGGAAGTGCTACACAACCTCTGCTCTGTGTGCAAGTATTTTGTTCCATAGGATGACTTTGGAAGGTTTATGAATAATTAACAGCAACCTACCCTATCTTATAGACCTTACTAGGCCTGAACTCTTATTTTCAGGGATAAACAAAACACACCAGCCAGTCTTATATAACACATTAATATATGTATATATGTTCTGGCTTATGCAGTGATGATGACCAGAAAGCACCAAACTCACATTCACACTGAGCTCGGAAATGGAATGTCCGGTGCTGTGTTACCACCTCCATCTTCCGGTTGCCAGCTCTAACAACATCATTGATTGAGGACATTGGTATTATCTTCTTTGAGAAATTCTCCTGACAGACAGATACATTCAGAGACATATATTCTTTGACTGAGCACATTATGCGATACATACACTGAAAAGCTTCATCAAAATTCTATACTATCATAATGCCAAAATGAATTTTGCAGGTTAATGGCTCCAGAGTACATATGAGTATTATTTGAATGTGTCTCTGCGTCCTACCACATGTAAATTGCTTCAACAAGCTCCAAAATCAAAGCTGTAATCGTAAAAGATGATCATGAATCATTTATAATTACCTTCTCATTTTTGAAATATCTCAGGTAATCTGCATCCAGCCTAACCCAACGCTTTTGGAAACCCCGAGACCTGCCGGCATAATACTGTTTAGAACCATTCAATCACAAAGTCCTGTCTGCCACAGAAGAATGACACTGCACAGTCAAAGGAGAGGGATGGAGAGGGTGAAGCCTCATCTTCACTGACCCTCGAGGCGGGGTCTTCTCCAGCCAGCCCATCTTGATGACAGGGGATGTGTGGTGATTGAGGTCTGCCTCATATGAGGACAGTGATCCACTGGAGAACAAAGAGATGCTGTCACTGATGGAGGGCCTTGATCTGTCCAAGCAGAAAAAGTGCAATAACATATATGCGTGCACACACACACACGCACACATATAAATACACATGCACCTGTGCACATACACACACACGTGCATGCACACACACACACACATCTATGAACGCACATGCAGAGACCTATAAGCACATACACAAAGACCTATAAACACACACAAACACATGCACATGCACACCTATAAACATGCAAACACACAAACACACAAATAAACACATACATATTCATATGTATTTGCATGCACACATACTCACTTGCGATTCTTGTTATCGCTGTCATCATATTCACTGCTCATGCTATCAGAGCGCGTCTGTTCCAACTTCTGCACAGGTTGTGACTCATCCTGATGGTTACATTATTTGTTAATCACCAGCTGCAAGATTCAGGGTATGACATTTTTTCATAAGCTGCACCCAAACCCTTTTCTCTTCATATGATCTTAGATGGCTACATTTTTCACTGAGCATTGGTGGAAACCAAGAATACCTATATAAAAAGCAACAGATTGTCATAAGCACATATATTTACAGATCATTGCTCTTGTAGAATCAATAGTTATATCTTAATAATACTAGATTGAAAGCTAGTGTTATAGGCATTAGGAAAATTGAATGTACAGCAAATGCATTTTAATATGGGAACTTTTGGTAACTATAATGACATATATATTTCACAGCAACATATTTTTAAAGAATGCATTTTATGTGTATTTCATATCCCTTAGGGTAGGTGTTACTGTGGTGAAAACACATAAAACCTGCTTACACGTCCAGAATACACACCTTCTCAGCCATGTCTACAGGGTCAGTCTCCTTATTGACTTATAAGGCCAGCAGTAAGGTAAATCCTGACAAAGGGGAGGAGAAATGCAATATTAGTCTATTCATTAGTCACTCTCTCTCTCACTCTCTTTCTCTCGCTCTTTAAATTTTAATTTCAACCTTAAATTTGTATTTGTCTGCTTGGAGCTGAGCTCAGATGTATGAGACATCTTTGACACAGAGTCAGTTCAAATCTAATTTCTAATGCAAGTTTCTTATAGCGCTAGGTAAACAACCCATGCAGATTTTCAGAAAACTACTGAATATAACACAAAACTGTGAAAGGATATGCAAATATGTAAATAGTATAGATAAATATATAGGATGTAGCTAATGTATATGTTGTGAAACCCGTCCTGCTAATGTGGTATACAAGACCAATGATACAAGACTCTGCCATTTATGGGAAAAGGGGGATAGGTCTCCTCCAAAACCACAGTACCACATTGAGACCTCTCTGTTCAAATCATGATCAAACAGGATGTGGCAAAAGCATGTGGCAAAAGTGCAGAGAGTCCCATTGTACCACAGGAATACATGCAACCGTTTCACATCTGTTTGGGATCTGCAGCGCCGTTATCTAATCACATGTACTTCAGCAGCTGCTGTGCTGTGTATTTTCATTCATGTACAGATGCTTGCACAGATTGCCTGTTTCCACCAAGTCGCTGTTATTCTTGATTTAAGATGCTATCATTTATTTATTTATTTTTTGTAATTCAACGTTTCCAGAGGAGCTTTTTTAGTTTACACACCATCCATGAGGCTGCTCAAAAGACTGAGTGGAAGAAAGCACAAATGGAAGAAGACAGCTTCATTCTGTTGTTTTCTGCTATAATGGCCCTCTCTGCAATGCTTGAAACTACAGCTCGCACTTGCGTTGCGTGAAGATTTTCAGGCGACACATTTTAGAAAGCAACAAACGCATGAAATGAACTTTGCGCAGCTGGAAGCACCTGCGTTTGCATACTTTCTATCCTTGAGTGCTTCAGCGCCCAGTACACAGAGCGTGCACACAGTTGTGCTATAATGTAGATTTGGTGTACAGTTTTTTCCTAAATGTACAGTATAATAGGTTTTGTAGAACACTTTTGTTCATATTTGGTTAAATTTTCCTTACAGTCTCTCTGACTACAGCTGTGCATATGTTGTATATTCACAGTGCTGTCAGAGCACTGGTTACACGGATAAGAGCAGAGCAGAAATACCGCCCGAGACATTGCTATAGCTAGTTAGTTGCCTAGAAAAAAAAAAAAAAAAAGAATGGCATAGAAAAATCTGTCAAAATTACCTTATTTTGACTGCAATGGCATATACTGATAAAAAACAAAGAAAAGAATGTCAAAGAAAAGAGTATGACCAAAAAGGAATTGAACTGAGATCACCCATGTTTTCCAGAGCAGTATACTCACTGAAGAGCTGGTGTCACCGTTTGGGACAAGACTAATCCTATACCAAGCTCTCTTTAATTACCACTAAATTTTTTTATATGTATTTTGTTGCCAGTGCAAAAAATCCACAAATTATATTTACGGCATTTTCTTTTGTGGAAAATAATCTTGAACAAAAAGTTGTCGAGAAAGGCCAGAGAATACATTGGTGGACATACTCCATGCAAAAAGGAAATACATTTGATTAAATCATTCCTGGAATACTGATGATCTCACCAGAAAAGAAACAGTCAGTTCAAAAACAAAAACACATTAACAGGAGTAACAGGTTACTATTGGTCATTTGTATTGGTATTGGTCAAAGTAGAAACTGCCCGTCTGTGACACATTTCCCACAGATGACTGAAGTTCCCAACACCTGTTACTAGTTTGTGACTTACCTGTTGCTCTGGAACAATGTCTGAGAAGAAAATATCCGTCATCAGTATTACCGAGGGAGAGCTTTGCACTGAACTTCAGTACGAGGAAGCAGAGAGTAATAGTACTTCTGGGAGATGTGCCACCTGGGCTGTGCAACCTTCAGTTAATGACTTGAGACTCCACCTTTATAGTTCTGTGTTGAATGACTAGCAAAACTGTAACGAAACATCACATAAGAAACTGCTTATCAATCAGATCTCCAGATTTGCTGCTATGCAGTGTAGCCTGGCGGATCAACATTAATCGGAATGTACAACTTGCAATCGCATTGAAATTAAGAGATTTATTTACGACACAGAGTTTTCAAAAATCTAATCTAAAAGCAATTAGCTTAACAAACAGTAAATGCTACAATCACTAATGCTGGTACAGTCACAAAAGATATAAATGAAAGAAGATAACTTCTGTTTGTGTCTCCAAAGGTAATTCCAAAAATGCAAGAAGACAAAAGACCAAAAACCAGCAGAACCTGTAATGCCAAACATGAAAAGACAAGAGCAGCTTAAAACAAGAGCAAAGGAATAGGGTGATCCCAATAGGCCACAATTGTATGTGTTTTAAAGGGGGAGGGGACACCCACTCTCTTCCTGGCCCTTGCGGAATGAAGAAGTGTTTAGGAGAGGTCCAGAGAAAGACTAATCTCTTTCCTATTTTAAATATACTTTGTTTTTAATCATTCTACGACACATCTTTCTGTATGGTTAAAAGACAAATACCCCATATTTTGTGGAATTTTATAGAGGCTTATGCAGAACTTGTTTATTCAGGCTGTAAAGTTTTTTATTTTAATTATTTTGTTTTCAATTTGCTGTTGAAAGCATACAAAATACTTATTTCCCTCAGGATCTTTTTCAACTGAATAACTTCCTCTCCAAATATAATTAATACCTAGTAACATTTATTTTTCATATTATACAAACTTGAATTCTACCCAATGTAATGGTATGTTCTATCCCAAATATTCCATATATTAATTATAACTTTTGAAACATTTGATTTTTAAGGCTACAAAACAGAAAATGAAGGGGAAAAAGCACTGGTGGGAAGGAAAAATGTTTATATTAATGTTCTCCAAACAATTCCAAGGTGTAAGAAAAATGAAGCTGCACTGTCTGTAGAGAATAAAGGCATATTACATGGGACCTCTAGTGATGAAAATGAGCAACTGTGGCTTTTGCACATATTAGGATAATCTGTCTCGAAACTATGTAATGAAAATGAAACCTACTTGTGAAGTAAATTGCATTTAAAGATGATGAAAGGTTCATAAACATAAACTTCTTATTTCAAGTTACATATATAAACAAACTTGTACATTTTGTCAAATGAACCTGACAACCAACATCCTTTCTTTAGGTCCAGCAGTTTCATACATTCATTTAAATGTCTTGCATGAGGTAATATTTGTCACCAGATGCACAAAGCACATAAGATGGATATGCCATTCCTGTAGTTCATTGTATAAAACGATTAGTCTCGATTTAAATCTCCCTTGTCATGTGACTTTGTGTTGGCCGGATGTGTGTAATTGCTGCAGAGCCGTGGTCACGTGACATGAATTCCTTGTTTGGCGAAGCTTTGTAAAGGTATACAAGACGGTTCGAGGTGAACCGTCCTCTAATTTCAAAACTGTGTTTCTTTTGTATTCATTAGTTTAACAGAATGAAAGCTGGAGATTGTAATTGATTCTTCTGGCTGATAGCCTCGAAAATCAAGCGGACATGGGTTGCTGTTACAGCAATGAGACCGAGTCTATGCAGCAGGTAGGCTACTGTTTTGCGATGAGAGCATACTAACGAGCTAGTTATTTACTTTCAGGTTCTGAAACATACGCTAGCTCGCTACGTGGTCGTGTGAATGTGGCGTCACGTGAATACTTTATTGCGATGTTTAGGATATAAGGAAGATGAAGTGCTGTCTAGTTAAGGCGCACGAGTTGTAGAACGCAGTCTGACCAACTCTAGCACAGTTTGTAAACAAGGCGATGCTCGCTATCTTGATACTAGTAGGCTGGACTGGTAGACTGATGTACTGCTGTTAAGTTAGACAGTTGTAGGTGAGTAACTTCGTGTCTGTCTGTATCTTTAGCATAGAAGGTTTTCATCTTTAAAATATTTTCCCGGCGTGTGAACGTACGTATGGCTTCGATTCGCATGACCATGACATTTGTGTGTTGTGTCATATGACATCTGAAATGTACTGTCCCCCTCCTCGAGTGGCAGAAGACTCGTTCTGCATTAAAGGTGTAGCAATCTCTTTGTGTCTCGTTGTATTTAAACCTTTGAGCAAGTTTAAATGCATTCATTTTAAAAATCTGTAAAGCTTTCAGAAAACTGTTTTTTTTTTGCTCCATTTTTTAATTGCCATTTTTTATTTTTATTATAAAGATTGTGACTGTTGAGTATAACACTGAATTACACAGTGCCAGTGGTAAGCTGGTTACTCTCAGTAGGTCTCTGTCCTGTAACATTTCCTACCCCCTTTCCCAGGATGGGCTAAGGAAGCCTCTTATCCAGCATCCAAACCCAGACAGCAGAGCGATTGATAGCATGGAGCCCCCATCCTGCCCAACTGATGAGCAAGCCCTCCTCTCGTCCATCCTCACAAAAACAGCGCTGTGAGTTTTGATGTCTTCATAGCCATTGTTGACCACTGCATATAGCTGTCCACTGCCTACTTATCACACCCACTTCTTTTCTTCCCATCTTTCTCTCTTCCCGTGTGTTTACTGCCCCCCCCCCCCCCCCCCCCACAGGAATATAATTGATGTCTCAGCTTCAGGCTCCCAGGGCATGGAACAGCATGAATACATGGATAAAACCCGACAGTACAGGTTTGGTTCATCCCTTTTCATTACCAGAGTGAATCTGCTTTGTGCAGGGGTATCCATGTGCAGAGCAGGTGGGGGTGTACCTGTACAGAGCAGGTGGATGTGTCCCTGTGCAGAGCAGGTGGGGGTGTACCTGTACAGAGCAGGTGGATGTGTCCCTGTGCAGAGCAGGTGGGTGTGTACCTGTGTGAGGCAGGTGGGGGTGTCCCGGTGCAGAGCAGGTAGGGGTATCCCATTGCAGAGCAGGGGTGTGGGTTGCTAAGCTGGCGGATTACAGAGAGGAGAGGAAAGGGGCAGCTCACAGTACACATTTCTTATAAGACGCAGATGCGCTAGTATTCCACTCCCAAATTCCATTTGGTTATAACATGCAACAACAGGGTCCAACCTGTGCTCATAGTGTTTGACTATATCAAGAATCCAATTTCATTTCTTTGCGTTCTAGTACCAGGCTGGCAGTAGTAGGTGATGGGCTGTCCCAGAAAAAGCCTGCAGCTCTCCCATCCCTCACCAGTCAGCCACACAAAGTCCTCGCAAGCGACCTTATTTCATATCTGGACCTGCAGCAGGTATGGTAAATATTCAAGATTTTGTACACACCTAATCTGACCTTGTTAAAGTATCTTTTCATCTCTAAAATTAGATTCTTGATTAAGGCTAACTGGGATCTGAGTAAAGCTTGGACAACTGAAGGGCAAGATAGTAGGATAGTAGTGAGAGTGCCTTTCAAGCCCTTTGGTTGCTTTACACAGACTCCAATTAGCCTTAGTTAAGGACCTGTTGTTTCAATGGACTCTGTAAAACATTTAATGATAGGTGTTTAATAATGTTTAATATATTCAGTTGACCTGTTTATTTTTCAGGTTTCAAAGATAGCAGCCTATGCACACAGTGCAATTTCCCAGATAAAGGTGGATGCAAAAGAAGATTTGGTTGTGCAGTTTGCCATCCCCTGAGGGTGCTCTATAGTCCTCTCTTTTCATATTCTCCCTCTCCCTCTCTCAAATGGTTCCTCCCACACTCTAACTGTAAATAATCTGTAAATAATCCCCCATCTCTCTCCCCACCATCCTGGACAGCAGTCAACCAAACTCTTTAAAGCTCATGGCCAACAGAGCCAAACCAAACAAAACTTTTAAGCACTGATAAAGCTACGACAATGTTCAGAATGTCTTTTTTTAAGTTATGAACAAAATTGCATAATTCAATGCAACATCCAGTTCTGTGTGTGTGTGAGAGTGGTATTGTGCCCATCACCTTACTCAGAAGTGCCTCATGATTCAATAAAGGATGGTTGTGTGTGGAGAGGGGCTTTCTCAAACCCCTATCATCAAGAGTAAGGTTGAAGCGAGACTGCAGTGAGAGAATATTCTACACGTGAGTAAACCATCAAATATAGTGGCAGCAGAGTGACTGAAAAGAGTGTTGGCACAAACCTCAACCCAGCCTCATGATTGATCCTCCTCTCATTACATTGGCAGTCCATGAAGTCATGTATTATATTGACTTGGCTTGGACAGGGTGTGACTCTGAACCTCAGGTAGCCTTTGCTATGAAATGTGATGAAAGGAAGGCACTGTCAAGCTGAGTATTTTAATGTGGCATTCGGCCTTCATCAGTTATGGTCTATACATTAAAAAAAGATTAGCAGACACATTCACAAAACAAAAATAAACATGAATTTTAAATTTCATTTACAGCTGGTTATGTACTGGAGAAGTTCAATTTAAGAGTATAGCAGCAAGGCCTCCCTGGGACCTCCAACCTTTGAGATATCAGTCCTGCTCCTTAGCCATTCATTTACTTCGAAGGGTATGTACTGTACTGGAGTGTCACTGTGCCTTACAGACTCTGACAGTGGAGATGTGCTTTTGAAGCTTCACCCTCTTAATCCCAGTTGAGTTGCACGACACAAAGAAGAACATATCATAACATAGCAAAAGAACATGAGAAGAACAAGTCAGAAGTCCAGGTCAGAGTCTGGGTAGAACACTAAATTCAAAGAGACCATTTGAAGGTCAACATCCCAAGGTGATCAGTCATACAAATATTTTGCAGCATAAAATATTTCAGGCCAAATGTTACCTTATCACTATGGGCATTCAAATTTTATCAGCTGTAAAAAACAGTTTTAGCTACTGTTTTCATTTTTGTGTATAATATACTTATGTTCTTTCTGTTCTGTTTCAAGGACATTGCCACTGCAGAAGCAAGCACTTTTTTGGTGTGTTAAAGGGAAAACATACAGCAGATAAATATCCTAACCATACATTTTATTTTATTGCAGTATGCATGTTTGAATGTGAAGTTCATTTACCTTGTTCACTTCTAGAACTAGTACTAAAATGTGTTTATTGAAATTCTCTTGGTAGTTCCAGTGCAGCGGCATTATACATTGTTCAAGTGTTTTGTCTTTCAATGTGTAGGTCTTAAATGTTGGGAGGTGCGTGAAACAATCTTAAGTATCGTTGGGAGTTGAGAGGAGTTATGACGTCTGTGAGTGGAGCTGCAATATTCTGTCACTTCAGCTTGTATGAAACAATCAAAATAATTTCCCCTTTCCAAATGAGTTATAGCACCCATTATGTGTTTAATAACCACTCCTCAGGAGTTTAGTATAGCTCATATATATCCAATTATACAGGTGTAAATTGTCTTGAATGATTCTTTAAATGGTACATTTAAGGCTCACATCAGAGATTAACCAGACAATCCATAGAAACCTAAAAAGTTCACCACGTTTGTATGCCATAAGCATGTTTATTTCCTCTTGTAATACGACTTTAATCCTTAAACATTTTTTCCACTCACAATGGACAGGCTCACATCACAATAAAACGTCGACAAAATAGCCCTTAGGCAGCCCTGTCATTTCAGACCAAACACCATATAAATCCAGCCACACAGGCCTAAATCATGAAGTTCCACAACTCCACACAAAAGATAAACTACATTTCTAAAAGTATATGGCCACCCCTCCTAAGTAGTGCTTTGGCTATTTTATTTGCACCCATTGCTAATGGGTACATAAAATCAAGCATACAGCAATGCAACAAACATTGACAGTAGAATCGGTTGTACTGAAGAGCTGAAGATGCCACCTTTCCAACCAATCATTTTGTCAAATTTCAGCCCTGCTAGAGCTGCCCCAGTCAAGTACTGTTATTTTGTAGTGGAAACATATAAGAGCAATAACAGCCCAGCCGTGAAGCAGTAGGCTACCCAAGTTCACAGAATGGCACCACCGAGTAAAAACCTGTCCTCGTTGCAACACTCACTACAGAGTTCCAACCTACCTCTGGAAACGTCAGCACAAGAACTGTTTGTCAAGAGCTTCATGAAATGGGTTTCCATGGCCGAGCAGTCATACACAAGCCTAAGATCACCATGCACAGTGCCAGGTGTCGGCTGGGCTGATGTAAATCACACCGCCATTGGACTCTGGTGCAGTAGAAACAAGTTCTCTGGAGTGATGAATCACGCTTTACTATCTGGCTGTTTCACGGATGAATCTGTGTATGGTGGAATTTATACTGTAGCTCCCACTGTAAAGTTTGATGGAGGAGGAATAATGGCCTGGGGCTGTTTTTCATAGTTTGGCCTAGGCCCCTAAGTTCCATGAAGGGAAATCTATATACTACAGCATACAATGACATTCTACAGAATTGTGTACTTCCTACTTTGTGGAAACGGTTTGGGGAAGGCCCTTTCCTGTTTCAGCATGAAAATACCCCTGTGCACAAAGCAAGGTCCTTAAAGAAACGAGTTTGGTGGGGAAGAACTTGACTGACCTGCACAGAGCCCTGACCTCTACCCCATCTAACAGGTTCATGTTTGTTCCTTAATTTAGAAATAAAAATCTTCTACATAATTACAAAGGGAGGTTGACATAAATATCTTCAATTATTCAACATACTGATGGCACAAAGTTGGCAACATTTTAAGCTCTTTGGTGTGGTACAGATGCTTAGTTATTAAATACAGGCCTGTTTTCTCCAGTATGTTTGTTTAATGAGCTGTGCCTTTCTGCATCTCACCAGTTCAGCTCAATTGTCTTTTAAATGATAAAGGAAGTTTTCCAAGCTCAGTTTTTCAGCGCTTTCATTTCCTCTGGAAAATGTTCATGGTGAAGCATTGTGTGACAACCTGCTTGCAAATAACGCTATACAAAAATAAAGATTAATTAATCAACTAAATTAGAAAAGCTCCTCCTTATGAAAGGTAGATGGAAGAACAATGCACTTAAAGTGGCCCCAGCTTAAATGGAGTTGAACTGTCAACAGTTAAACTGTTTAGCAAACAAATGCATATAGGTTAATTGTTTGCATATAGGAAACACCCAGGCTGTAAATTCTATGTAATTTAAACTGTTGTTAGGCAATACTGATACAACCCCGATATTATCGTATATTGGGATTGTATCAAAGCTTGCAAGTTGCTTCTGAAATCACGTAGCAACCAAGCCAGCCACAATGTTGGAAGACCAGCGTTACTTTTGGTAGTGGGAAAATAGCACAGCCTACTGGTCATGATGGCGACATCGGTTTAAACTGTCTTTGGGCCAGAAAAAGAGCAATAAAAATGCAGGTGTTGATCCTTACACTGTAGCTAATGTGAATTTAAGCATGCTTGAATGAACACTCAACTAGTTAGCTAGCTTTAAATTAGCCAGGCTAAAAAAAATGTAAAGCCATTATTCATCTACACGTAGAAATATATACAATGAGCTCCATAATGTTTGGGACAACGATGTTCTATCTTGATTTGGCTTTGTATTCATCAATTTTAGATTTGTAATCAAACAATTCACATGGTTAAAGTACTGATTCTCAGCTTTTATTGAAGGGTATTATCATCAATTTACCCATATACACTTTGCCAAACCCGGACACCCTTTCTTGTGGCGTTTTTATACATAGTACCCCCATTTTAGGGCACCATAATGTGTGAGACAAGAGGCTTGACAGGTGTTTCTGATTAGATAGGTGTGTTCAATTGCTTCCTAACTGCAGGTATAATAAATATCAGTATATAGTCATCATGATTCTATACTTTTTATTTCTTTTGGAGTCTGTTACTGGCATTTGTCAACATGAGGACCAGAGGTGTGAAAATCATGGAAGCCCTTACAAGGCTGAGAAATAAGAAAAACAGTCACAGACATAGATCGAAACTTTTAAAGCTAAGGCTTACCAAAATCAACTGTTTGGATCATCATTAAGAAGACGGCACTGGTGAGATGGTAGACCAAAGAAGATCTCAGTTGATGACCAAAGAATTCACTATAACATAATGAAGAAAAATACCCGAACACCTGTCTGACAGATTAGAAACATTCTTCAGGAGGTAGGCATGGATGTGTCAGAGACTACTCTCCGCAGAAGACTTCGTAACAGAACACCAGAGGCTACACTGCAAGATGCAAACCAATAATTAGCAGCAAAAACAGGATGGCAAAGTCACAATTTGCTAAGTACCACCTAAAAGGCCCTGCAGAGTTCTGGAAAAAGGTATTGTGGTCCGATGAGACCAGAATTCACTTGTATCAGTGATGGCAATACCAAAGGGTGGAGGCCAAAAGGAACTGCCCAAGATCCAAAGCACCCCCTTATCTGTGAAAAATGGTGGTACAGGTGTTATGGTTTTGTCATGTATCGCTGCCACAGGTACTGGCTCGCTTGAATGAATTTTGAAGAGTACAGAAGCATATAACAATTATAAAACAAACATTCAAACAGTAATGCCTGATTTGCTTAAAACTGTTTGCTTTTTGGAAATTAAAGAGGCAAGCTTGCAATTATTGTAGAATTCAGCATTACGAACTGGGTGTCCCTCCAGCCCCCTACAAAAAAAGAGGGGGTGAATATTACAACCAATCAGTGAAAATGATCTCATGCTGTAGAGTGAAGTGGCTGTATCTCAGTAAGACAGTGGGCCAGATTGTTGAGCCTTTCTTCAGAGTGGTTCTCTTTCATTTTCTTCCTGATGTACTGGGCTGTTTTCTCAGATGTGTTTCTCAGATGTGTTCCTCCTTCCACCTTCACAATGCCTCGAAGGAGTTCTTGATTGGACTCCAGAGAAAGGCCAAGCAGGAAGCGGAGGAACATGTCAAAGTTTCCATTCGGGCACTGCAAGGTCCTATCGACTGCACTCTTGTGCACATCGAGCAAGGATGTTTTGAATATCCTTGAGAACGTACTGCCAGCTTGTTTCTCAAGTACATTCTTGTTGTGGTTTCTACAGCTCATAAATACATATAAAGCAGCCAGATACTCCTGAATGTATAAATGCATGAAGCAGTACATCTTCTCTCGATACAACGCATACTGTTCTTTGAAGAGTTCTGTGCACAACCCATAATACACAACAGCTTCTCTGTGACAAATTCCAGTCTGTTCCCACTGCTCTTCATTTAGAATGAGCTTGTCCTGTTCCAGCATTTGAAATGCCAGTTTCCCAAGCTTCGTCAGGAATTCTCTCCCTTCCACAATCACAAACTCCTTCTTGTGATACTTCTGTTGCTTGGTATTCAACTGAATGAGTAGGAACCGGGTGAACATTTCAGTCACAGTTTTGGGGATTTCTCCACTGGATGTGCAAAACACTTTCTGAAGCATATCCGACGCAGTCCAACAGAACATTGGTAGGTGACACATTATGTAGAGGCTCCTTTCTGACTGCAAGTGCGTGATAATTCGGTCTGCCAGGGCCTGGTCATTGATTGTCTTCTTGAAGTACTCCTCCTTCTGTGCATCATTAAACCCTTGTACCTCTGCCACCCGATGGACACAATCATTAGAGATCCGTCTGGCTGCTGCTGGCCGGGAGATGATCCAGATATAAGCAGAAGGAAGAAGATTCCCCTTAAAGAGGTTCGTCAGCAACATGTCCATCGAGGTTGGCGTATTTATATTGCACCACATCTCATTGTGGTAGAAGTTCAACGGAAGTTCACACTCGTCCAGGCCATCAAAGATGAACAACACTTTGTAGTCATCAAGACAGCTGATGGTGTCTAGCTCTTTCATTTCCGGAAAGAAGTGGTGAATGAGCTGTATCAGACTGTACTCTTCTGACTTCAGGGAATTCAGTTCATTAAAAGGAATAGGAAAGACAAAATACATATCCTGATGGCCCTCTCCTTCAGCCCAGTCAAGAATGAACTTCTGCACACAGACTGACTTTCCAGTGCCAGCCATCCCCTTCATCAGCAGAAATCGATGGTGTTTCATGTAACCGCCCAAAGAGGTAAATAGGTCTCTACACTTGATCTGAAACTCTTCAGATTTTGTCTCTACCATTTTCCCAATCTGCTTCACCTCATGTTCAGTATTTATACTCCCATTTCCCGCATCAGTGATGACAAGGTCTGTGTAAATGCTGTTTAAGAGGGTTGAATTATCTTGTTTAGCTAACCCTTCAGATATGAAAGTATACTTCTTCTTCATGCTGGCCTTCAGTTCATACTGCATTTCATCTGTAACACAAAAGACAACAAAACAAATTCATTTGTGATTTGAGAGCTGATACATGACACTGACCATGATCCATTATATTTTCATGAGCTGGCCAACTACCTTCTACTTTATGATTTGATCAACCATAATAAATACTGAATATAAAAACATGGAAACAGAAACTGTGATTGTTCCCATAGTCACAGGAGTCGGAGTTGATAATAAATGTTATTCAGAACAAGAATAACTAGCCATGTTCAGGTTAAGTGTATGTGTAATTGAAAAGTTTTTTTTTTCATTTACAAAAGAAGTTCAGCAGTGAAGCATTACATAAATCAATGCAAAAATCAGTGTGTTGATTCTTCATAGATATTTGTGTCAAAAGTGAAGCTTCAGATACACTATATGGCCAAAAGTATCTGGACACCCCTTGGTCTTTGGCTGTTTTTCATGGTTTGGGCTAGACCCCTTTCCAATGAAGGAAAATCTTTATGCTACACCATATAGTCACATTCTAGACGATTTTGTGCTTCCCCAACAGATTGGGGAAGGCCCTTTCCTGTTTCAGAATGACAAGATCCCTGGGCACACAGCGAGGTCCATACAGAAATAGTTTTGTCAAGAACGGTGTGGAAGAACTTCATTGGTCCGAACAGAGCCCTGACCACAACTCCACCCAACACATTTGGGATCAATTGGAAAGCCAACTGCAAGCCAGGCCTAATCACCCTATCAGTGTCCAACCTCACTAATGTTTTTCTGGCTTATTAGAAGCACATTCTTGCAACAATGCTCTCTACCATCTTGTATAAAGACTTCTCAGAAGAGTGCAGGCTGTTATAGCAGCAAAGGGTGGGCTAACTCCTCATTAATGTCCATAATTTTGGATGAGATGTTGGATGTCAGATGTCCACATACTTTTGGCCATGTCATGTATCTTGATGGACAGATAAAACAGAAGCTAGCTCTTACTTCTCTTGCACATCCTCTGCAAGAATTTTGCAGTTTCCTTTAGTTTCATGTAATCCAGGATGAGGAGGGTGATTTTCAGAGAGCCTTCCATGTCACACCTCTCAAGCATTTTATCAACAAGGTCCAAGACCTTATATTCCAGCAAAGAACTCTCAAAGATTTGTGGGTACTGACCCACCAGACACTTCCTGAAATATCTCCGCTCATCTTCCTCTAATTTTTCCAGAGTTGCATGTAGTGCCTGGAGAAAGTACAAAGCAAAAGGAAACTTACAACATAATTAGGCCATGTCATTAAGCAAACATGACAACATTATTTACATTAGATTTACAGAGAGGTCATCAAAACTAAAGGAAAAAAACAAAAAAACGAATTTCACCTGAACAAGTGCTTGCATATTGCTGCGTAACATTATGGCTGACTGCGCAACATTATGCTGAAGCAATCATTCATGCTGTTGCTCAGGGCTCCCTGAGTCATCAATTAAACTGAAATGTATGGAAAATAGTTACAACGCTGCAAAGTGAGGTTTTGCACGTGGCTGATGAAAATGCCTTCCTGTGCAGTGTTTTTCACCACTGTATTGGCATACCTTCAGGCTTTAGCTAGCTTTATCTTGTTGCTATGATTGAATACAAATTTTAGGAAATGGAAGAATATTTTTATGAACTCCCAGATAGATGTTATTGTCCAGTGCGTCATGCAGTTGCAGATGAGACTGCAGGAAGGGGGTTCTTGCTAAATGGATGACCTATGTTACAATGGTGGCACTAAAAAACTCTGTATTTGGCATAGTTGTCATGTATCACCTACTAATAAAGTTAGAAGTTAGACTGTTTGTTGTTTACACTCATAGTTTGGTTGCAGGAGCACTGAATGTCTCAGTTGTGCAATTTCAAGATGCCAGCATGCAGGCCATTAGGGGGCTTGTGCGAAGGGGTTACATAGAATTAAACGATATTGCAAAAGCCCTAAAACACCAAAATAGATCATGAATTAGCCAGATGGAGACAAATAGAGGCCTTCTTTTCTCTTTTTGGTGCATTCCGCCATGCCGGACTATGCTCTTTTAAGGTGCTGTGCCTGCAGGTGGAAGTGAACTTGGTGAAGTGAAATAGACATTGTCTGTAAATCACGATATCCAGCTCCCATTCTTAAGAGCAGTAGAGTACCTGGAGAAAACCCACGCGAACACATGGAGGCCCTACGCAGAGGAACTGGCCGAACTTGAACCTCCTTCTGGCAAGGCAACACTTCTAACCACTGTCGATATCCCATACTACTGTTATATCGCCCAGACCTTGTGTTTACACATACAGTGAGCTTACCTTTGACATGAAGGGCAAATTCATAGCAGGGTGCCTCTGCTCAGTGATACCAAGCTGGACCATAACCTCTGCTTTGTCTAAAGGGACCCAAAGGGTGCTGCACTTTGAGCCCTCTGTTTTTCGCACCTTTGGTCTGGGGAAATAAGAAACCAGAATCAAAATAAGAAACCAGAATTCAATTCTGGTACTTTCACCTAAAGGACTGATGAAGGAGTATTCTTGAGCATGAGGATACAAACCTGTGGCAGTAACTTACTAGAATGCCATTTTGGACCAAAGCAGATCAAGGACCTGAGTAATATACAAATCTCTCAACTCACTCAATCATGGTAAAATACTGCCCATCACACACTGCACTGCTTGTCTAATTAACTTTTTCAATACATTTTTCATTACTATGGAAAATGTACAACAGATTTACAAAACATTGTTTCCTTTTTAAAATACCAGTCACAAAATCAAAATTAACAAAATGGTTTAAAAGGGGAATTCCACCATAGAATTAACTTTTACTTGTAGAACTTTGGCTGTCCTCCTTAACATGAGCTCTCAGCCAGCTCTCTACCGGCATTGAATGCAGAGATATAGCCCCACACTACTGTGCATGCTCCAGGTACCTACTTTACTAAAGACTACAACGGGTAGGCACTTACAGTCTATAAGCGGGCGTCAGACAACGCCAGTCACAGGTTGCTACTCTTATTGAATTCAAATGGAGGGGCTGGGCATTACTACTTGGCTGGGAGAGAGGATAATGTTACTCGGTAGCAAGCTAGCTACTAAAGAAAGAAAATCCAGGTTTATTATTTTACTAATTTTTTATTATTAAATCTGGGTGTTCAATTTACTTTTCTGCTTAAGTTCTACCAAAAAGAAAATGCCACTTCAGAGCGACAAACTGCATTGGTTTAACGTAACTACAATTTGAAGAACAGTGATTTATGTAGTTGACTCACAGAATGCCAATTTGAATATGGTCACAACTTGTCCGAATATATTATGTCAACCAAACATTCCACATTTTTATAGAATACCGGTGGTGAGAGAGAATAGGGGAAAGGAGATGAAGGTGTTCAGCCAGGCGAGGAGAAATGTATGGTTGACATTTGTTGATGTTCCGTCATACGAGAGCTCATATGGATATTCTCCACATCTATGCATTTCAATAAATTATCTGACAAAAATATCTCGCTTGTCTCTTGTTCATTCATTGCTGATTTTTGTTGCTTTTCTAAACAATGCATCGACAGCGAAATGACCTGCTTGACTTGTCATTTTAGTGGAACAAAGACAAAGGTAGCCTATGTGAATTAGCCTGAGAAATCAATTTGCAGTATTACAGTTCCACTGCCAGTTAAAAATAAAATGTTTTCAAAGTAGGATTTAGTCGCTTCAAGTGTAGTTACACTGTCTCCAACATTTGGATCAATTACCTCAATTTGCGCTGTCATTCTACTGCAAGCATGGATTTAAATGTTTTCAGTAAACAGTTTGTCAAGTTTCTGTGTTGTTCTTTGTAAAACATGCTTCTGATGTTTGAGTAATGTTAGCCATCACACCAGAGCCTACAGCTAGATAACCCAACGTTTATTATGAAGGTACAAGTGGTTATGTACAGACATAATTTTAATTTAAATCGGCGTACTTTGCTTTTCTTTATAGAACTAAATTTCTCTTGCATGTTGGCTTAGTCTCTTGTGAGATTCTTTAATATTTCTCAAATGCAATTAAGATTAATAGTACATGACTTCAGTTAGATTGATTGTGCAGTTAACCCACAACAAAAGACACAAACATGCACTTAAAATAATACATTGCTGCCAGTAATAAATATATTGTTTATGACTGGTAGTAATATGTAAACGGAAGTCTGGTTATATAATATGTGTATGGTAAATGCATAGTGGCAGTGATATGATGCTGGAGCATAGCAGTGGCATGCAGTTGTCATTTCGTTAACTAGCATGGCATATTGCAGCACTAGCAAAATGCAAATAGCAGTAAGCTAGCATTAGCTTTGCTCTGTTTGATTAAAATGTGGAATCAAACATGCTGAAGGCTTTCTAGTTTGCAGTATAATAAACCACAGTACAAATTATTATTATTATTATTTTTTGATGTGTACTGTTGGGTTTGGCTGACATTTTTCAGTGGTCTGTGATTTCACCACGGTCTCTGGTCTACCCCCGAATGTGCTCCTGTATCCATACTATGGATACTATCCATGTTCCCCATCTCATCCAGGGACAGTTGATCCTCATCAAGAAAGGGCCACAGAGAGCACAAAAGTGCACTACACCAGTTAGCTTGCAAACTAATACTGTTTACAGTAGGAACAGCAGCTAGTTACCCTGATTCTCTCTATGATGCAAATTCAGCCAACTCCCCCTTCGCCCCTATGGGCACAGATATAATTAATCAGTTAACGCCTTGATCCATGAAATGAGCGAAATGTTATTTTGCAGTGGAATTCCCCGTTAATTACTTCAAAATCACTTAAATACTACTTCGCAAAGAAAGTGCAGCAGATATTGTAAACTAACCCCGCATATACATTACTTTTCACCACACAGATAATGTAGGCTACTTCTTAATTTACTTCACCTTGGTCCCATCCAAAAGGGTTCGACTGGACATTCCCCTGATACATCACTCTCCTCAGAACAGCTGGATGCACGGGAGTCTGGCCTATCCAGCTGAATCCTAAAAACAGACAACACCCAGCTAATCCATTGATGACAACAAACAAACATTGCAGCATTAGCTGCAAAAACCTCTAATATTTTCTAATATACATGTACTGAAGAAACATGGTTACATTTAATTCCCTTCACGATATTTATCCATTTTTGAGCAAGACTCAAAGCATACAGAAAGTGTATGAAATGGTCATAAAGTTACTAAAAAGGGTAACAAAAGGTTAATAGAAAAATCAAAATCAACTCTTCCACAAGAGTAATTTTACACTATTTGCCTTTGATTTGACCATTCACTGGGTTTGCAGCTCCGCATCACAGATGACTGTGCAATCCCCTTAATAACTACTACGACTGAGTTATGTGCATGTTTTTATAAAGACCCATCCATACTGATGAAAACAATGTGCTGGGAATTTTCATGAAATTATGCAACAGCATGAAATATGGAGAATACAAGAGTATCAGTAAAAGTAAGATTTAAAAGGGACCATCTGCATATTATGAAATTAAGAATTTCATCATCCAACATGAAGGTATTGCTAGTCTCTCTGACACAAGTATACCAGTACCTTGGAACGGTTGGACAAAGTTCTTCACTGTAATCACTGATGTCATCATCAGATCTTACATCGCTCTTCATGGACTCATAACTAGGGGCCGGAGATGGAGGTCTATCGTCTAGGAGCCTGCACAGAGGAAACGGGACACTTTAGGCCTTGAGCACTTCACTTTGTCTTAAAATGAAATTCGGAAATAGTGCTTATTTATGGGCGGGTTCCTGTCAGTGTCCAAACACCACATTAGCAAGTGAACGGACAAATGTATCTGAATTAACAAAACATTATAGAAAAACTTTCAGTACTTGGTTTCTTCAAAGAAGTAAGCTATGTCTTGGGTAAAATGGGGGTTTCAGTCTAGTCATTTAAAAGAATTTTCACCAGCTCTGTTAACATACTCTGTCAACCAGGCCTTACCTACCGATGCAACTTGACATGTACATCCCATAATATTACTAATTTCTTCTCACCTCTTACGGCCCATAGTTCCTGGTGAAGTTTCGCCGAGCAGCAGAAAGATATTCCTTTCAGGTGCCACTTCCCCTTCCTCCTCACCAGTCCAACTCATTTCAGAAGCAGGCAACCCCTCTTCGTGATCATGAAGGAGACTCATCTTAGTATCCCCATTTACAGGTTTGGTTGGAACAGAAGGCTAAGGCACACCCATCATCTTCTTTAGCTGTGTCATAAAACCGATAGTCAATTAAATGTTCTGACATGCCCATAACAAAACAAAATATTCCAGAAGGGAAAACAAGTTTGTCAAGCAAGCAGCCAGTTGAGAGCCACCAGCAGCCTTGTGCATGGACGTGTGTGAATTTTATGAGAACTACGGTAATAAAGCATGTCATAGATTGAACTGAGAAATAAAATTCTGAAAAGCCCTTAATGTTATGTGGGGTTTGCAAGTAAGACCACTGACAAAAAGGAAGGACAAGAATTCTTTGAGTGAATGTATAAAAATGATTTAAAGACAGCCAGTTGGAATGTGTGGATTCATTAGTGTGGATTCATCAGAATAAAGGGTAGGCTACACTGTAGTGTTCTCCTGAATACCATAACTTCACATTCAAAATAGAGCTAAATATAGGAAATGCAAGCTGATGCTGACAATAAAGCTGCACGGACCCCAGTTATTGTTACCCATAGTGCATTAAAGTAATCATATTACCAATTTGTTGCTTCATTAAAACTGCTGTCTGTGCTTCAGCACCAAAAAGGTCAGACTGACGTGTGACAAATAATACTTAATGATACAACAAATTAAAAATAATGATAATAATATATTTATTTGTATAGCACCTCCCAGCTGAACACAACGTGCTTCAAAACAATACAAGAGACTAAGATAATAAGATATTAAAATTACATATTAACGAAAGTCTAAGAATAACATAATCTGCTAGCTAAATGCCTGCTGAAAGCTCTCAGTTGCCTGCTCAGTAGGATACCGCTGTGAAAAAACACAGGGAAGTAGTCTCAGTATTTATTAGCCTACTGAACTAAAAAGAATGACGTGTTTATCTTAATTAATAATTTAGCCTGCCGACTAAATTTTGTTGTGAACGCAACGTTTGGTTAGCATTGTTTAACAGTAAAGCGGTTAATTAACCGAATAGTCAAAGAAGTCAAATGCTTTTTTTTCATATGCGGGATCTACATATGTAGACATGCTTTCACTCGGTTTCGATGTAGGCTACAACATCGATATGAACAGCTAACTGGCTAACTTGGCGACGTTCATTTTTAAACTACCATAAAGAATTATGTACAAACATCTAACTCCCCGTGAACAGCTAGCAATTGACTTTTCTCGAAATAATATTTTCTACAAATTATGTTACCTTTTATGTTGCCTTCTCCTCTCCACCTAAAATGGCGTCGGCAAACAACAGATAACGCGAGAAACACGTATACATGTCTATGCTGGGAACTGGGAAGGGCAGGAAAGCACGAGATGACTTTCGGCTCGCCTCGAAAACAGTCGAGAGTGGCCGATTGCAGTCGGGGGAGGAGTCAAAAAGTCGGACACGAATGTGTAAAGCGTTCAATTGTGATTACAGTCTCTGGTCAGTACTCTGATAAAAATAATTTGGTGTCTGACAGTTCATGAAGTTTATCTTGGAATAATGATGGATAAGATAGAAGTCTCATAACTTCCTTGTGGGTGGTGGCAGCTTTTCTGAGCCAAAAGGCGCTTCGGTAAAACCAGAGCAAGTCGTTTCCCATCATGTATGAAGTTGTGGAGTCGGTGGAGAGCAACTGCGTCGCCTACAGAGACTGTAAAACTAGCCTAGCCTTGCCCTGAAAATTACGAGCGCCTCGCTAACGTGAGATTTCCGCGGCTCGCGCAGTCGGATTTCCAGAGCACCATTATACAATGTGCTTGGCAAGGCGGTGGTCAAACCTGCGCAGCCCTAGCTAATCTCAAACAAGCCGATGCTCTGCCCACTTGTGCTGAACGAAGAAAAGACACTGGCCCGCGAGATCTGGCAACTCTAGGCACAGGTGTACTTCCGGGTTCTTCACAGTTTCGGTTAGGGCTAACCGAAACTAATGAAGACAGACTCTACAACATTATTTTTAACCATCTTGGCAAATAAGCGACTTCGTCGTCAGAAAGTAACAGATGAGCAGCAACATGCATTATGTTGCAGTTTTTTGGAAAAAATTATTAGCATTTAGGCAAAGTCAAGATCATGTGAAGGGGAAAAATGAGGCCAAGAAAGATCTAAACACAGCCTTATTATTGAAATGGATTAGGAACAGCTGATGGCATAACCATTTGTTGCCTGTAACTACACCCTGCTGCCTGACCATTCTTGTGCTACACTACCCAAGGGGAAGCACATGCATTACTGAAAAAAGTTAAGAATTGCATGCATCTCTTTATATTCTGTTTCAAATTTTGACTCCCACAGATGGGATAATTAAGTGGATATTACATGGACAAGTGATTGCTTTCTTCTACATTTATTTCCACTTTCATCAGTTTGTTAGTCTGTTTTGGACAAGGTGACAAATTTGAAGTGAGCCCAATTAACAGAGCAAGTGGACATTCTTCTTGTAATGTGAGTAGTGATTGCCCATACATTGAAGACTGGGCTGCTTTCAATACCCAGTTACTTCATGACGTTGCAAACATTCCCTTAGCTGTTCCCTAAAATATTTTTACTGCTACCTCCTCATCCAGTGGTATGATGTACATTTTTGTAAGGTATGTGCTCCACAGGTGATTATAGTAAAAAAAAAAAACACTTGGCCCACTGATTATATTGTCCATATTGATAGGGGTTTATAGGGGTTAAATCCAAGATGAAGCTCACCTGATTTAATGATCAGACAGGGTGTAAGTGTATTTAGGATATTATTTAATAAGGCTTATTCACTTTCTCAGTAACTAAATATGTTGCAGTATTTTAATATGTGCGGTAGAAAATAGAAACATCTGAATTAATATCTGCTTTTATTTCTATTTTTCCGTCCTGTTGGTCACCGGAAGTTTTTTTTTTTTTTTTTACTCACGTCATATTTGTGAAATCGGATTGTTACCAACCCGAGAAAAGGTTTATGATACGCTATGGAAAGAAGGGTTGTTAATCAAGCTTCATAAAATGGGAATTGAGGGAAACATCTTCAGTTGGATTAGGGATTTTCTAAGTGATAGGTCAATTCAGGTCAAGATAAGGTCAAAGATCTCAGGTAACCATGTTGTAGAAAATGGTACGCCCCAGGGGAGTGTTGTAAATCCTACGTTATTTTCAGTCATGATAAATTGTATATAGGGACTGCAGTGGTGATTCCCAGTCACCAGACTGGAATCAGTAAGAGAACATCAGATTATTTGAGCATATATGCTGTTGAGCTAATTGCAGTTCTGTTAGCGTTAGAGTGGGTGGAAGGAGTGACGGCAAATAATATACTCATCTGAGGTGACTCTGTATCAGCAATGTCAAGCATTAAAACAGGATCAGGAAATAATCACCAAGATATATGAACTGTTGTTTAATAATTCAAGGATAACTAATCAAGGGAAAAACATAGAGTTCATGTGGGTACCAGCACACTCAGGAATCCAGGGAAATGAGAAAGCAGATAAATTGGCAAAGGAGGTGGTCAGGAGAGAGTATGTGGCCCTTAATGTTAAACTTTCAAAATCAGAGGGGAAAAGCATAGTTTGGAGGGGAGTAATCAAACAATGGCAACAACATTGGGATAGTGCAACAAAAGGAAGACATTTATATAAAATACAAAATAAAGTAGGAATGGCAAGAAACAGTGGAACCGATAGAAGAGAGCAAGTAATCATGAGTAGATTAAGAATTGGTCACAGCAACTTGAATAGCATACTATTTATTATAGGAAAACATCCAACTGGCTAATGCGATCAGTGCCATGAGTTAGAAACAGTGGAGCATGTCCTGATTGAATGCAGGAAGTATGATCAAGACGGAAGGGTAATGTTTACAGTATTACAGAGACTAGAAGTGGAGGCAAGGTTTACAGATCTGCTTGAATGTGGGGACACGGTGGAGGGAAAGAAGAGGATATTTAGTTTTTTTGAGGACAACTGGTATAAGTAAAAGGACAGAGAACCAGACAGCAATGCATGATTAGATCCAGAAGGAGGCGGTAATGCAACTACAAAGGATTTAAACTGCCATCAAACACCAAAGAAGAAGAAGCAGTTACCAACCCGACATACGTCAGGACGTGTGCTATTTCTTCTACCGGTCAGGTCCGAAGGTGTTGGCTGGACGAGTTCGTAACAACGTTAACATATCCATTTGTTGTTCAGTATTCTAATAACCTGCGTATCTACAGTATTTGAGAATGTTTTAGATGTGTTGAGGTAAGGCGATGTTACTTCATGTGATTTTAATTTGAAGGAACATTACTACGTTAGTTTGAAATAATCTCGCTAGAAAATATTTGCTGTGACGAAACGGGGAACCAAGCTAACCAGCTACGTGTGATAGCATTTTGAGGCCTGCTCGCAGTAGCTAAGCCAAGGAGACATTTTGTAGGCCAACGTGAAATGTTGATTGTTCTGTTGCAACATGGAGACTTCGCTATGTAACGTTCGTTCGGTTAGAAATTTGTAACGATTTACTTGTTCTGTTTATTTGCATTTTTGACGTCTTTATTGACTAACGTATCAGGCGAGTAGATAGAGAGAGAGTTCGGTAGTCTCCAGTGTAGTTGAATTAACGTTAATCGAAGCGTTTGTTAGTTTAGCCAGATTTGCTGGCTAATAATAAAAACTACTGCCAGCTAGTTTGCTCGTTTTCTGGTGATGATGGCAGGCAAAGCAGTACTGACTGACTCAATTGTGCCGCACGATTTGTGAGTAGTCGGTAATTGTTAATTGACGTTAAGTTAATCGATAGCTTCTGGATAGGAAGTGAGTTTGTTTTGAATGTAACGTTACTAGCTAGGTAGTCTAGCCAGCACCTAGAGTTTATTTGGCAACTAGCAGTAACGTTAGCTACCGTCGCTTTCAAACAATTCCAGAGTTAGGCTAGGTAACCAAGATCGCTCGCCAATTTTATTACAGTTGACCGCAACGTTGGAGAAACTGATAAACATAGATAAAACTCGCGTTAGTTCACTTCTGACTTGAGTGTGTTGGTATCTATTTTTAATCTACTCTGAGTTGATTTGGAAACTCGACAAATTCCACATCTAGACCGTTTTAGTATTTGCTTTGATCAAGTTGCACGCAGTGCCAAGTACATTCGTCAACGTCAGTTCTGAATGTTTTTGAAAACATAACCGTTACCGGTTTGACCATTTCGCCCTCCTAGAATAGGTTTTCGCCAAATGCCGAAGATGGTCAGGCCTTATTCTGGATCTCCTCGCCTAAAACACCGGTAAGTCAATGTGTTGTGTGTGTGCTTAGGAGACGGACTGGGAGTGAGATTTTTTCAGGGCGGCACTTAAGGATGTTAACTTTACATCAGTGCTACGGCCAGGGCTCTACACTGCGTTAGTGCGCTCCTAAATTTTTCAACTTTAGAGCACATGTGGTCCTTCGAAAAAAAATCTAGAGCCCTTCTGACCCCGTCTAATTAACCCCTTCGGTAAGTGATTGAAAAACGTATACAAATAGCAATCGGTTGAATGCAATTGTCAATAGAATGAAAACAATAATTTATTCTGAATAGCAGCAACTTTTAAAAAATGTTTAATGCTCAGAAATAGGTCAATTGCTTTTTGGATCTCAAAATCTAAATGGCATGTTAGCCTATATTACGTTTATTTAAAAATTGGTGCGTCAAGAATTAGTCGATAAATACCTACCTTATACCATCAACCTTAAAGATGCTGCTCAAGCACTTAGGTTAAAAAAATAAAAATAAAAAATCCGGTTAATGGCTATGTTGAGTATCAGTATTTCCTTTTTTTGTTGTTTAATTGTAACTTTATTTCTTTAAAACATAAAATGTATTAATACGGAAATATCTAATGGAAGGCCATTTCACCTATATCACAAATGGCAAAATTCATTCTAAACCGTCATAGTGCGGTTTTAAGCATTTAAAGTGACATTTGAACAATTGCAATTGGACCAATTGGCTGTAGCATACAAATTACATGCCCAGATAAAATAATCAGTACAGTTTTATTGGAAAGTCACAACCATATGTAAATGATATCTTTATTACAGTATAACAATGATATATGGCAAACCTGTAGGCTTTGGGGATGTTTTTTGTTTTCATTCGTGGGGGTAGCCAGTCTGTTTTTTCAGTTATTAGTTATTAAAGGATGAAAGTGCAGATATACTGAGTGGCATTGTTGAATTGTTCCACAGCAAGATTTGCCTAAGAACGTGTGGACATCTAGCAGAAATAGTCTTGTTGGTGATAATACAATTTCAGTTTGGCTGCGTGGAAGGGCATTTTTGCTGGTGTGACAAATTGTAGCATATTTCATCAGGTATGTTACCAAGTACAGCTTTTTCAAACTCTTCTAGTACATATTATTTCTGAAGCCTAGTGTGGGTTTTAAAAAAATTAAGTACAGTAATTCTGCCTGTGTGCAAGATGGATACTATGGAATTGTTAGGCTTTAGGGTTGACATACCACACTTGCTTTGAAATTTAGGGTGTACCCAGTATTTATGGAAATGTGAGTTTTTGAAACATGTTATGAAGCATTTGGAACAAAACTATATTAAATGCCTGTTATCACTTAGCGATTATTTGTTCATCTGATGCAGACATGCTTCTCCGTTGTATTTCTTTTGATGGTTTTTATGTAAGACCTGGTTACTACAGGTTCAGGTTATTTGCAAACTTATTTAAATGCATTCAGAAATACAGGTTTCTCAAGAATACTTTTCAAATGACAAGTTAAGCCACAAAATGAATATGGAAACTCAAAAAATTAGTATGTCGTGCAAGGTACAATGTACCAGGATGCTTTGGCAAGTTATACCTGGCGCTGCACCTGATTATATGCACCTTATTTTTAATACCACGTCAAACCTATGTTAGCTAGTCTTACTTTGCATTTCTAGCACCTTTTTTTTTAGTGTGCAGACACTATTTCATTCTAAGATAGCACTTGGTTACTGAATATCACAAATGGTTCCTGATAGTCGTGGGCAGCGCTTTGCTCAAGCAAGCATTCTTTAAAAGTATATGTAACTATAACTTATACACTGACACAAGGCGTAAGTTTTTTTTAAAAAACTTTTTTTATTTTCTCCCTCCCTTGTCTTAAAATATTCCTAGAAGAGTGCTGTTCTTAAGGCTTATAACTTCAAGCAACTGTAACATGTTGCGGACAGTTGTACTTTAAACTGTAAATGATGTTTCAGGTTGATGTGTTTTCAATGATGTCTGTTTTTGATGCGCAGGCTGTTTTCCCAGTCCTATGGGTCCCACGAGCCTCATGGAAGATTGCAGCGTGCGGATCACTATGGTTCACATTCCAGGGATCAGAGGGAGTTCCGTGAAATGAAAGCTCCGCAGTGGAGGGAGCCCAGGGGCGGAGGCCCAATGCGGGGCAGGCCCCCCCATTTCAACAAGGGTCCGCGGCTTATGGATGAGTGGAGAGATCCGGCGCATCACTTCCATCGCCCCGCTGGTCAGTGGCGTCCCCAAGCACAGGGGCGTTTCCATGGATATGCCTCCCAGCTTGACCACTTCTCCCCGGAACCCCACCGTGCCCACAGGAGGTCATCTCCCCCCAGGTCGAGCCACTCCCCACCACCTCATCGCCGTTTGCCCATGCATACCCCTGGGAATGGACCCCCAATCTACAAGAGGCTTTCCCCACGATTGCCCCTCCATGGGCCCCACCCTGGGCACAGACCCCCCTCGCCTCACCACTTCCACGGCAGCATGAGGCAGCTGTCTCCTGTACCCCACCATGGTCCTTACAGGGGTCCTCACCGGCGTCCAGGACCCACAGGAGAGGACAGGAGCCGGGAACGTGGCCCTTACAGGGACCACAGCCCTGGAGAGAGGCTCTTTGACCGGCTGCCACGAGGAGAGCGCTGGAACGGGGGCTTCCCTCGATCCCTATCTGGGGAGCGCAGGTTCTCAAACTCACCCCAGAGGAAGTCCCAAGAATTTCACAGAAGGGGCTCCTATCCAGAGAGGTACAGGAGTGAAGCTGCAGTGCAGGCTGGGTAAAAATAAAAGAAAAATAAATTAAAAACAGCAAAACCTGAACAGGGCAGGCATCTAGGCTTCACACACGGGGGGCAGAGTGTCTACTGCTACAGTTGCAGTACCTTTAAGAGTGGGTAAAGTGTGCACAGCAGCTCAGTGTAGTAGTTACCTGCTGCTTTGGGGAGTTCTTAATAAAGGGATAAACCCTACTGGTCTGCCAGTACAATACATGGGAGGAGTATGTTCTGGCATGTTTGGGAAAGGGGAGGAGCTAGCACGGGCATATCCCCCTGTGGCACGTCCTCAGGCTGCCAGAGCTGCAGTGTAACAAGATGTTTGTGTTCTCTGTGATGGATGTGTAGGTTGTCCACTGAACGAGAGGCCAGAAGGCACAGTGAGAGTGAGAGGGAGATGGAGGGGAGCAGAAGGAGCATGGAGTGGGGGGAGGAGAACAGCCCCCACCACTCGTACAGATCCCCCAAATGGAAAGCAGGTTCACCCTCCTCCTCTCCCAGATTCCACCAGCATCACCACCCCCAGGAGAGACCCACCAGGCGACCAGTGAAGAGGAAGCACCCAGAAGGCAGGCCACTGCCCGCGGGCCCTGGGTTCGAGCATTGCGCCAAGCGGGCACGGGGGGAGACGCCCCAGCGCTTCCACAGATCCCGGGGCTTCGGAGGCCGCGGCCTCTCGCTCAAAGACAAGAGCCGCCTGTTGAAAGGGAGGAAGCTGAGGGCTTCGTCGGAAACGGGGGACGAGCAAAAGCCCGCGCTCGCCCTGAAGCCGAAGCACCCCAAGATACAGCCGCCGAAGGAGAACGAGCAGGAGCAGCAGGAGGAGGAGGAGGAGGAGGAGAAGCCGTGTCCGTCCGTCAGAAAAACCCGGTCGACCGTCACGCTCCAGACAGAGCAGCCCGATGCGGCTAAGGCCCGGGCCCTGAAGAAGACCAACCCGAAGAGGGTGCCCCTCAAGACATCCTGTTCTCCGGACTCCACGGCTGGTTCGCCCAGAGAGATGGAGACACTCACCATCAAGGTGGACACACGCCACACCCTGAGCACACACAGGTACGGTATTTCCCATAGCGTTGGGGACGGGGCATGAGGCTGGCTTGAGAACTCAAGCTTTTTCCTGTTACGTTATTTGATGTGTCCAGAAAAAGGAAGATGGTGCAAGCCCTCTCTCAAGGCGGGATAAAAAAATTCCAGTCATCATCATGCTTTACAGCAAAAGTGATTGCTATAAACAAGGAAGAGGGGTCAAGTCAGCATAAATATGTTAATCCCATTGGGGTTAGTTTTTGTTTTTTTTGTCCGTTAAGTGTCAGAGAGAAATGTACTGGAAGACCCATAGCCCAGTTAAAGAAGTGCTTTGATCTTTCGACCCTCGCCCTCTGCTTCAGAAAACCGCTTTAAAATGAAAAGGAGGCCACTCTACAGACTTAGATTGAAAACTTTCTTTCTTTGGGGGAAAATAACAAAACTTTGAGGGGGGGGGGGGGGGGAATGTGAACCCTGAGCCAGGAGGAGAGGAAGAGTACAATAAGACTGCAGGCTTGAGCTTTTCTTTCTCAGTGAGAGAAACTGACTGGATGAACACTCCCGTGTGGAACAGGGAAAACGAATCAAGAGGAACAGAATCCTCCTTCCTTTCTGAGATCCAGGTCTTCCTGCTATAGTAAAGATTTGAGGACAACAGCAAGGGTGCATAGGACAACAGGGAAAAGAGAAATGGCCATACAAAACATACAGTACCCATTTAAAGAAACATAAATCAATATATCTTACCCTGGATGAGCATAGTGAAGGAGAACAAAGCTGCTTGCATGTGATTCAAGTGCCCAGTAGCATGAGGACCTATAGCTATGTCAGGCTGCTCATCAGCCTGACAAGGGCCCAAATGTGCAATGGATGACAAAGAGCATGACTGTGCTGCCCTGTAAAATGCAGTGGATGATTGTCTGCATGGCTGAACCCGTCAGACCAGATTTTCGATGAGAATCGCTGAAGAGGTTGGCGCGGCAGTCTTATTTGTCCAAGATCAGTTTTATTTTTTTCCAACTGTGTAGTCACTCAGGAGGTCAAGGCATTAAAAGCAGCCAAGCTGTGAAGCTTTTGTCCTTTAGACATGGAAGATGGTGTATATCAAGGACAGCAGCAGCTGACTCAGAATTTACTGCTGACCAGCTGGAACCGGTTTGGATGTTGGATACTCTCCGTTAGCAGAAGATGAACAGCAGCTGTCCAGTTGCCATATAGTACACAGCACCTACGTGTCCCCAAACACAGGAACCAGGGGGTGAACTGCAAAGCCACATGCTGCTGTCAGTGTTCTCTGGACCATTGCTCCCCTGAGGCCAGTGTCAAGTAGGCATCTCAATTATTGACCGAAGTGACTAAAGTGGGTGTCCGTGAATGAGGACGAGAACAAATTGGGAATTTACTGGATAATTGTGAACTGTCTGAAGAATTGGGAATTTGTTGGATAATTCTGAAGATCTAACTGAATCTGTTGAAGAAAAGTGCCTTTATAGATGTCTACTGAGGAATCGAGTCAGTCTTATTAAAAATAGTCCTGGGAATTTGTCGGGATTGCAGTCAAAAGGTCATTAACACATTAACATGTCTTAAGTGTACCAAGGAATTTGGATGATCAAATTTGACTGCAGCAGATCTCGAAGTCTTCACCTGAGGCACAATCCATTCAGGATAAGAATTTCTTTCGGAGGACCTCTGTAATGTCATTGACAATGCAAAATGAGATGAGAATGCGCATCAAGTGAGTGTTTTTCTGGCTCCATACACCACAGTCAAATTGTCCACCAGTAAATTGGAGATGCTGGATAGCCTTACAGTCCTACACCATTTAAGCGCAGAGCGCAGACCTGGTGCAGTGTTGGACTCCTGAACGCAAATCGATGATTTCACTCCTGGCTTCGTCGTTTACTCGTGTTGGCATATCTCAAAAGCCACAGTAGAGGAAAGAGGTCCACTGCTCTCCTTCATCCCGCTATGTGTGAAATGCTGCGTGTTACTTACAGAGGCATGGAGACAATAGAACCTCTTCGTAAGTACGCCCAGAATGTTCATTTTGTCTTTGTTCGCTGTCTGATGTAATTTTTGATCTGCTCAAACAAATTTACCTTTTTGTCTTACTTGTAACTTTAGGCGAACACAGTTCAGAAGCGTTTTCTCTGTTAGATGCTTCATTCCAACATGTCTGTAGCACTGTCATTTATGCAAAAAGAAAACTGGATAGGATACCTGTTTCGCTTCACCCAAATCTAGCAAGCGTTATCTCATCTGTCCATCGTGTTCTGCCACACCCCTGCCCTTGCCATAGTTCCTCCCCCTCGGATCGGCAGCTCTCCCGGGATCTGGTCACGGTGTCCCGGCAGGGCCTGGGCTCCAGGCCGGAAGAAACAAACAGTGCCCCCTGGAGGGACGGAAACACAAAGTCTCAAACAGGTGATTTTGGCCCGGAACTCGTCACGTTAGTCCACCAAGTCAAAGGTTTGTGCTCCGAAATTGAGAAAGGTGTGTTTGTTTGCATGGTTTGCGTGCTTAATAAGGAAGGATAAGTTGTTCAGAACAAAGTACCTTCAATGCAGTCAATGTACTCGCATTCAAATATTTGTACATGGTGTCTAAATGATGTAATTTTGTATTTTTCTCAGTGCATGTGGTCCTACCTTGGCTCAGTGCTACTATGTGTTTCAGTGGTGTTTCATCTCTGAATTACATTGCTTTTCCTTGTCTTCCTCTATCATTTATTTCCTGTAACAGTTATTGTGTGGAAAAACTTTGTTTATGTAGTGTCATTGTAATCAAGTAAAGCAATCTTACCATTCCTCCAAATGCAATAGCTTATGAGTTTAACCATTGAACTGTAATTCTCTTCTGTCCTCCAGAGAGCTTTTTTAGCTCCCACGGAAACCTCACGCTGAACGAACGCTTCTCAAAACTGCAGAACTCCTGCTCTTCATCACGTGACCTGAGTGGTCGGTACAGTGGTCTGACAAGGTATGCTCTATTTCGAGGCTTTCACTCTGGCTCTCACCATCACATCTGCATTATATAGGCCTGCATTTAGGCACTCAGTCAGAAGACATTCACTCGTATGCTTTCACAGTAACTTGCACATATTTGCACAAATGCTCTGTTCATGTACGCATGCATAATTTAGATAAAAGCTCTCCTGCTTTTATCTGAAAACACATGCTCAGATAAAGGGGTGTTTCCATCAGACCCTTGATGTTTACAGATTTGCAGTTAATAGTTTAAAGCTTTTCTTTCAGGCAGCACTGCTTTTCACCCGGTAATTAATACATAAACGCATATTACTACCTGAATATGAAATATGTATTGAATATAAAATATGAGTCACTTGTGTAAGTTGTTGCATTGCTTGTGTACTCAGCATGTGGCTCCACAGCTGGGAACACATTTGCCTTTAGTATGGGTACTGTAGTCTTATTTCTTCATTTGTGGTTCATATTCCTAACATATCACAGAGACTCAGTCATGTAGTTGCATGTGTGTTTGTATATGAACACTCCAATGTGACAACTGCTCTTTCACAGTCTTGCTTGTTTGATTTTTTTAGACAGGTTGACATGCCCTTGCTGAGCCAGAAGACTTTCAAACCAATCAAGATAATGGGACCACCCCAGGTAAAGAAGTGCACCTTATATGTATGTTTGAGCTTGGACAGTGAGTGAGAAGCCATCAGTGCCGTGCATGCAGTACAGAGAGTAAACGCTTCATTACATTAAACAAAGACGACGCCAAAACTGCTCATTCATGGGATGGGCTTCTATACAGAGGGTTGTTAGCTATTCAATAGTGACCCTGTTTAGATTGAGTTTTTAAGAGTGAAGGCTAACCCGTGTCTCTTCATTATAGCGACCCAGCTTCCGCCCCTCCAGTCCCGGTCGGAAACCGCCGCACTTCCTGCGTAGACCCTTCACGGAGCCCCCAGGACATTTCGGGAGGTTTGGATACTTCAAGAGGCCGCTGATGGTACGCGTTTGCCGCGGCCCTGGCTGCCATGTGAATCAGAGCTGGAGACTGCTGTTCTTGGGTGCGCTGTATTTGCTTGTGGTGTGGTGTTCACAAGTGCTCTCTCCCCAAACCAGGCCAACTTTGTGCCACGCCCTCCCTTCCAGCAGAAGCCGATGTTCAGGAAGAGCCAGAGCATCATGTCCAAGTACCGCCACCTGCAGGTGCTGCGCCACCGAGGGCCCGCGTACCGCCGCTGTGAGTGCGCCGCTCGGCCTCATACGCGCGAATCAAACTCAAGCACACCCTCACTCCACACATACACTGACCAGCTCACACACACCCTCACTCCACACATACACTGACCAGCTCACACACACCCTCACGCCACACATACACTGACCAGCTCACACACACCTTCACTCCACACATACACTGACCAGCTCACACACACCTTCACTCCACACATACACTGACCAGCTCACACACACCCTCACTCCACACATACACTGACCGGCTCACACACACCTTCACTCCACACATACACTGACCGACTCACACACACTTTCACTCCACACATACACTGACCGGCTCACACACACCTTCACTCCACACATACACTGACCAGCTCACACACACCTTCACTCCACACATACACTGACCAGCTCTCACACCCTCACTCCACACATACACTGACCAGCTCTCACACACCTTCACTCCACACATACACTGACCAGCTCTCACACACCTTCACTCCACACATACACTGACCAGCTCTCACACACCTTCACTCCACACATACACTGACCAGCTCTCACACTCCACCAATCGCACGCACTCAAACGGAACACATGTACATTGACCAGCTCACACGCATCCACTAACACTCACACTTACTCAAATGGCTCACACATACAGTACACTGTCAAGCTCACACAACTTCACTCACTCACTGACTCTAAGAGAACACGCATACACTGACGAGCTCACACACATCCACTAACGCGCACTCAAGCGGAACGCATGTAGACTGACCAGCTCACTCACATCCACTAACACTCACTCAAACAGGACACATGCACACTGACCAGCTCACACACATACTCACACTTACTCAAGTGGAATACATGCACACACCATTCTAAAGTTGCCTCTTAGCAACTTGAGAATTACGTGGCCTCTGTGAGGTCATTGTCTATTTGGATTGTTTTTATGTTCATGTGCTCTTTCTCTTCTCTGTAGAGTCATAGAGGAAGGAGAGAAGTATCAGATGTGGAATACGCTGGGTGATCCTGTCCCATGGCACATTTGCAGACTTCATGCTTTATTTTATTTTGGGAAGACCCTCTTATACAGGACAGTGCACCATGGGCATTGGCAGGCTTTGCATTGGGCTGCACCCAAAGTGAAGCACTCGGTTCTGTGGAGAACTTGCCTGCCTTCATCTGTATGTCGGATATCTGTTCTGACATGTTAGTCCTGGAAGATATTGCTTGCTTATCTGCAGTTTTTTGGGTGTTTGAGGATAATGTCCTTTTTATCATTTTTCTTTAATTTCTTTCATAAACTGTATAAAGTTTTGTTTGTGGAAGGCTAGGCAAATCTGAATTATGGGTAGTGTAGTGGTTTTGTGATTTACATGTACAATGGGGTGGGAATGGGGTTCACTAAAAATGTTGCTTTTCTATTTATCCATCTTAACTGTGCCCTGGGAGCCAGGATGAACACTTTGTTTCAGCAGAGTTATCATGCCGTGCAGGTTTGAGAAGTTTGAGGAGTTTACTTGTAATGACAGTTTTTCTTGGTTCAGAAAAAATGGCTTTTGTATGTTTGCTTCAGTATCTTGGTTTCATTACAGCATCTTTAATGCACCTTGGCATTCTGCATGTCATGTAACTTATAGCAATTATATTTTTTAAAAAATGCTGTGTAAAGTCGTGTCACGTCTTTTTTTGTTGTTGGTCTCATTGTATTTTAAAGACAGTTTAATCAGTTTTAGCCAGCATTGCTGGGAAAAAGCCCTACAATCCATTGTATTGTATTTTCCTACCACCCATATACTGTAGACCCTAAACATAGTACCAACACTACCTTGGGCATTTTGTAAATGTCCATAGGCATATTAGTCATTGAGGATAGATATATGGGTTTAATACATCAGCAGCTTAAAAAGCTGAAATGAAGTTGCCCAGCAATCTATTGAATGCTTGGAGTGCCTGAAAGTATCCTCCTACTTGTGTTGCTCTTGTGAGAATGTAAACTTCGGCTGCTTCTGCTCATGGGTGTAGGTCCCTGAGCACCGATCTGAGGGCAGGTTTGTATTTTCTTACCGGATAGGATTTGGTGCGTGACATAGGTGTCTGACATAAGAATTCACTGAGTCTGGTGTATTTCATAGCTGGTTAGTATTCAACATTTCTACAAATACATCTGAGGCCTTTAATCTGTAAAAATCTTGATCCCCATTCACAACCAAACATGGAAAGATGCAATCTGTTGCCTAATCTGAACAGAGAAACTGTAGAACGACAATATTTTTGCCAATAGAGGTATTTTCAGGATACAAAGTAATTGGAGCCCCCCTCCTCTCTGCACTGGCACCTGGTAGAAAGGACTCAACCTCTGCCTCTGAGGTAAAATATCATCTATAAAAATGATAGACATCTCAAAGCTTGTGTTTACGCAATATTCTGCCGATCCCAATGCCTGATAATATTTACAAGCCAACAAGCTTGCACATGTGGAATGGGGGGAAAGGCATGATTCAGACTAGCAATGCTGCAAACACCTAAACACAAAAATCTAGGTGTAATTTGCCCAATCTTCAGTTATACACATGGGTATTCACAGGTCTACCTGTCTAGCCATCATGGGTTAACATTGAGCAGTACATTGCTGCCTATTCAGCTGAAAGCCGCTTTGTTAATTAAACAGCAAGGAGTGGGTCAGCCTCACCTTGTCTGTGTTACCTTTGTCTGGAGAAAGATGCATAAATATACTAATGATTTGATGGCACAGTCCTCATGGGTGCCCCTTTGAGAGAGCCCCTCAATAACTATAGGCAAGAAACCAATCGGATGAAAGGGGTCTCATGGAAGAGACTTCCGAAGTGGCCGACCTATACATAGATGCTCGGTTCAAATCATATACAGTACTGAACACAGTAACCTCACCAGTCTCATCTACCCTGGTGGAAGTACTTCCAAATAAGCAGTGCTGTGGAAGCCTTTAGAAGCAAAAGTAAAGTTCCTGCATGATATTGGGACAAATAATAGAAAGAGAGAAATTGACAATAAGCACTCCTAGAATCTATGAAGAATCCATTGACGAAATTGCATCAATCTTTCGGGCCACAAAGAGACTGGACCACAGACTGGTATTACCCAAGAATAGTGGGACAAGGTTTGGAGTGGAGTTGACACTGTAAGGGTGTCTGACTGTGCCTCCATACCACTAGACCCCTAGCAAGCTACACAGGGTTGACCTTTTCATTTTATTTATTTAATCTTGATTTACCTGGGGTAGGTTCGCTGATCACGGATTCTCTTTTGCAGGAACGCCCTGCATACACATTCACACCTGGGAGCTGCCCAGTACAATTACAATCCTCTGTTGTTGGCCACTGAGCAGCTCCACTGGAGGGAGAGAACATTTTTTAGCCAATTAAATCGGGATGATTAGGTGGCAAATTTTTTGCGAGAGCCTGATCTGGGATTTTTTTAGCCAGGACACCGGGGAACCCCCTACTCTTTGCGAATAGTGTCATGGGATCTTTAATGACCACAGTGAGTCAGGACCTCAGTTTAACGTCTCATCCAAAAGACAGCATCTCCTACAGCACAGTGTCCCTGTCACTGCACTGGAGCAATTGGGGTTTATTTGACCAGAGGAACAATTGTCCCCTGCTGGCCCACCGACACCACTTCCAGCAGCAACTCAGTATTCCCTGGTAGTCTCCCATCCAAGTACTAACCAAGCCCACACCTGCTTAGCTTCAGCCAGTCAGCAGGAGCAGAGTGCGTGGTGGTATGGCTGCTGGCATTTAATGCTCAGCAAATGCTCAGCCAAGGAAGGGACTTACCTGCACATGGACTGGGAGTGTCATGTAATTAAGAGGGTGTGGGTGGTGGTTCTTCAAAGAATTAGCGAAGTGACAAGAACGCAAATTGAACTAGATTCTGCTTTTGAAGGACTTATAGTGTTGTTACTTGAAGGACATTATAGTGACCTTATGGTTGTCCAATGTTTGTTGTTATGTTTTTTAATCTGTGTATACCTTTGTTTGTGTCACTTGCAATGAGCATTGAGATGAAGGAAAATTTCCATTTTATTTTTTATTTTAATGGACAGTAAAGTTTTCTCTTCTATTTGTATTCTTGGTGTCTTTTCCAAATTGACCTAATCACATGTGGTTGGCTATAGCCTGGCAGTCACACGAAAGTTAATGTATTGTAAATGGAAGGACACCTCTGCCCCTACCACTCAAGACTGAATTAATACACTTGCAAAATAGCTAACCTCAGTCATATACAGCAACATAGGTTATGTAGATAAATGCAATAACATTAGTTCACCTTATTTAGCCTCCATGACTTGAACCCTGTCAGCTTTGACATGCTTGGTATGAATGTCCCATGTGAATTATATAATTTCAAAGGGTCTATGTGATCATGAATTACCCCACTTTTCACTACTGTAATAAGTGCTTAACTAATCTGACCACAACTTTATTTATTTTCATGAGTTCATTTACTTTTGTATGTGCAATTACATGTAAGCAACCCTAAGATCTGTATCCAATGTATGTACAGGCACATACAGGTAAAAACTGATATTTGTCTTATTTTTGTATATTATTGTTTTCATATATCAGCAATTATTAGCACAATTTTTTTCTTCATGTTTTGTGTGTGTACATGCATGTAGGTGAGTGTAAGTATGTGGGAGTACTGGCATGGGAGCATGTTTTGTGTGTGGGTTTGTGTGGGTGGGTGTTGTATAATCTTCAGTCTATCTGTACTTGTTCAAATGTAAAACAATAAAAAAAAGGTTTTGAAGGAATCTTTCTAGAAAAAGTAGGCAACAGAAAATCTGACCAATATAAAGCATGAACTAAGTGAACAAATTTATAACTTTTTTTAAAGAGGTAGGATTCGCTGCACCAGTAAAACAAGTTGGGTTACCCTGCTGTCTCCATCGAGGACATCAATTTGTCTGTTCATAGCTTCAACAAAGTAAGATTCACAGCTAAAAATATATGTTCTATGCCCAGAATGCACTGTAATAGTTCAATTTCAGGGCACCTGTTCACTGAAATGAACAGGTGATGTTGCAGTCTCCCACACCAGCTTGAAGGATATGACAGAACCCAGATTAGTGTTTTGGAAGGATGCTTTTCCCCTTTGTCCTCTCATTTGTATGAAATCCCACTCTATGCTATGCTCTTACATGGAGGAGGGACCAATAGTTTCCATAGTCACAGTCCCACCACTCAAATTAAATGAATGGCGTAGTTTAAACTCAGTTTAATGATCTAGCTATAGGCCTCAGCCTGAGTTTTGAGTTTACAGACCGGGCCTCAGACCACTCAAAATACCTGTTTGGGATAATTGATGTTCACAGGGAAGAATGTTTTCTTGTTTCTCACTGTGGCCTCTAAATGTATTTGTACCTGTGAAAAACTGGGACATTCCATCAAAATGACAAACAGTGCTGATTATTCTGAGGAGCATTGTGTTCTCTTAACCAGTGGGGGGAGTTGAAAAGCTGTGTAAATATTTCTCAGCAGCTAAAGCAAATCCCCAGATAGGAAGGATGGGAGATGCCAAGTATCAGTGCACGTGTGTGTGTTTTTAGGGTTTCATTAATTTCTGTGGCAATCTCGCCTTTCTCTATTTAAATGGTTTGAGAACTCTGGACATAAATTCTCCTTTCTGCATTCATGCTTTGACATGCACATGTGATCTGAGAATTTGTAGATAGATAAATGGAACACAGCAGGCTCACTTGCACACAGGGATATTGCTCTGCCTTCCTCAGCTATTCCACAGTTGTATTTGAGCTGGGATGACTGGGTAATAGGTGAATCAAAGGTGATTAGAGAAAAAACATATGATTCAGGTTAACAGAGGAAGGAAGCAAGGGGATGGAAAGAAGAGAAGGAAGGAGGGGCAGGGTGTATATTGCTTCCCTTAGTAACAGACTGTCTGTCTGAGACAGAATCAAGGCACATGGGTATATTAGTGACATTATATTATTTCCATGTTTAATTTGCAGCTAGCAGATGCTGGTGGATACACTGTGTTCTTTTATTGTTGTTTTGCATGTATGGTGTATGTAACACTATGTATTTTTAATATAGGTTATGCAACTGTTAATGTTTTTTTTTTTTTTTCATGCATTTGAATGCAGCCTTTTGGAACATTGCATTAGCTGCACTGCATGGGGTTATTTTGTGCTGCCCAGTAGCAGAACATTAAATAACAGTAGTGTCCTCATTTCAATTATTCCTGTCAGGGCATTGTGATGTGAGGACCACCAGATTGAAACCGCGGGTGTGTGATTTCAACCGTGTAAAATGTCATGTTTGGCTGGTCGTCATGGTTAGTTATGGTTCAGTGTTTCCATGAGCGGTCATATCTACCCAGCAATGAACCACTCCCACCTACACTGTTGGGAAAATGAAATATGAGTGTGAAATATGAGTCATGGTTGAGACGGGACAAAGCCATCAGGCAGAATTAAGGAAAGCTGTGTAAACACTCGGCAGATTGTGGCAGGGGCAGGGAGCCAGGTGGGAGTCCCACACGCCCACCATGCCCAACACTGGCACTGACACAGACGTGTGGGCAGTATGTTCTTTAATGCAAAGAAGATAATATGTGATTTAACTCATAAGATGCCATGGGCTGCTGCTGTTGCAGGTCGTGTGAGAAGGGCTGGAGGGTTAGGTGACATAAACCAAAATAAATAAATTTAACAAAAAATCATTTACTAACTAAAGAGAAACGACTATATAAATTTGGTTGTTATTGCTGTTGTACACTTTTCTGGGTGTAATTTCTTCATACACCAGGCTGAGGTAGTCCGTTGTGCCACAACACATATCTTATCTGAATAATGAAAGGGTGACAATAAAAAGTATTTAAAAACAACTCGGAGTGCAGCTGGAGAAATGACACAGACACTGAGGGTGAAGTAAATTCTCCCTGAGATATTGTATCTTCCCAGGATGCTTCCTGCTGACAGGTGGGTAATGTTATTCATGAAAACACCACAGTCTAGTTGAGAAAAAAGGGCTGGAGCCATCAAGACAACACCACGAGACAGCATGACAATCACTCTGTCAATCAAAAGCCAGGCTTCAACTGTTAAAGGCAATCTTCTGTGAAGACCATGGAACGCATCAGATCAAGCATTACCTGACAGAACAGCAATGATTGATTGTTCACACTGACATGGAAGATGTGACCCTGCACGATCGCAACCAATATAATTCCACATACTCCGTTGGCTACGCCAAAATCCTCCCAGCTCTCCCCTGATGATGTCATTATTCCTATCAGGCTAGTCATCACCACCGAGTGATGGACCTCATTCCCAGTGAGGTGAGGCAGTCTAAACCCGCACTAACTGACATGGGGTTTTGCTCTTGTAAAGGATTAGGGTAATTAATGACAC